>NC_090443.1:77988560-78320374 GCF_031143425.1 Pleurodeles waltl | reverse complement strand
ACAGGGGAGAGTAGTAATTGTGATATCAATAGGCCCAAAACTAAGTAAACTGCTACAGATCAAATTATTCAGGCATCCAGAGAGGAAATGTAGTTGTACCATTCAATACTAAAGATATTTCTTTTAGGCTTACAAGTACTACCACTACATTCCCTAATATTCTTCCATAAGGATCTATAATCTTTTTGTTTTATGGCTTCCGTTATTTTCACCCATATTGTATCTGCTTGCCCTGTGTTTTTGGACCAGCAACCACTTAGCTCTCCTTTTTAAGAGATTTATGAACTTGCAACACACTTAAGACTTTGGGTACTGTCACTTGTTGGTCCTCCCCACGGTTGCCAGCGGGACTAGTGCTAGATTTGAACTCCTCAGGTAGTCTTTTTTTAAAAATGTTTTATTTTTTATTTTTTTAATTTCTACTGTTGGAGGCCAATTGGTGCTGTTACCTTGCTGCCGCAGCCACTAACCCCAGAAACGCATCTCACAGAGCCACAGATGCCACCTTGCTCCACTCTCTTGTTACCTAGTAAAGATGGTGAACCATAGAGCAGTGTACAGGCTCCTTCCCCGTTTCTTATTTGAATAGTTGTTTTTGAGTTTAAATTTAGATGAGGGAGTGCAGGATTACATGGATAACAGAATACAATCTCTGTTTGCACCCTCCCTCTGCCCCTTTTGCCCCTTTGCCTCAGTTGTGTTGTCTCTTGCTAGCACACATGGCCTCCTGGCTGCCATTCTGTGAGCCTAAACATACATTGGCATACAGCACCCACCTTCATGTAGGGCCTTGGTGGGTCTTTCTTGCTAATCTTCCTCTTGTTGCTCTTCCCTGCGACTTCCCAGCATGCTACACTACCCTACACACTTGCCAATACTGCAGACAGGACAGTGCTGATTTTCTGCATCTTGCCTGGGAATGTCCCTCCAATGCTAAATTACTGGTCTGTGGTCCTAGTGGTGATATCAGACAAAATGCAACATACTTTAGACAGACCCACTGATAAACCTGCTTGGGATATGATAGAGTTGTGCCGGAGTTTGGTGCCTCATGGCAATGGCATTACTAGTAGCCAAACGTAGAGTAACAACAACTTAAGGGTGTGCTGTAACACCAATAGGTGATCAGTGGCTGAGCATTATTAAACCTACCCCAGCCTCTTCCCTGAGCTCTATGGGGATCATATCGCACCTATCTTCATATAGCAGCTAATGCCCAGCTGGTCCAGTTGCAAGAGGACTCCGATCAAGACAGTACCTTCCATACCATTCAGCAGCCCAGCAATAGCAATCTGGTTCACTGACCTACCTTGTTTTGACCGTGCCCTCAAGTGTTTTTGGACAAACAGTTTACTTCTTCATTGTGTTTGCGAATGCTGCCGCGTATGTTCCTCCTATTTACTTCCTATAAAAGATATGGTATGGTCCGGTAATGTAATGTGTGCTGTTTGTCACAAATGGTGATGTGTGTTTTAATTTTTTTTTTTTTTTTTTTTGCATGACCATGGGCTGTCAATGTATTTTTGTCTATGTGTATGATTACTAATAAATAAAAAGGCAAATCAAGTTGATGGGCCTGACCTGCAACCCTCCTCAGAGGCACAGACTGTCAGATTTTCTAACACACGTCTGAATGTAATGAAATGCTCTACTGTTCTCCTGAAGTGGATTTGTCAATGTTTGTTGGTCTCTGGGCTGTTCATCCTTCAGCTCCCTCTGTAGTAGGTGAGGTTTAGTCTCCTTTTTGTGGTTGGTTGGCTGATCCCAGAGACATCTGTTACATAATTACAGACACTACAAGAAAGAAAATCCTTTTCAATCCTTGTGAGAGCTGTGTAGCAGCAAGGGTGTTTGTACATGATCTACATAAAAAGTGCCTTTGGTGCCTATAGAAGGATGGCCATTCTGCAAACAGATGCACCATCTGCAAGGACTTTAGTTCCAGGACAAATGGGGACTACTATTACTAGAATGAGCAGCAACATCAACTAGAGATGATTAGGTAAGAAGAAGTCCCACAAACACTGCTGCTAAAACCAAAATGGAAAATTGGAGAGCTCAAACTGTCAGAGAGGCGGTTTCTAGTTCTTCCTCCAAGGACCAGACTATTGGTGCTAGAAAGAAGCATTCTGTAAAGACCTAGACAAGGAAGTGCAAATAACAGTCACCCTTAGCTCCTGTGGAGGCAACTGTCAAACCTGCTTCAACGCACACTGTTTCCGCAGATACCGCATCTACAAGCACAGTCCAGTTGGTGAAGGTCATTGTCTTCATTGTCCTGTACAAACAAGACCCCATCCAAGAAACCATTGTCATGGGTGATGAAGACTTTGATGATGAGAGTAGACTTGTTGACAGCAAAGGCCCTGTCGGCAATGAGAGAGACCTTAACAATGATATGGTCATCAACAAGAACATCCTTATTGTCTGCTCATGCAACAATGGTTACATCGATGTTACAAGCTGCACTGACAATGATGATCCTGGGGAGGATGATGCTGTCAGTGCCAAATGCACTACCTATGCTTTTATGTGTCAGTTTGTTTGTATCAACAGGTCCTATCCAGTCACTTAATTTTTATTTATTTTATTTCATATAGTGATTGGGCTGTAAATATTGATGTGTTATGGGTGTATAGATTTTAATATTTAGATATAAGTTAACATGGATGTATTCAAGCACACAAAAATTAAGACATTGGCTGTAGATAGGCATTGATTAGTAATTGGAAAGAGAAAATAAATGTTTGGGGAGATTCACAGTGTTTCTGAATATTGATGCAGATCCCTTAATGAAGAACTGTGGTTTACAGCAGAAGTGATTTCTTTAGCTCCTCCAAAATCCCCAGCAAAAGAGTTCACAAAAAATTTGCACAGCGTCATTAATAGAGAGCGTTACTTGCCATGTTTTAACTTTCTTTGGCGTTCAAGGTAAGGCTGTATAGTTTGGATCTCTAAAACCTCTCTCCTAATACTGCACAGGGCTACTTTTGATGCAATAACTGGGTATTTTGTTGCAATAGAAAAAATTTCATATCACATTAAAGGATATTTAATGGCTAGTAAAGATCCAATTACAAAATCATCTACATATGTATTTGGTCTGATATGTTTTTTGCACTTAATAATTTTGAGCATTTTGCGATTGTTTGAGGTGTATTTGTGACCAATACCAGAGTGAACTGTCTCTTTAATGACAGTAAATTGTGTGCTTCTGCAATTTGTGAGACACATTTGTTGGCTTGGCTCACTAATAAGTGTGCAGTTGAACTGTGAATAATGTAAAAAAGAAACCTTCCTGAAAAAAACTAGGGGTTTTAAATATTAATCATATAACTAATTGGGCAGTCGTACCACAACTATATTATAGTCATTATTTTAAATGGATTAATGATTCTCTGTGACATTGAAATTCATTTTGTGAACAATAAAGTACCTCATTAGTATCTGGAAATATTTGGCAAGTCTGTTGTAACAAACAGTTCAATTAAATTGCAGGTCATTAGGAAATACTTCTTTAAAAACATTTTTACACATGCTTGATGGTCCTAATGCTATAATACTTTCATCACTTAAGAGAAAATTATTATGCAGCCTATAGGAACAGGCTACAATGGCCCAATTATTCATCTTGAAGTTAAAAAAGGGGACAGAAGATTATATATGCATATAATTTATGCTGTTTTTTTTTTTCTCCAAAACACCATCAAATGTCTTTCACAAACACTTTTTTTTTTGGTAAAGCAGAAAGATGAAGTAACCTAGAGCAGTGTAGCCGTATAGGCTGCCATTATAAGAGTGAAAATAGAGACTGCCTTTAAGAGGGCAGTTACCACCAGTATCCCATCATGCTGGGTGGGTGGCAGTTTTCAAGAACAATACCGTTGACTAGGAGACCTCTAGTACCGTTGAAGATTCAGACACCACCACAACACTCGTCATCGAGGTCCATATCTCCATCAAGACTCCATAGGAGATTGACGTCAAGATCCATACCGACGTCGAGGAGTCAAAGTCTATCACCATCGACAAGCTGGGTGACGTCAAGACAGAGAACCATCAACATCAAGGAGCTTCACAACCTCTTCAAGACTAAAAGAGGCCAGAAAAAGGAGGAGGCGCCTTTATACTTCTCCAGATTCAGAGTATTCAAGAACATACTCCCCTTCAAGACCTGCACCTGGTTCTCCGTTGCCTGCGCCATCTTCTCAACCACCTCCTCCGCTGCCACTGCCTCCAGCACCAGTAGTTCCACAACTCGTTCTAGATCCCGTCATCATTCCAGACACCACAGCTCAAGACGCTCATCTCCTTCACACCCATCACCACCATTCCAGGGCATCTCGGTCAAGGCACACCCTTGACACATCATCCTCCACTACTGGACATTACTCACCAGCCCTGTCAGACTCCCCATCGCCACGTATATCACCTGTGGATGACATCACCACCTTTCAGGAAGTCTTGTTGAGGGGAGCTGCAAAGCTTTATACAGCAAGGTCAACTCCAACACCGTCCACTTCAGAAATATTTGGTAGTCTATCACATAGGTCTGCATCAAGGCCTTTGTTACCATTAGTGCCAGGCCTACTAGAACCTGCTATGGACCTGTTTTTAACACCAGACTCTATCAAGGACACACCATCCAGGCTTCAGCAGAAGTACCACCCTCCAGAGCAGGATCCTGCTTTTATACAAACTCACCCCCCACTGAACTGTCAGTGTAGTTGCAGCCAAAAAAACATCACGCCACTACTCCCACTTCCACTGTTTCTCCTGATAAAGAATGTCAGAGGATTGACTTGGCTGGTTGTAAAGTTTGTTGCAAGGTAGCAACCACAATGAAAACGGTGAGCACTACAACCCTTTTAGGCAGATATGACCAGGCTTTATAGGACTCCATGCAACAAATTATTGACCATCTCCCACAAGATGAGAAGATTCCCAAGAAATCCTCAATGAGGGGTTACTTGTCTCCAACCAAATTATTAGTGCAGTGGCTGATTCGTCACTCCTTGCAGCACATGACTACTGCAAGGATTGTGCTCTGAAAGCATTCTTGGCTTCTCCTTACCTCACTCAAACAAGAGGCTCAACAGAGGATTTTAAATCTCCCATTCTCTGGTACCACTCTATTTGGAAGCCACACCGATGACCAGATGGCATGGATTAGGACCGAAATGGAGACATTGAAATTCATTGGCCTGGAAAGATCCAGAAAACAATGGAAACTATTCTCTAGAGGTTTCAGGCCCTTCAGTGGGAATGCCAACAAACTGGTGCTCAACAACTACAATGCCCTTACCACCAGTACCAAAGAAAACAGACCAAGGGTAGATCCACCCAGCAGACTGCTCAAGGTTGAAAGAAACCATCAGCATCCAAACCCTGAGTCATCACTTCCCCTCTCTTCTGTTACCTATGCTCATGGGGAGATGCATTTAATCTAATTTGGCAGATTGACAAAAAATAAGACGCCTGGGTTCTGAATATTGTACAACATGGATATTGTCTGAGGTTCATCAGTCCTCCACTATCCATCCCTCAAAAACCATCCAGTTTTCAACTCCTACTGTTACGGTCGGAAGTCAACATCCTCTTAGACACAAGTGGTGGAACCTGTTCCTCTCCACCAATGAGGGACAGGCATTTATTCCAGTTACTTTCTGGTGGACAAAGACGAGAATGAATTCAGACCTATTCTCGACCTCAATTCAGCCAACAAGTAGATTCAGAGAGAAAAGTTCCAGATGTTATCATCACCACACCAGATTTATCCCCAGTTACGGCAAGTTGATTGGCTCTGTTGCATTGGCCTTCAAGACGCATAGTTTCAGATTCTTTTGCCAGAAAGCATCACAAGTTCTTGAGGTTTGTAGTGAGACAAGACCACTACCAGTGCAAAGGCCTTCCATTTGGTCTGAAGTCAGCACCCAGAACTTTCTCAAAGTGCATGGCATAGGTGGCTGCCCATCTGAGGAAGCATAAAGTATCTGTCTTCTCCTGCCCAGATGACTGGCTGATCAAGGTGTCAACGTCTCAAGAAACTCAGCTGCACTACAACTAGACTTGTAGTCTCCTCCAAAGACTAGTCCTCCAGGTCAACTTCTGCCCCGGTTCAAACCTTACACTACCTGGGAGTTTCCATAGATACAATTCAGAAAAGAGTGTATCCTTCGGAGGAGAGATATTTATAGATCCTTCAGAAGTGTCACTCTCTCATGACAGGTTGCCTTCCAATAGCGAGAACAATATCCTCTCTACTTAGCTCAGTGGCATCCTACATCTTACTCACACCAAATGTTTGTCTCCAAATGTGACCCCTACAAGAATATCTCGAGGACCAGTGGGACCAGCTGACGGGCAATTGGGATGACAGGATACTGCTGTCTCGTCATGCAAAGCTCTCCTTGAAATGGTGGTGCTCCCCAAAGAACATACTTCAAGGGATGCCTTTTCACCAGGGTGTTCCTCCTCAAGCAATAGTAGTGAATGCCTCACTACTAGGCTGGTGGGGCTCACATGGACCATCTTTAGATCCAGGGCAAATGGTCAGAGAGAGAGACTCAACATACCATGTCAACCTCCTGTAGTTATGAGCAGTCCATTTAGGGCTAAAAGCATTTCATCCGTTGTTCAGATCCAACTCCCTACTTGTCCAGACGGACAATATCACCACCATGTGCTACCTCAACAAGTAGGGAGGGACGAGGTCCAGACCTCGATCACACGAAGCCCAAGCAATCTGGAAATGGCTCATAGCCAGGAATCTAACAATCACTGCAATTCACCTTCCAAGTGTGCAAAATGCTCAGGCAGTCTCTTTCAGCAGGATGCTGCAAGAAAGCAACAAGTGGGTCTTGCACAACGTCTTCGTGCATGACATATTTAATCTGTGGGGCACACCTTTCATCTACCTGTTGGTCACTGCCGAAAACAAAAAATGCCAGAGTTTCGCTTCGAGACACTACCGACCAGGGATGATGGGGAATGCCCTATGGAACGACTGGTCAGGCAAATTTCTTTACGCCTTTGCACCTAGTCCCCTCATCCCAGCAGTCTTCATCAAGCTGTCCCACTCGAGGGCCAAGATGATCTTAATAGCTCCGGAGTGGCCACGTCAGTGGCGTCTCACAGACTTTCACCAGTCCATCGGTCCACCTCTCAAACTGCCATTTAGGTCAGACCTGCTCACAAAGGTCAGGTGGTACACCCCAATCTCCTCCTTGAATTTGGTGTCATGCCCCCTGAGCTAGTGCAGTATGGACACTTGACCCTGCTGCAGGACTGCATAGACATCCTCAAATAGGCGAAGCGGCCTTCCACACATTCTGCATATGCCTTCAAGCGGAAGAGATTCTGCATTTGGTGTTCCTCCAAGAACGTGGGCCCCACTTCTTTCCAGGAAGATGTCTTTCTGCCATACCTACTCCATCTGGCAAATTATGGCATGCAGTTCCCTCTTATAAAGGTTCACCTGGCAGCCCTTTCTGCCTATAGAAAATGTTCTTCACAAACCTCATTTTTCAAAATTCCAGTCATCAAGGACTTTCTAGAAGGTTTGAAAAAGGTTTTCCCTCCCATTAAGTGCTCTTCACCACCCTCAGAGTTTAACGTTGTACCCTCTCGTCTTCTGCAGGATACCTTTGAGCCTATTCACAAAGTCTTCATGCAAGACCTCTCTTGAAAGACAGCTTTACCTGTAGCAATAACATCAGCTCACAGGATTAGCAAGAGCCAAGTGCTTTCTCTTAAACCACACACGGTCTTCCATACTACCAAAGTGGTCATGAGAACTCACCGAAGTGTAGGATTTCCTAGTAAACGTGTAGGAGGCTGGCCTGGTTTGTAGTGGGTACCTTGGGTACTTACACCAAGTTCAGTTATCCCTTATTAGTGAAATGTATTAGTGTTCTAGCAGCTTAGGCTGATAGAGGTAGCTATAGCAGAGCAGCTTAGGCTGAACTAGGAGGCATGCGAAGCTCCTGCAATACCACTTATAGTTACACGGTAATTATACACAAGTAAAGACAATACTCCTTGTTACCGAAAATAAAGTTAGTTTACTTGGGTGACACAAGGCCAAAAATATCTTAGAGGCAATACTCCTTCTGGAGGTAAGTATCAAACACAATATATAGACTAGACACCAAAATAAGGTAAGTAATTAGACATAGGATAGTGCAAACAAAAGGAAATGCTATAGAATGCAATGGGAGAACATAGGTCCTGGGGCAACACAAACCATATACTAAGAAAGTGGAATGCGAATCACGAATCCCCCCCTAGACAAGTGTAGTGTGTAGAGAATCGCTAGGAGAGTAAGAATACAGTAAAGGTAAGTAAATTACCCCACCCCAGAGCCCAGGAAAGTAGGAGTAAAGTACTGCAAGTTTCCTTAGGACACACTACAAGTCATGATTAGAGCTATTGCAAGAACCAAGCAAGACTGCAAACAACAAATGGTGTATTCCTGGACCTGAAGACCTGCAAAGGAAGGATTCCAAGTCCAGAAGTTGGAAGAAGTTCCAGGAAGAATAGGAGCCCCTGTCAACCCAGAAGAGGGTGCAAAAGAAGAGTCCCCGGTTAGACGAAGACTGCAGAAATGCACCCAAGGAAGATGTCAGCGGGTTCCTGCGTGATGCAATCGATGTCCCACAAAGAGAAGATGGAGATGCAGGTGAGTTTTGGTGCTGGATTCGTCCAACAAGCCTTGGTTCCAGCAAAGTTGCGTTTTGTGCCAAAATGGCACTGTCTGGACCCAGGAGGGACCTGAGGGCCTCAATTCTGCGTGAGGGGGCTCTCAGCACTTTAGAGCGGGGAGTCCCAGGACACAAGGACAAAGGAGGTGCAAAATGCGGTTGGTGCAGCACTACACAGGAAGGACCCGCGCCGCCAGAGGTCAACTCAGCGAGTTGAGCGACGCAGGATAGAGTGCTGGGGACCTGGGCCAGGCTGTGCACGAAGTAATTTTGAAAATAGTGCACAGAGGCCTCAGGAGGTGAAAAAGACGCGGTGCACAGGGGTACTGTCATACTCGAGGAAGGCAAGCTCTTACTTCCTCCAAAGTGGGACAGCAGGACCTCAGGACAGTCTGTGTCGAAGGGGTCCACCATCTGTGTTCCAGGAGAGGAGTCCAAGAGAACCGGTTGTCGACTTACAAGGCACTGTGGAGTGTGTGGTTTTAATGGAGTGTTCTATATTGTTATAAAAAGTTAGTGCTAGGTATAAACTGTATATTATTCAAGTCTGTATTTGAGAAGCACTTTTTTTATTTAACTGAAATCTATTTGCGCATTTTGTAGCAGCCTATATTTTGATGTAATTGTATTTATATAGCGCTTACTACCCCTGACGGGGCGTCGAATGCGTGTTTAAAATAAGGACTTACATATTCTCAGTTCTTTCACGGACCTCAATGCTTCATAGTACTATCAAACATTGGCAAAGCCAATAGGTCTCGTCTACGCAAAAGTTATTGGCTTTGCCAATGTGTTTTAGCTGTGTTATACACCAGAGTGGCTGCTGTCCAGCATGGCTAAAAGTTAATGGCATAGTGGTGGGGAGAAGAGTGGCATAGGAGCAGTGGCGTGGAGCACAGTGGCGCAGAGTACAGTGCAGTGGGGTACAGTGCAGTTGTTTAGAGTGCATTGGCGTAGATTGCAGCGGTTGAGTGCATTGGCGTGGGACAGAGTAGAGTGGAATAGAGTTCAGTGGAGTAGAGTGGCATACAATAGAGTGGCAGAGAGTGCAGTAGTGTAGAGTGGTGCAGTGGCAGAGTAGACGCGTGGCAGAGAGTGCAGTGGCGCAGTGTAGAGTGGTGCAGATTAGAGTATAGTGCTGTAGAGTGCAGTTGGTAGAGTGGAGTGATGTAGAGTGGCATAGAGTGCAGTGGCATAGAATGCAGTAGTTCAGAGTAGACCGGTGTACAGTACAGTGGCGGAGAGTGCAATGTTGCAGTGCAGTGATGTAAAGTGGCACAGAGTGGAGGGCAGTGGCGTACAGTGCAGTTGTTTAGAGTGCATTGGTGCAGAGTGGCAATGGGTAGAGTAGCATCGAGCGCAGTGGAGTAGAGTGGCAGAGTGCAGTAATGCAGAGTGGTGCAGTGTCATAGAGTGCAGAGTAAACTCGTGGCATAGAGTGCAATGGCATAGAGTGGTGCAGAGTGGAGTATTGTAGAGTGGTGCAGAGTAGAGTGGCAGAGTGCAGTGGCATAGAATGCAGTATTACAGAGTAGAGTAGTGTAGATTGCAGTGTTTCAGAGTAGAGTGTCAGTGCAGTGGTGTAGAGTGATACAGAGAACAGTAGGTGCAGGGTAGAATGGAGGTGCATAGAGTGTGATGGCATAGAGTAAAGTAGAGTAGAGTGCCGTGGCATAGAGTGCAGAGGTGCAGAGTAGAGTGACGTACAGTGTATTGATGTAGAGGTCATTGGCATAGAGTTGAGTGTTACAGAGTAAAGTGCACTAGCATAGAGTGTATAAGCTTAGAGTGCCGTGGCGTACAGTGCAGTGTTGCAGAGGGGTTGTGCGGACTAGATTGGTGTTGCCTAGACTGGAGTGGTATAGCGTACAGAGGAGCAGAACGCAGTGGTGTAGAGAGGCGTAAAGTGCATTGGCGTAGAGTGGTACAGAGTAGAGGCATAGCGTGAAGTAGCATAGAGTGCAGTGGCATAATGTGGAGTGGTTCAGAATGGAGAAGAGTGCAGTGCAGTGGCATGGAATGGTGTAACGTGGCGTGATACAGAGTAGGGTGCAGTGGTGCAGAGTGGAGTGGAGTATGCATGGTGTAGTAACACACTGCCATTACAGACAACACATTTTTGATTGAAATGACCATTACATTTGCACAGATATACAGTTTTTCATATCAAACTATACTGTGCACAGATGATGATGTATGGAAATTTCATCACCTAATGCAATGATTTGTTTTAATCATATAAAGGTATTTGTTTCCAAAACAGTTCAAAATGAACAAAAATGTGCTTCCTTTGTACTCCTAATTCTGATATATTCTGAAGTTTATTTAAATGTTGTCATGTGATAGAAAAATCTCTTTCCTAACCCCAGTATCCAGCAAGATAGTCACATAAATTCTCTCACTTTGAAGTGAGAGAAAGAAAAGTAAACACTAAGTTCCCACCGAAGAGAGAGGCTGACATTTGACTTTGTTCTTTGAATGCACAGCAAATGTAATGAGATAAGAACAAGATTTGCAGGCCTATTTACAGAAAGGGAGCACTTGGAAGGATACTGTAAATAAGGTTTTGGCAAGGGAAGGGACAAACTCAAGCTGCATAGCCTAAAACAAATAAAGCCAGCAAATTTAAAGCAACAAAATGTGAGTTACAAACCACAAGGCCAATGGCAAGCAATGGGGTGAATGTATTCACAAGGTAGCAGTATGAATGTACTCAAAGTGACAGCCATGGGATACTTTGTGGGGAAAGTCCAGTATTTTAGTCCAGTCCATATCTTGCAGAGGTTTGGCCACATCAATCACCCAGGTAGTATGACGAGAAGACCTGAAGTGGTCTCAATGTTGCAGGAAAGGTCTGTACACCCATTCTATCAGTTTTGCCACCAGTTCCTGTCGTGTAGAGCTTCTGGCACACCTGTTGTAGGGTTATTGCTAGGTGGCAGACATGAAATAGGGCATTTAATGATTATTTAAGGTGGTTGTAAGTAAGGAGTTGACTGGGGTGAAGATGGTAGTCTGCCACAAGGGTTAGGAAATTTAGTAGCTCGCCGTCCAGAAACAAATCCCCCTGTTTTAAGATACATGCAGCATACCACTGATGGAGTTGCTCTGAGCACAGCCGTCCTGTGCAAGTGGGAAGGGTTAGCAAAGGTAGTGCAGAAGCATAGAGTTTCTTCATGTCAGTGAGTTTACAGGTTCTAGCAAGGCAAGAGAAAGGTGTCCATGATAACCCCAGATGGTGATCCATAGAAAGGTCAGTAGGAAACAATGAGCAGTGCATTAAGCAGTCCTTAAAAGTCTTACTGGTAAACCCCATCTCATGCAGGGAGGTGGGCAGAAAGCCAGCGAGCCACTTATTGGACCTATGCAGCTGAATAATAGCATTCTAAGTCCAGAAGACCTAATCCACCCGCAGTCACGGGCAGCTTTAGAGTAGAAAGAGCTACCCGACGGCGCCATAGCGACCAAATCAGATGTGTGGCATGTCTGAAGAAGGAATGGAGGATGAGCAGGGGAAGGTTTGCAAAATAATACTATCATTGGGGTAGCACACCATATTCACTAGTGCCACGTGGCCCACTGCAGAAAGCAGAAGAGAAGACCAAAAAGTAAACTGGGCTTGGAGGGACTGTGACGCTATGCTGAGATTTCCACCCTGCAAATCAGTGGGAGAATGGCACACTAGGTATCAAAAAGTAACTGGTTCCCAGTTCAATCTGAGATCTAATTGTATATAAAGGGGAAAAACAGTGCCATATGTTAAAAAACAACTAATTACATTTAAAAATTCTTACATTTTGTTTGTGCAATTTACATCCCAAATATTTTGAAGATTCTGTGTGTACTTGACACTTACGGATAACCCAGATCACTAGTTTGGCTTTTGCTCAATTTCAAAACCATTTAAAGGCATGAACAAAGTGGGCAATTGCCTTGCACAACCTTGAAAGGGGTCTGGTCCCTCCTCACCTTTCACAAGCACGAACAGCGGACATTTACACCAGAAGTGTTTGCCAAGTTGTATTGGTGCTGCTTATTCAACCACTTGACAGTACCTCTTCTGTTTCTCTCCTGTGTGCAGAGACAATTCCCCAGGTACCCAATACCTTCTGTTAGTCTTGGTGGACCCATCTTGTCTGATTTTAAGAATTGCCCCACCTTGTTCTTCTCTTCCTCATTTATCCAGTTCTTAGCAACAACCCTTTGAATCACTTGCCGTGAATCTCCCATTTGATCTCGATTTCATCCTCCTATTTTATTACCTTTGATTGGTAGTCCGGGCTCCCATTTCTGAGATAAACGTAGAGTCCCAGACATACAGAGACTACAGACAAGTTGTGGGTACCTCACATCCTGATATTAGGTCGCCCACACCATCTGCCCTACCTCTTTAAAATAAATATTAGGGTGAAAGTCCATAGGCGATTGGGGTAAGCCAGATGTTTTTGTTCAGTTTGTTTAAACATAAGGGTAATTACCTTAATGTTTCCCAAACTGTTTGCCAAGGGTTTTAAAATGTTGAAACATAATCAAAATATTGCTGTTACTTTCTCTTCGGGAAAGATTGGGAAGATTTGGGTAGGGGTGATGGCCTTGCTGCAGTACTGAAGGGCATTAATTTACTACTGAACAAGGATGTAATGACACCTGAATGTAGCATACCAGGAAGCAATCACAAAAAGACTACAGTGAATAGTGCTATGTCAAAAAAGAGCAAATAAATGCATGGCACCATAGTGAGGCATGGCCTCTCTTGGGTGTGTCTGTAAAACTGAGGTTTGTTCTTGAATTTTTGTCCTGTATTTTGACCCTTTGTCCTGAATTTTGACCCTTTGTCCTGAATTTTTTACAGTCATGTCCCGATTTTGCCTCAGTGCCAGGTGGTCACCCTGTACCTAGGTACCCAGGGCATTGGGGTTCCAGGAGATCCTTATGGGCTGCAGCATTTCTTTTGCCATCCATAAGGAGCTCAGACACACCCATCCACAGGCCTGCCATTGCAGCCTGCGTGAAATAGTGCACATACTATTTCACAGCCCTTTTCACTGCACTTAAGTAACTTAAGTCACCTATATGTCTAACCTTCACTTGCTGAAGGTTAGGTGCAAAGTTACTAAGTGTGAGGGCACCCTTGCGCTAGCAAAAGTGCCCCCAACATAGTTCAAGGCCAATCCCGGAACTTTGTGAGCGCGGGGACGCCATTACATCAATACCTATATATAGCTTCACAATGGTAACTCCGAATATGGCCATGTAAGGTGTCTAAGATCATGGAATTGTCTCCCCCACCCCATTCCAAATCTGGTATAGGGGAGCCAATTCCATGCATCCTGGGGGCTCCACCATGGACCCCCTGTTACTGCCAAACCAGCTCTTTGAGGCTTGCAGTGCAGCTACAGCTGCTGCCACCTCACAGACAGGGTTCTGCCATCCTGGGGTCTGAGCAGCTCAGTCCCAGTAAGGCAAAACAAAGCATTTCCTTTGGGAGGAGGGGGTTACACCCTTTCCCTTTGGAAATAGGTGTAACAGGCTGGGAAGGGGTAGCCTCCCCCAGCCTTTGGAAATGCATTGAAGGGCACAGATGGTGCCCTCCTTGCATAAGCCAGTCTACACCGGTTCAGGGACCCCCAGTCCCTCTCCTGGAGAGAAACTGGACAAAGGAAACAGGAGTGACCACTCCCCTGTCCATCACCACCCCAGGGGTGGTGCCCAGAGCTCCTCCAGTGTGTCCCAGACTTCGGCCATCTTGTTTTCCAAGGTGTGGGGACACCGGAGGCCTCTGAGTGGCCAGTGCCAGTAGGTGACGTCAGAGCCCCTTCCTGATAGGTCCATATCTGAGAAGGTAGCCAATCCCTCTCTCAGGGCTATTTAGGGTCTCTCCTGTGGGTTTCTCTTCAGATTCTACTTGCAAGTTTCCAGCAGGAATCCTCTGCAACTACTACTTCATCCGCTGTCCTTGGATCAACCGCAGACTGCTCCAGGAACCGCTGTAACAGCAACAAAGTATTCAGAAGGGCTACTTTTCCTCTGAAACTTCAGCTCCAGCCAGCAACTGCAACAGTTTCCACGGTGTGCACGCTCTGGGGACTCTCGGTCTTCACCCTGCACCAGAAGGACCGAAGAAGTCTCCCGCGGAGCGACGGAACACCATTATAGAACCTCTCTAAAAGAAAATATCTTTGCCATCAGAAAGCTTCAAGTGACTCCTTTGGTTAAAGTCAATGCAGGTGTTCAAGCCGCTTTGTATTTGCAGATTTATCAGTTGCCCACATTTGCATTTCTTTAGGGAAGGAGACACCCTGGCAAGAAGGCATTTTCTTATCTGTCTGCCGCTCCCTCCCTCAGGGCACAGGAGACTCCTTCCCTTACACTCAAGCTGGGAAACTGACCTGCCAGTAATTTGGCCCTTCTATCCGTTGTCCTGTAGGTGAAAGGCTAAAATTACTGACAAATGCCGTCCGTTAAGCCTTTCATCACGGACAACAGATGGCCGGGCGAAATTACGGACAGTCCGTGAAATTTACGGACTGGTGGTCACCCTACCTAGATACCATATACTAGGGACTTATAAGAGCGGTCCAGTGTGCCAATTGGAATTGGTAAATGAAGTCACTAGCCTATTGTGACAAATTTGAAAGCAGAGAGAGCATAAGCACTGAGGTTCTGGTTAGCAGTGGCACAGTGAAGCACTACTGACAACACACACATTAGGCCATAAATTATGAGCACTGGGGTCCTGACCAGAAAGATCCCAGTGAGACGGGCAAAAACATACAGACATACAGGTAAAAAAGGGGGTAACATGCCAAGAAAGATGGTACTTTCCTACAACATAAAGGAACGTTTAAATTCTATTAAGGACACAGAGGCGAGGATTATGCCTTCTTTCTTCCTTTAATTTATTTCCAACAGCTTCAACCTCAACAAATGCAAACTGCTTTTCCCATCAGGGCTAGGGAACACACTACACAAACAAGCAACCAATAAACATCCAGAGTCCATTATATACCTTCTCAACGAAACTGCCTCTTTCTTGAGTACAACAGGAGTGTCCTTCCTTTCCTCTTACTCTCCTATAGTCCTGTCAGCACCTGAAAACAGATAATCACAGGAGAAAACATCTGAAGAGAAAACTTATAACTATAACCCTTCCCAAGTCTTAACTTCTATCACCAACCGTTCCATGACAAATTGTTGGGTTATTACAAAGAAACAAAAAACTCAGATACTTAGACCTTACACTTGTCCCTTTGGTAGATGTGTACAAAAGAAGTGTGTCCAGTAGGGAGAAAAAAGGGTCTCTCCAGAGCCTTGGGTGTGAATAATTCTTGCCTCCATGTCCTTAATTGAATTGAAACTTTCCTTCATGTTTACTAGGAAATTCTACGTTCTATGGCAGGACCGGAGGTGAGGGTTATGCCTGTTCAAAGCTTATCCACCACTAAGGAAACCATGTCCAGAACCGGTTTGAAATCAAGCCTCTTCAACATGGAATCTGATGACCAGTCCACTGCATTTTATGATATCTTCCACTGGAGCTCCTAGGCAAACTTTTCGAAGCTATTGCTCGTCTCACGGATGCGCGCCAAAAAGCCATCAATACCCGCTTCCTGCATAACCCAGCGGATCCATTTGGCAATGGTAGCGGAGGTGACTGTCTTCTAAGGCTTCCTGAGAGAGATAAATAGGTGTTGTTCTCCTAGGGGACGGAATTCGACCGTCATATTCTGATATGCCTTGAAACAATGCACCACACTGAATTTTGGGAACTTATCAAAAACTGGATAGGAGACTACTCTAGAATTTGTCTTCGTGTGTCTGGAGATATGGAAGGTAACCCCTTCCGGAGTGAAGACCCATAATTTGAGATCCAAGGCTGGTACATCTAACACCAGTACACCAGACACAGTAACCAAGCCAGTTTTCCAGAAAGTTCTTTGTGTGACAGGAGCTCATTCCTCTGCTGCCAGCAGAAAAAATTAAGGACCTGATAAACGTCCCAGAGAACCGAGTATCTAGGCTCCGGCGGAAGAGCTGGACTTACTCCACTCATCAGCTTACACACCAATGGATGTTCTCCCACATGAGAATCCCCCTAAGGAAAATGTCCTGCAGAGATGGCCGATCTGTAAGAGTTGATCATCCTGTAAGCAAATCCTGAGAAGCCAGGGAGGCTAAGAAATTGAAAATGAGGGCCACCTTGTACACCATGGGATCATGATTGATTTTAGCACACCAATGCACCCATCTAGACCATGTGGACAAATAAAGTTTTTTATGGTGCCGTCTGCCCAGGCAGCCTCCGGCATTCTCTCAGCTTTGAGCAAAAGGCCTGGGACTCTCCAACGTTGCCTGGAATCTGCCAGGCTATCAGGGGCATTCAACCCTGAAGCCCTAACAGGTGACAATTGCCTCGAGGAAGGAGATCTGGAACGTGGGGTAGACAGATTGGCGATTCCCAAGAACGTTCCAGAAGAACTGAAAACCAGACTTGTGACCTCCAACAAGGAGTGAGTACCCGAGCCTGTTGCCGCCAGACTTGCTTGCCGCCGGACTTGCACAGATAGCCGCATGATCATTGCGAAAGGAGGAAAGGCATATCCCTGCCCTTTCGACCAGACCTGCAGGAAAGCATCCGTTGCGGCTGCTAGGTGATCCGGCCTCCAGCTGAAGTATCTGGGAATTTGATAGTCCAGCTGGGATGCAAAAAGGTCGAGTGAGAGAGGCCCCCCCCAGGGCTTCCAATCTCCTGAAATCCGATGAGTTCAATTGCCACAGACTCATGTCGTACCATTGTCTGGAATGACAATCTGCTACTGTGTTGGATACTTCGGGGAGGTACTCAGCTGTGACAGATATGTTGCTGGCCAAACAGAAATCCCAAAGGTCCTTGGCCAAGTCTTCCTGGGCTTTTGACTTGGTTACCCCCAAGATGGTTGATATATCGGACAGCGGATAGGTTGTCCATCTTCAACAGCACACTGCATTGCGCTTTGTCCTTCATCCAACACTTCATGAAGGACCCCCGCCATGGGTTTTAAGCAATTGATATGTGGACGCTGATCCTCTACTGACCACTTTCCTCCTGTAAAGGAATCTCCACAGCGCGCACCCGAGATTAATTTGCTGGCGTCTGATTTGGTCACTAATTCTGGATCGGGCCCGAAGATGGCCCTCCCATTCCAGGTCTCCATGTGCGTTAACCACCATTTAATTTAGTCTATGAAATCGGTCGTGAGGGGAACCTGATCCGTATACTGTAAGCCTCTGCGCAAATGGGAGGCTTGAGTCGTTGAAAGGCCCTGTAGTGGAGGGAGCCTGGAAAGATCATCCAAATTGAGGAGGAGAGCAAGCCCATAGCCCTGGCTATCTGCCAGAGAGAGGTGGACTACCTGGACAGAGTTCTCTCGAGTTACCTGCGGATCTTTGTGATCTTGCACGAAGGCAGATTCCGCTTTTTCTACAGAGTCTGACAAAACTGAGGAACGTAGTCCACCTGGCTGGAGAGTGGAGAGACTTCCGTCTAATGATGATAAAGCCCAAACTTTACAGTAGATGAAGCTGTCATTTGGAGCTGATCCACCAGAAAGTGGGCACAATGATCCATGAGCAAGATTTTGTCCAGATTAATTATGTGACGGAAACCTTGGGCTCGGACAGGTTCCACCACCGGCATAAGGACCTTGGCGAAATGCCAAGGGACGGACGATAACCCGAGGGCAATGTCTTGAATACGTAAACTTGGCCTCTCCACCTGAATTGCTGGAATCTGCGATGGCGATGAAAAATTAGGACCATCGGGTAGGCATCTTGAAGGTCCAGCCTGACCATCCAGTCATTGGGATGTAGGAGATTGAGCAAGAGATGGATGCCCTCTATCTTGAAATGGCAATAGAAGAGCCATCCATTGAACTTCCTGACATTGATGACTGGACGTTGACCCCCCCCCCCCCCCCCAATCCTGTTTCTCCACCAAGAAAATGTTGCTGAGGAAAACCCCAGGGGTGGAGTTGAGCTCTGGAAACTGCATCCTTTTGCAGGAGCTCCTTAACCTCCTGGTCGATCAGGGCTGCTTGGTCATCTGCAAAAGTCAGGAGGCGTGGATGAAAAGATTGTACAGAAGTGCTGTAGAATTCTGTGTGGAAACCCTAGATGGTCTGTAAAACCCATGCATCGAACATGATCCCCTCCCAGTTGTGACTGAAGAGTGCAAGCCTGCCTCCCACTTTTAGCCAGGAAGAATCTCAAACCCTTACCTGTCTGGGCTTGGAACTGTGCCCTAGAGGAACCTCTGGAGTGAGGTCCTCGAAAGGCTCTTAATGTTGTGAAGAATTCTTCCTGACGGGACTGGTCTTGAGGCCTCTTGGAGCTTCTTGGAGGGCCTTGGATGTAGAAGCTGCCGGCTGCTCTCCCTCAGCCACGACCGGCCTGATGAAAATTTTGGAGTGCAAGATCTTTTTAATCGAGGTTTGCGCCTTGTCCAGAGAAAAAGTGGCAACTTGCTAAGATCCTTTATAAAGGGCTCCCTGAAGAGGCCTCCCTGCGCCACTGCTCCCAACTCTGTGGGCGCCAGGTTTCCTAACTTGGGGATCAACTTTCAGCAGGAATGAGCGGCGCTGTTCCCCTGATAGTGCGCAGTTGATGTTCCCTAAAAATATGACCACTCTTTGCCCTCATCCTGACAGGGTCTTACAGGGTCTTTGGAGAAATTGGGGTTCTTGAGGCTTTGACCTCCTCAGCCAGGTCCAAGATTTTTGTGAGTGGACTGCTGACATCTAAGAGCTTGTCCTGGCAAGAGAGCCAGTACCTATCGATCCCTTTTTTGGGATCTCTGAGGTACTTTTGAAGGAAGGTGGCAATGCGGGTATCTAACTCTGGAGTGAGGGCGACCTTCCCGGGGAGAGAGAGACTGGGGAATTCAGCTTTTAAGCAAGCCCAGACCTCCTTATCAAGAAGCTTTCGTAGGCGACTTGTAACGTATTTGGCTACCTTCTCTATAGGGGCCCATTCAGAGGAGTGAGGGTGGATGAGGTCCTTCAGTTCTAACATGTCTGAGGGACTCTCCTGAGGTTCGGGGTCTGCAGGGACAGGGGAGGGGATGCCAAGGGAGGGGAGAGGTCCACCTCATTGGGCGATTCACCGTCATCTGGGTTGGCCGATGGGGTGGCAAGTCCAGAGTACCAGAGGGGTCATCCTCACCCGAGGGTTCCGGGTGGAAGAGGAAAGCATTTTTTAAGCGTTCAAACGCCCCCAGATCTATGGCTTCATCGCCCTTATGTTTCTGTGCTGGCTGCCGTGTTGGAAACAGCCCTAGCATGGGGCGGGAATTGTCTATAATGTTTAATGGCAGGGGGCAGGTGTAAGAAAGTTCCATGAGACAGCACTCCAGGGGTTCGATGACTGGCCACCAATTGGTGGGTGGAAGCATCTACTGCTTCACAGAAGGCACTGTCAATAGGAAGGACCTGAAGGAACTCTTCCTCCATATATTCCTCTCCCATATTACTCAGGTTGCCCTCACTTGGGTCTGAGCAGCTCTATGGGAGCAGTGAAATAAACCCTTCAGTAGGTAAACATTGGGAGCCTTTTAAATGCCAAGGAGACCTGGACATACTAATGGTGTTTTTTATTTAAAATATGTGCAGACCAAGGAAATCAGGCCTGGCAAAAACAGAGGCTCTCTGGGGGACCCAAAGGCCTGTCTGAAGCTAGGTGAGCTTGCACAGTTTTCTAATTGAAACGTTTTAGGTGGGTCACAGCCCTGGGGCCACGCACCCTATGATCCCAAAGGGTATAATGGTTACTCTCACCTGGGCCTGGCCCCTTTTCAGCCAGAGAGAAACGCAAAAATTGCACGATAATTGGCCAACACGTTCAGCTGGCATCAGGCGGCTCTCACAAGCACTCCTCGTACTATCGACATACAGGCCCGTATTAGCGAGCGTCTGGGCTTCCAGGTGGCTCTGGGAGGTGCGACCTGCAGGGACGATGCTCATCAGTTTGGAGCATGTCCCCTGCATCTGGAGTGCACCCCTAGCGGCGGTTGGCCTCACCACACTGCTGGTCCCGAGACTTTAGCTGCCTCGACAGGTGTGCTGAGGTGCTGTCCCGCAGCAGAACTGCAGAATGAACAACAGCCCGCAACGAATTAGCACCAGGAGCACTACAATATCTTTTTAACAAGGTGGAGAGGAAAGAAAACTGTACTTAGCTGCCATGGAAGCAGGAAAGAAAGAGAACGTTGCATTGAAGACAAGCGAGCATATATTGATTCTGCACAATTATTGGTTGCTTATTTGTGTAGTTTTTTTCCTTAGCGCTGATGGAAAACTAGCACATATTTGTTAAAGTTGAAGCTGCTGGAAGTGATTTAAAGGAAAAAAGAAGGCGTAATCCTCACCTCTGGTCCTGCCATAGAATTACTCCCTAAGGTTATTTCGGATTTTCATGTTAACCACACCATATCTCTTCCAACATTCTTTCAGAATCCCTGTACTCCAGCGGAAAGATCCCTCCATTCCCTGGATGTGAAGAGAGGTTTGAAATTCTGCCTTGACAGGACAAGTAACATCGCAGGTCGAACCAACTGTTTATTAACTATGGTCCGGTCCGTACGGGCTTGGATACTTCAGCTCATTTCCTGATGGATAGATTCACGCATCCTGTTGTGTTATCAAAAGGCTAACAAACCTCTATCATCTAAGCCTAAAGCATACTCCACTAGAGGTAAAGCACCTACAGCTGTGTTACTGAAAAACATCCCGATCCCAGATATTTTCTAAGCAGCCACTTGGATATCTGTCCCTACATTTACCAAGCATTAATGCCTGGATTCTGTTGCCAGAGTAGACGCTGAAGTAGGACAGGCCTCCCTTACGAATTTGTTTGCTTGAAATTGCCTTCTCTATCCTCTCCCAACGCCTTAAGTATGGATGGGCCTGCCACTCTATTCAGTGCTTACGACTATAAATGGAAATGCCCCTACGAGAGAAGGAATAGTTTCTTACCTGTAACTCCAGTTCTCTCATCTGGGAATTTCCATTATAGTCATAAGCAACACTCCCTCCTCCCCGGTGGATCAGACTGAAGTCACCAGTACACAGTTGTCAACACAGGCAACTCACCTCAAAAAGAACTGAAGCAACTGCCACCTGCCCAGCATGTTGGGAAACTGGCGGTCTCTGGCCTCTTACAGGCACATTCTGTTTTTTCACTCTCCTAATGGCAGCCTATAGGGCTACATTGCCTTAGGTTACTTCAGCTTTCTACTTTACCAAAAAGGGTTTGTGAAAGACATTTATGCTGTTTATTTTTCACCAAAACACCATCAAATTATATACATATATAATCTTCTGGCCCCTTTTCCTAAAGGCTGCATAATAATTTTCTCCCTTAAGTGACTCTGCAGGCCTTCCCGAAGAAAGGCACACATTTGCACTTAAGAGTATATATTGTCAAGGAGTGCTCCGGGATCCCTGCTTGTGGGTGGGATTATTCAGTGCTTATGACTATAATGGAAATTTTTCTACGAGAGAACTGCAGTCACAGGTATGAAACTGTTCCTTCTTGATCTGGATACCGCGATTGTCTTGGTCAGTCGGGTGCTATTTGAATCATCCTCATGTGTGATTTGCATAGCCTGACAATCACCTTTGATATTGGAGCTTTTGGAGTGAAAGCGTAAACAAATGTACCTGACCATTGAATCCAAAGGGCATTGCCTATTGAATTTAGTTATCTGAAAGTGCCTTCCTAATTGTCTCTCTGTTGAGACCTTTGTTCTTCTAGACACTGTTGCAAGGGTCTCATGGAAAGATAGATATTTAGAACTATGTAGATGAAAGATGCAGTGGATCCTAGCAGGGACACAATCTGATGTGCAGATGGATTTTGGGTATTTTTCAACAGATGACACTTCTGTTCAACAGATGACACACTCTCCTACACTACGCTTTTGATCCTTGTGTCTACTTTGGCTCCCAAGTATATTATTATTTCTCCCAGTCGACTTATGGATTAGTCCTTGTTAATCTGTAGTCCCAGTTTTATGGGAGATTTATAGTTTCTTGGAAGTCCTGCTTTGCTTTTAGTTGAGTGCTTGCTTTTATAAACCAGTTCTTGAGAAGTAGGTAGACTAATATTTATCTTTTTTTTATAAGTGTGCTGCAATCAATGCCGTGCGCTTGGAGAAGGTGGGTTGAGCTGGTTTCAGTCCAAAGGGAAGGACAGTATATTGGTAATCATTTTCTCCCACTAAGAATCTTAGAAACATTCTCTGATAACAAGTGATTGGATTGTGAAGTGCACGTCCTGTAGGTCTATAGAATAAAGCAAGTCATTCTTTGCTTTATATAGGAGGAACATTTTGATCTAATGATGACATTCTGAGTTGTTCCTTGAGGACAAATTTGTTCATCATCCTGAAGTAAGATCTGAATTGTTGAGATTTGTTTTTCTTCAGATCAACAAAGCACCTTGAGTAAACTCTCTGGCTTTGAAGATACACTGGCCCCCTTCTACTGTGCATTTTGATATTAGGATGCATGCTTCCTCCTTTAATATTGACTGTTGGTGAGATAGTGAAGGTATTAGAAGGATACAAGGTGGTTGTGTTTTGAAACATATGGAGTATCACAATGATGCAGTATTTATGACCCATTTGTATGGGGTAATCTAATTTCCAGTGTTCCCCATGACACACCACCGGTCCTCTAAGAGAAGTAGCTAACTGTGAAAGGGATGCTGGATTTTCACTGACTATTTCTGAATAAATGTCTTCCTCTGGAATTTGTTTAGGAGATGTAGTCTTGGGTTTCTGATATTGTTTTGTGTTAAGGCTGTCTTTGACTCTGTTTTTTCACCTTTGGGATTGGTACATCCATCTCTGGGACTGAACCCTGTGATCGAAGTAGCATTTATCCCTGAATCTGTATTGTTGCTTGAAGACTTTCTTTTGCTCTTACAGTCTGACAGTTTTGCGCCTCATATTTCATACACAACCTTTCTTGTTTGATATGTTGCCAAAAAGAATAAATCCAGAAAAGCAATATTTGCTATAGTCTGTTGTGCATCTGGCTATAAGGAAGAGTCACAGCCATCAGTTCCTTCTAGCTGTGATCCCATGACAGTATCCTGTGACTGCCAGTTCTGCAGAGTCCCCTACTGCGCTTATAACTTGGTTTGAGACTTAGGAGCCTTACTTCATCATTTCAGTATAGTCTTGTTGCCGGTGTTTGGGCCAACCTAATAGCAATGACTGTTCAAGCATTACGATTTACAGAGATTGATGGTTAAGGAGCCTCTAATGGCATATTTAGTTTAGCAACCTCTCTTACAAGTACTTCTTGAAATGTTAATATGTTCTCCACTGGAGATGCTCTACTCTGGGACTGAGGAAGAGAAGTAGACGTTTAAGTTGGGTGAGATACATCTGTGTCTGAGTTACAGGATCGAGATATGGTGTAAGATCTTCTGCACGTAGCTAGAGTAATTGGAGGAGATTTTGATTTGTTCCTTGGAGATTCTTGTGGAGGAGGTTTGCATGTCCTTAATGGTGTCATGGACGTTGCTTTAGACAACTTTGTTGGAGGAGAACATTCTAAGGGGGTCATTCTGACCCTGGCGGTCGGCGGTGAAGCGGCGGTAAGACCGCCAACAGGCTGGCGGTCTTTTTTCATGTATTCTGACCATGGCGGTTGCCATGGTCAGCCGCCACTTCACCGTTCCGACCGCCACGGCGGTAACGACCGCCGTGCTGGAGACCTGGGTCTCCAGGCCGGCGGTCGTCACATACTGCTGGCGGTATTCCAACCCGCCTGACCCCGGCTTACCGCCATGGATTCCATGCGGTTGGGGACCGCCATGCAATCCATGGCGGTAAGCACTATCAGTACCAGGGAATCCCTTCCCTGGCACTGATAGGGGTCTCCCCAACCCCCACCCCGACTCCCTCCCCTTACCCCCCCCACCACCCCTGCCACCCCCAAAAGGTTGCAGGACCCCCGTCCCCCACCCCGATCCCCAACATACACATACAGGCACGCATTCATGCACATACACACACCCCCCGCATTCATGCACGCATCCATGCACATACACACACCCCTGCATTCATGCACACATTCATGCACATACACACACCCCCCCACATTCATGCACGCATCCATGCACATACACCCCCCCGCATTCATGCACGCATTCACACGCCCCCTCAATATACACACATGCACACCCCCATGCACGCACACAACTCACAACACCCACCCCCCTTCCCTAGCGGACGATCACCTTACCTGTTCCTGGTGATCCTCCGGGAGGGAACGGGCAGCTCTGCCGACACCGACACGCCAACAGAACACCGCCACAGCGAATCACAGGTCGTGATTCGCTGGGCGGTGTTGTGTTGGCGTGGCGGTGGAGGTGGAGCTACCTCCACTTCCCCGCCTGCCGCCAGTATGGCTGTTGGCGGCTCTTCGTCCGGAAACGGGCGGAGCGCTGCCAACAGTCAGAATGGCCCATGCGGAAGACCGCCAGCACTGACGGTCTTCCGTACGGCGGTCCCTCGGCAGTCTATTGAAAAGACCGCCGAGGTCAGAATGACCCCCAAAATGTGTTAATTTAGTTAGGACTGGATCCTCTAATGGTATGTTTTTTTGAGGAGTGTGATATGGCAAGGGATTTAAATCTGGAGATGTATCTGTTCTGGAATGGCGAGAGGGAGTACAAGTCTCCTCTCTCTTTTTGTTGAAGTGGATGGTCTTTCAGGAGAATCTGAGTGCTGAATCGCCAGAATGGTGCTATCAACCGAACTGTGGGGTTATCAAGAGGAGATAGTGATATTTTTTTGCCTTTTTGATGATGACGGTGGAGTATGCAATGCCAAACTAGGTCTTTTCAGCAAGGATGGTGGATGACATGATGTTGAACGAGATAGCTTCAACATCGGTGGACAAAACGGTCTTGAAAGGGATATTCCTGTCGCTGCAGATGGTGTCTTGATGGCAAATGTTTCTTTGAAATTGACCTTAAGTGAGTCTCAACGAGGCGTGATGATGATGTTGCGGAGTACCTTCTCCCAATGGCGAGCATATTGGTGCTTAGACTGTCGACATCAACATGGAAGGTGCATTTCTACTATGACATTGAGAATGATGAGGACGTCTTTTTCTTCTGATTTCTCTCTTCCTGGATCTCGCTCTGCGGAAGTCCTTTGCGGGGGAGGGAGGGATGTTGTAGAGGACTGATCTTTCTAGCCTTCTTTTTTTCTGCTTGCATGATCTCAATCGTGCCTCACAGTCTGATGCTCTCTGTCTTTAAGAGTTCCTTTGACATTTTTTGACAAATGTTACAATTCTTGGCAGTGTGTAGCTGTTAAGTAAACCACACAGAGCTTATGGACACCTGAAACTGCCTTTTTCGCCTACATGAGGGCCACCTCGGAAAAAAGTGAAGGCATTCTGACAATCATCACATAAATTAGAATGTTTAATTATATTACTCGACAGAAGATGTCTTAAAAACGTCGTGAAAAGCAAGCAAAAGAGGGTTCCCGATTCCATTAAAAAAAAAAAAAATTGTTGTTTTTTTTTAAGTGATTGTGAGGTTATAATTCATCTGAGGAGTTCAGAGATCCATCTCATACAAGTTGGAAAAAAGAACTGGCTTTGGGACGCAAGCTGCCAATACAAGGTATCGTAGGAAGGGGTGGCTCTCTGTTTCCTGAAGATGAGTCTTCTTTTTAAGTCGAGCACACAAGCACTTTGACCTGTTGTAAGTATTGTGGGCTTTTTAACCATGACCATGTCATGCCCATCACTTTCACTCGTTCGTGGGCTTACCTTTTAAAAATCACTTGATGCCATTGGTAAATGCTTTACGTTTATCCCGCCTTCAGGCTGTTTTTGTCACGCATTGCAGAGACTGCCCCATTACATTAATTATTGCACGATTGCCAATATACTTTGGCGTGGGCAAACTATTTATTTTGTCTCTCCCCTTCATGCTGGTGGCCATAGTGCTTGCAGCACGAACAGGCACAACAGCGTGAACTCGATCGACTGTGTTGGAGCGCTCTTCACATTGTTCACAGTTACCTAATCAGTCATTTCTTGTGGCTCTCTCCTTAAAACACTTGAAATTGGTAAATGCTTTACGTAAAACAGAAATCCTCAAAGCGGTTGTCTGGCACAGCGGAAGAGCCGATGCTACCATATTTACTGCACTCAGGAAAACTTTACCAATAATGCTTTGCGGGCATTACTTTTACAAAACATTTTTGCTCATAACTCAGCCTGTGGTGGTTCTAGGACAATGGGACCACCACCAAAATGTTCATGACTGCGCGCTCTTTCTGTCGACATCATCCTTGGGTCCCCACACTACCTTAGCCGGACCCCCAAAAAAATAACCCCTCCCACCATTCAGTGTCTAAACTCTTTCGTGGCTGAAACTTTTGTTTTACATCTGGGAGTAGCTTGTGTTTTAAGAGCCTTGTTTGTAATATCATTATAGGCCTGCTACCTTTAAATATATGTAATGCACTATGCCCTCTAAGGGTTAAATATATGGTTACACCACATTATTTATCCTCTTCCTTTTTGTGTGGTTATGCCCTCTAGGGGCTAACTATATAGTTACATGACCTTGTTCCTTATAAATGCTATTTTCATTGTGGTGTCCTCTAGGGTTTGTTCTAAGCATTACAGTCATATCACCGTATTAAAATATTCGTGGCACCGAAACTTGTTCTATCGTGCTTTGCAGGGCATTACTTTTACAAAACATTTTTGCTCATAACTCATCCTGTGATGGTCCTAGGACAATGGGACCACCTTCAAAACACCTTCTGTCTACGTCATTGCTGGGTCCCCACACCAGGTTAGCGGGGACCCCAAAATAACCCTCCCCACCATTCAGTGTCTTTTAAGCTTTCTCATGGCTTCAACTTTTGTTTTACAGCTGGGAGAAGTTTTATTTTAAAGGCCCTGTTTGTAATATCATTGCAGTAGGCCTGCTAGCCCTACAAACGCTCTCAAGGGGCTAAGTATATGGTTACACTGCATTACTTTCTCCTGTTTTTTCATGGAGTTATCCCCTCCAGGGACTAACAATATGGTTACAGGACCACGTTTCTTACAAACGACATTTTTGTTATGGTGCCCTCTAGGGTCTGTTTTGAGCATTACATTCTAATTCCAAAAGTTTATTTCTGATGAAGGTTTATATGATAATTGTATATGTTTTAATAATTTCTCTGTATGACAATTATGACCATAATTTGGACCAGCTTTAACATCCTTATTACACTGTCTGTTTGAACACTCTTGTGATGTTTGGGTGACTTTTCTAGTTTATTTTTGCTCTGTGGCTTTCTTGTGATTTTTTTTTTTTGGGTGGGGGTTTGAGTTAGCCAGAGAGCAACTCTGATGGTGGTGTGGTGAAAGTGGTGTTCTATTGAAATTAGCATGGCAGATTTAAATTAGGATGCTAAATGGCAACATTTTCATTGTTTGCTGCAGATATAGTAAGAAGGTAAATGTAAGTGCTTTAGTTATATGCAGGCGATTGGAATTATATGGCAGGAAAAGATGAAATGATGAGGCAGGGTTGACCAGTTTATGTGGCAAGAAAAGTCCAGTTATGAATTTACAATGCTAGTAGCTCTAAATGAAGCAAATGCGAGACCTATTACACTGCAAATGTTTGTTTTCCTTTGCCTGCAATGTAGGCCTGTCTGACTGCTTTTCCTCTCCATGTACACTTTGTAAATTGTCTTGCATTTTAGAAGCTGCAGTGCAGTCCTTTCTAATATTCTACAGCTTTCATGGGCATTCAGGGGCAGATTAGACCCCAGATAGGCTTCAATTGCATGTTCGTATTATTACAAACCTGGACCGAGATTCTGCTGCATTCCTTGGAATACAACTGTTTAAAAGTGTTCTGGGGTCCGTGAAACGTGGCAGAGTATTCTAGCTTTCATGACTTTAATTTAGATACCTACAATGTAGAAAGAAACAGGACTGTAGGTACGTAACCTCTTATTTTGTGAAAAGCAAGCACATGTAATAAAATAAAATGCACATATGAAATTGACAGTAAAATAATTAGCTGATGTTTTACTGGTTTAAATGTGTACTACTTTAACATATACTTATATTTGTATTCACTTCTCAAAATCATAAAGAATGGCAGTCTTATTTCTCATAACACTAACTCATATATGGGGATTACAACATACATATGGCAAAATCTATTAACTTTCACTTCGTTATGATGTACAAAATATAAATTGTATAAAAACAATTGATTTGCACGTTAGTCACGATCTACAGAAAGTATTTAAATGTAGAAAAACGAACTCTTATTAATGAAGACCACGTGTGATGCGTCTTATGTCCAGTATATAACGAATGTAATAGACTTGTAATATGCTAATTGGTTTCTTTGACAGAATCTCTT
The DNA here is from genome assembly GCF_031143425.1 of Pleurodeles waltl. Classification (NCBI taxonomy): domain Eukaryota; kingdom Metazoa; phylum Chordata; class Amphibia; order Caudata; family Salamandridae; genus Pleurodeles; species Pleurodeles waltl. The sequence continues at coordinate 78,291,215 of NC_090443.1, read as the reverse complement.
GTCGGAAAAGCACTCTATATATGTATATCAGTGCTTTAGTCTGATGTAAGAAGGGTATTTGATGGCGTTAGGTGGTTAGCACGCTTGGAGATTGCAGGTCAGCAGGCCAAAAACATTTCCATCGATGTTAATGGTACGCTGCTGAAAGTAGGGATTGGTTTGTGATGTGTATAGCACCTGTTTAATTCAGACTTATTTTGAAAAACAAAGTAGAGCCTGTGAAACGTTTTAGTTTCTTGGATGTACGATAGTGTGTTTACAATCTTGTGTTGAGAATAAAGACTTCTATTGGAATTATATTACCTAGCTTTATTCTAAAATGTTGATATACCTTTTCATTGCAATAATTGTGGGCGTATTCCAGGGCAGTGAAGAAAGTTACAGCAAAACCAAGCCCCCCTCGGCTCCTTACAGAAGAGGAATATCGGAAGCAAGGAGAGATTGAGACGAGAAGGGCCCTTGAGGATCTTCGAGGCTACTGCAGCAGTCCAGAGTTCTCAGTTTGGAAGGCAGTGTCACGGATTAAATCTCCAAAGAGGTAAATTGTTAAAATGTTAAATTTACTTGAGTGGATAATTGCTTTGTTGGGGGTCATTAAAGGGATGTAGATCGCACAGACAACTTGTGTGTAGCTAGATGTTGGAGTATTTAACAGTGCTTAATGCAGAATGAGCCAGACCCAGGTTCTTGTAGGGGATGATGTTTTCAGTCCATTGAACAGTTTAGCCAATCATTTGTGTATGCTTCCTGTAAAGAAGCTGTTTGATAATTGCCAAAAAGTTCACTGGATTGCCCTCTCAATAAAAGGGCACAAAATCAACGTGGGCCGCAGTTGATCATTTGTGAGTGGGCTGTATGACTTAGGAAAATACTTGGAATATTTCAAACAGTGCTCTAAGTGTATAAAGGGACACACATTGTCTTGTTTACAAGATTCAGAATCTTACATTAAATCCTGATTTTGAGATGAAACCAGAGCACTTTCTGGAGGCTTTACTTGCTTTTGTTCCGTGCTGAGTAGACAGTTGTGTTGTGCTCCTATTGACCATCAGGCACTATTTGGATTTATTTTTAAACAGTAAAAATATGGTGGCTTTTATAGCCAAGATCTAAATTGATTAAGTAGTGACAAGACAGGCAAAAAGTTCTTCTCACTCTGCAAAAACGCTGCATCTCTGATGCTAATTTATGGTCCATTCCAAAATCACTTTCAGATAATAAAGTAAACTAACATAGCAGTGTCTTGACTGGGTTTCGTTAGATGTGAGTTGTGCTGGTTGTATCTTCCATGTAAACCCAGAATCCTTTAATCATTCCAGAGAGTGGAAACTTCTACACCTCCAGCATTGTGTCTTTCGTAGACTCATGCTTGAATCATGGAGTTGGGAGTCTCACAGTAACTTTAGAGGAGCAGTACATCACAATATTCTTGAAAGGGCTTAAAAAAGCGGCACTCACCTCATTGGAAAAGATCCAAAATTCAGCCGATGAGATGAGTGCCCTGAGCCTCACCCCTCCCAAAGGCCTCAACACAGATTTCTACCACATATTTTGTGGAAAGAGAGTCCCAGAGTTTGTTTCTACAGAAAGGAGTCTAATCTTTACTTCCCAGAACATGAAATAAGCCTTTACCTTATGGGAACCACTCCCTCTGGATTATGCCCTTAAACAATATCCAATAAGAATAAATAGTCTAAAAGGAGCCTCTTTAAGACCCAGCAATGTCCGTAAGGCCCGCTCCCTGGGTGGAAGAGAAGGAGTGCAGTAGGTGTGGCTGGTGGTGCCCCGAGTTTGCCAGCAGGTTGGGGGGGGTCTCTGGACAGGCTGCATTTGATGCGAGTATCTCCCCTGGGTGCAAGAAGCGAGGTGTGAGATGGAGACTCCCTGCGGGGCCTAGCGGCCTGCAACATTGATGCCAGTGCCTGGGAAAGAGTAAAGTGGGAAGCCTCAACACCCCACTGCCCATCCGCCCCCTCACCCCAACGTTCATCCGTGAGCTCTTCCCCCCCCCCTCTCTAGGGCCCCTGAAAATTCTCAACAAACTGACGCTTGGGTGGATGAGGTTCTACTCGGCTGGACTTCCTTTGAGGAGATATCTGTGATACCTCATGGACGGAGTGCAATAGGTGTGGCTGGTGGTACCCCAGGATCATGCTGGGGGACTCTCTTTTGGACAGTTCGAAGTCTAGATGAGTCTCTCACCTGGGGGACGTTGACTCCCTGCGGAGCCTCGCTGCCTGTAACATGGATTAGAGCGCCTGAGATGGAGTAAAGTTGGGGGCCCCCAGCTCACCAGTGAGCTCTCACCACCCCCCTACCCACCCACCCTCCCTTTTGGGGACCCTGATACCCCTAAACACAGTGACGCCTGGGTGGAAGCAGTTCTACTTGGCTGGACATTTTCTGAGGGGATATCCGGGACTGCGCATTGATAACTGGGTCTCCGGTGTCGCCTGGTGTCCAGGGCTGCAGTGGCTGGAAATCGCCGCATGAGAAGGATTTGCCGCTGGACTTGCACCCTCCCCCCCAAGAGCCTCTGAAGGAGGGTTGCAAGATATAAGTGACAGAATGGCGAGAGACAAGGAGCCCAAACTGCCCCGACAAGGGCGTATGGACCACTATAAGAGGGTGGTGACACCAACACCGCCGGCCCTGGAACCTCTGGCGGTGCTAGATAATGCTGCTCTTCTGTCAGCAATCTTGTCGTCCAGAGAGGCCCTGGAGGGGCATGTGGGAGAGGTGCGCTCGGAGGCTTCCCTCCTGCGTCAAGAGCTCCGGAATGTGGCGGAGCAGGTCACATCAGTGGAGACATGGATATCGGACACTGAGGATACTGTCCGAGATCTCCTCAAGAAAATGACGGAGACAAACCGGGCCCTCTGGAATAATTTGAGGTTTGTGGTCTTTCCGAAAGGGGTCGAAGGTACAAACGTGGGCCGGTTTGTAGATGCATGGCTACGACGAGTCTTGCCGCCTGAGAAGTTCTCAACCTGTTTTGTGATTGAACGTGCCCATCAGGCTCAAGGGGGAGAGGGGGGGGGGGGCAGTCCCCCCGGGCCTCCCCCTAGACCAGTGATTGCCTGCTTTCTGAATTTTCAGGACTGGGATATGATCTTAACAGAACTTCGCAAACTGGGGGAAGTTTGTCATGAAAATTCTTATTTTCCCCAACTACACCAGAGAGGTCCAGAGGCAGCGTCGCACACATATGTCTTACAGAATACATATTACTGGATCCCCCTGGAGTTCTTCCAGACCCTGGCACTAGATATGTTGTTCTTTCTGTGGGAGAAGAAACATCCTTGAATTGCACTTAAAACGCTGCAGCGTAATCAGAATACTAGGGGCCAGTCTCTGCCGGATTAGGAGACATATTATTGGGCGGCACAACTGATTAATATTAATCTTGTGGATTTGTGCCCCGGGGGGCCACCCTACTTTTCAGCTGGGGAGACTGCAGTGGGAGGGGTAATAATGTCTCCACTATTTATACGGAGGTGGGGGGGGGAGTGGAAGAGGTGCCGTTTACCAGCTACCCAGGTGACTCTCTGGGCGTGGGCTAAAGTTATCAAGGTACTGGGAACTAGTGGGAGGGATGCTGGTTGGTAGAAATCAGTAAACTGTTGGGCTTTGAGGCTTGGGATCATATTGGAATCTCCAAGGTTGGAGATGTGTTGGAAGGGGGAGATCTCATGCCCTTCGAATCACTTCAGGCCGAATATGGGCTTAACAAGACTCAGTTCATTCAATATGCGCGATTGAGATATGCATGGAGGGCGGAAGGCTTCTGGGAGAGACTACCGAAATATGCTCCACTGGAAGGCAGATTGTTGATGGAGAATTTAGACATTAAAGCTGTGTCCATGGTGTATAGGATCATTAACAACAATATGCCTGATACACTTTGCAGATTAAGAGTCAGATATAGGGGAACTAGAAGACATAGATTGGGAGGCAGCACTGATGTTCCCAGGAGAAGTAGCAGTAAGGTCACAATTGAGACTAATTCAGTTCAGGATTCTTCCTAGAATTTACTATGATAGACTGCGTCTACATACTATGGGGGGAGGGTGCAGCACCCAAACTGTCTCAGATGCCAGGAGAAAATTGGGCATTTTTTGCATACCATTTGGGGATGCCCTATTATACAGGAATATCGGACAAGGATTGTTGGGGAATTGTAAGGGGTGCTGTTGGAGCAGATCCCGCTTGACCCCCTAATTGATCCTTTTGGGAATCCCCAACAGCGTATACTTGCGCCAAGCTTATATTCAGCAGCCTCAAATTGGTGGTGGCTAAGAGGGATATTGCCTGTCTTTGGGGATCGGAGCTGTGCCCAATGGGGGACACGTGGAGAAGAGGGATGATGGCAGAGAAGGTAACGTATGCAAACAGAGGTGGCTCTTGAAAGTTAGGGAGGGTTTGGGGGTCCTGGATGGCGTACCACTCGCTAGATTTGTAGAAATTTGTTGATTATTGTTCCACCGCATTGTGCTGCGGACCACAAACTGCTGACTATTGTGATGCAGAGGGACTGGGATGCCTATGATTGGGGGAAGCGACCACTTACTGCTATGTTTGAATATATGCATATATGCTTGTGTGTCTGTGGGCGGTTGGGGGGGGCGTTGGGGAGATTGTTGTTCTTTTTCATTAATATTGGTGCGGCTGTGATCAGCTCAATCCCCTGGAAGCCTCAAAGTATTGATGCCCCCAGCCCTTTCAAGGAGCTGTAGGTTGGGGATCTATTGTAGCGAGGTAACAGTCATTGAAAGTACGATTATCTCAGACTAGTTTGATGAAAGATTTGACAAAACCTTCAGCCAATAGCTATTTCCTTACTAAGTTTGGGTGCTTCTTGTGGCTGGTGTTCACATCTTCGCCAAATCCACTTGACCAGATTGAAAACCACTATTATGGAAAATTGTATTTAATGCACTTGCAGACATAAGAGTTTAAGAAAATTAATACTAAATCTTAAAGCATCTAATTGGGAACAAGAATTGAGTTCTTGAATGTCCAACTAAAATCTTATGGGGAAGACTAATCCTTGCTGCAAATTCATTAGACTTAACTAACAGCATTAAAAGGTAGCTCGCCTTCAATAAATGTGTGAAGAGTACTAGCGCAGAGGACACCACAACCTTTAATCAGCACTGAGAATAGCTTCTGCAGCTACAAGATTCTATTTATACGTTGGCCTGTGATCTATTAGGTTCTCTTCCAGGGGAATCCTCATCAAAGTCATAAACATTGAATATTCCCGCCCTTGTGCGGGGACCCCGGAGCATATATAAAATACACATATATAAAATATATGAAATATGCACGAAAAATATATATAGCATTTTTAGTAGACAAATTTTCATACTAAACTCATATATACATGTGTAAAACAGCAATGCAGACTATAATCATAAACAGGCTAAAATGCTTTATTTCTATGGAGTTTTTTTTTTTTTTTTTTTTTTTAATTGTTCTCAAAATTACAATAAGAGAAAAAATATCTACTAAAACCACACCACTGAGCCCAGGGAAATCAGCTGTAGTAATGATCAGAGAAAAAAGATAAAAAACTACATTGAAAAACACTAGAGCATTCTTAGCCAATAGGCTGCATGCAGGTTAACACAGGAGAACCATAAAAACGTTTGGCACCGTGCCTTTAAGACCCTGAGCACCTCCAGTAATCCCACCATGCCTCAGGGGTGAAGGAGAGGTGACAGTTGGTTCACAGTTAGGTCAGTTCTTTTTTCTGGCTTCTTCTGAGGGGATCCTGGAGCATTGAGCTCTCAGTTTTTCTGAGTTTTTCCTCAGAAAAATACTTTAGAACAGCGTTTTTTCCTACTGTACTCGACATCTAACATCATTGTCTGAGTTTGGAAGTTTTTTCCTGACAGAAAAATGCCTTCACTTTTTGTGAAATGCCCTTCCTGTGGGAAGAAGGCCCAGTCAGATCCACACACTCTCTGTATTGTGTGCTTGCCTCAGAGTCACTGCCCTGACACTTGCAAACACTGCAAGAACATGTCAAAGAGGACTCTGAAGGACAGGGAAAAGATCAGGCTTCATGGGCTTCACGAGAGGCTGAAAACATCATCCTCTTCACTTCCCAGGCAGCTAACAAGCCACTCTCAGGAGAGACAGGCTAGATCGACGTCAGCAGGTAGGAAGATACCTGTTTGTTCCCCGTCGACGTCGTCGCTGCCACCATCTCACCGCCATAGATCGACGGCGAACCGACCGACGTCGAAGGATACGGCGTCTAGAGAACAGGGCCACCGCAGGGGCATATCTCAGTCGACGGCAACCCGCTGATCGACATCGAGCGATCACCGGCGTGCCCATTCGCCGCCGAAGGCCTCGCACCCCTCGACGTCAAGAAAGGCGATGTCGAAATCACCCCAGCGGCGAGAGCGAGGACATCCGCGGTCGGCTGCCCACCGCTCGACGTCAAGACACTCAACGGCGAGACACTCAACGTCGAGACAGGAACAACCGGCGGCGCTCCCTTCGACGTCATTACGGCTGTCGACGTCGACACAGGTTTTACCTGTCTTGCAGGGAGCAGAACATCGGCTTCCGCCAGCAGATAAGACCACTCCATCTCCAGTGGTCTCCATAAGAAGTGGTTCATCTCGGTCGAGAGCGGCATCGTCGGGGCATGTCTCACCCATCAATTTGTCACCAAGATGGTTGGAGAGCCTTAACAGACCAACGGCCTCCCCGGATTCGCAGTATTCAAGGATGTACTCTCCTACTGACTCTCTCCCGACGGCGCGGGCAGGACGGGCTCGTTCTGCTTCTCGCCAGCCAACCACGAGGCCTGGGCGCTCTGCTACAGCGTCTCGCAGCAGGTCACGTTCCCAGCGACGATCTAGGTCACGATCAAGACACAGAAGGTCGTCCTCTTGGTCATCGTCATCGTCAGGGTCATCCGTCAGACGATACTCCCCCACCTTAACAGATTTTCCACCAGCTAGGGTTTCACCGGTGGACGACATCACTACTTTTAATGAGGTGCTTGTCAGGGGAGCGCAGAAGCTAAACATAGAGGTTCCAGAACCATCAACCTCCTCATCAGTCATTTTTGAGACTCTACAGCATAGAGCGGTTTCGAAAAAGCTACTGCCACTAGTGCCTGGTCTGTTGCAGCCAACCATGGACACCTTTTTAGCGCCAGCCACCCTCAAATCGGCTCCGGCTAGGATTTTGAAAAAATATAAAGCGCCTGAACAAGATCCTTTATTTCTTAGAACGTATCCGCCGCCGGACTCCGTCATATTGGCCGCAGCCCGAAAAACTCACTCAGTGGCATCATCCTCCACGGTTCCACCGGACAAAGAGAGCAGACATCTAGACTCTCTGGGGAGAAAAATGTGCGGCACGGCGGCATCTATGATGAAAGTCTCCAGCACGTCTGCACTCCTAGGCAGAAATGACCGTTCACTGTGGGACTCTCTGAACAGGTTCACGGAAAAATTACCTAGAGAGGACAGGCAGGACTTCCAAGAGATCCTTCAAGAGGGATGTCTGGTCTCCAATCAGGTCATCAGCGCAGCGGCAGATGGGGCAGACTTAGCTGCACATGGATACGCACATGGGATTTGTGCAAGAAGGTCTTCCTGGTTGAGACTGACTGGATTAAAACTGGGAGCACAACAGCGTATCCTAAATCTTCCGTTCAACGGGAACTCGCTGTTTGGTACCCATACGGACGAAGAAATGGCGCGCATGAAGACCAAAGTGGACACCATGAGGGCAGTAGGCCTGGAGAGGAAGAAAGACTTCAGGCGAAGGTATAGGCCTTGTGACAGGCACCCTTTCCAGCAGAGGGTTCAAACCCCTCACTGGTCCCAGAGGCCACAGCAGAGGCAGGGACGCCCGCTTTTTCAGTCTCGTAAGGACACGAGGGAACGAGGGTCAAGTAGACCACAACAGTCCACACCCAAAGCGCCGGCCAAAGAATGAGGACTCGCTTCCCTTAACACTGTGCACCACTCCGGTGGGGGGAAGTATCACAGACTTTATTCACGAGTGGCGTGCTATCACAAAAGACAAATGGGTGCTCAACATTGTCGAGAATGGCTTCTCTCTTCTTTTCCGGCAACCTCCACCGCACTTGCCACCAGCCAAATGCAATCCGTCTCACGTCAGCCTATTGCGCAAAGAGGCTCTCGCCCTTTTACGAAAGAAGGCAATAGAAAGAGTTCCACTCGCGCACACAGCGAAGGGGGTTTACTCCCGTTATTTTCTGGTAGCGAAAAAAGGCCGAGAGGTCGTTTTCAGACCAATTCTGGACTTACGGCTACTGAACAAGTACATAAAAAAGCAAAAGTTCAGGATGCTCCAGATTTTCCCTCAGCTACATCAGGGAGACTGGATGTGCTCCATCGACCTGCAGGATGCATACTTTCACATCCCAATAGTTCCCAAACATCGGAAATTCCTGCGCTTCCAGATAGCCTCACAGCACTATCAGTTCAAGGTACTCCCATTCGGCCTGAAATCTGCCCCCGTGTTTTCTCGAAATGCGTGGCAGTGGTAGCGGCACATCTACGAAAACAAAAAATCTTCATTTACCCATACCTAGACCACTGGCTACTGAAAGCCTCCTCTCCGGAGCAGGCGAGAACCCATCGGGACATTGTGCTCAAGGTTTTCGAGTCTCTAGGTCTTCAAGTCAACTACCAAAAGTCCACCTTGATTCCAACGCAGAACCTCCACTACCTGGGAGCAATACTAGACACAGAGCTCCAAAGAGTGTATTCTTCGGAGGAACGACTATTATCAATAAAGAAAAAATGTCAAGACCTGTTAAAATCTGACGCACCTACGGCCCGTCAGGTGACATCTCTGCTGGGCGCCATGGCATCATGCATTTTCATTGTCCCGAATGCCAGGCTACATATGAGGCCTCTCCAAGAGGCGTTGGAAAACAACTGGAGCCAAAGGACAGGTCGCTGGGAGGACAGAGTGCGGCTGCCGATAGCAGTACGTCAGTCATTGCAATGGTGGATGCACAGACCTCACCTGTCAGTAGGGGCTCTGTTTCGCCAGGTAATTCCATCCGACACTCTGGTAACGGATGCGTCTCTTCAGGGATGGGGGACTCATCTAGGTCCCCTTCAAGCTCAGGGTCTGTGGTCCGACATCGAAAGGAAGTACCACATCAATCTGCTGGAGCTCAGAGCGGTCCATCTGGCTCTTAAGTCTTTTGCTCCATCGATTCAGGGGAAATCTCTCCTAATACAAACAAACAATACAACCACAATGTATTATTTGAACAGACGAGGGGGAACGAGATCCCTACCCCTATCTCGGGAGTCCCAAACAATCTGGCATTGGCTCCTGGCCAGAGGAATGTCGCTTACAGCGGTTCACCTCCCAGGTCAACAAAACGTGGAAGCAGATTTCCTGAGCAGACACCTAGAGGACGCCCACGATTGGGTCCTACACGGCGAAGTCGTCGAAGACATCTTCGCTCAATGGGGTCGGCCTCAATTGGATCTCTTCGCAGACGAGGTAAACAAGAAATGCCCAGACTTCGCGTCCAGGTTCTACCGTCCGGGATCTCGAGGGAATGCCCTGTTGATCGACTGGTCAGGGATATTTCTCTTCGCTTTTCCACCGATCCCCCTCATACCGGCAATGATCAACACACTTTACAGATCCAGCACCAGAATGATTCTCATAGCTCCGCAATGGCCCCGTCAGTTCTGGTACACAGATCTCCTCAACCTATCGGAACAACCTCACAGGAGGCTGCCGTGCAGACCGGATCTTCTGAGCAGGATGGAGGGCAGGGTATTGCACCCCAACCTACCCTATCTGAGCTTGACAGCATGACTCCTGAATTCCTGCAGTATGGGCACCTAGGGCTCTCGCAGGAGTGCATGAACATCTTGAAGGAGTCCAGATGACCTTCCACGCGGCGTACTTACGCGTTTAAGTGGAAGAGGTTCTACATATGGTGCTGTCGGCAAGGTCAGAATCCCATACGGGCTCAGGAGGAGGTCATACTGTCTTACTTACTCCATCTGGCAAAATCCGGTCTGCAGGTATCATCTATTAAGGTACATTTATCTGCCATTACAGCCTATCGTAAATCACCTTCTCAGGAATCCTTCTTTACGAAACCAGTAGTCAAGGATTTCTTAGAAGGTTTGAAAAAAGTTTTTCCCCCATTCGGAAACCCTCCCCTCCATGGGAGCTGAACATAGTACTGTCAAAACTTATGGGCCCTCCTTTCGAACCTATACACAAAGCCTCTTTGCAACACCTTACGTGGAAGACAGCTTTTTTGGTAGCCATTACTTCCGCAAGGAGGGTCAGTGAAATTCAGGCTTTGTCCTCCAAAGAACCGTACACAGTCTTTCACGACAATAGAGTAGTTCTGCGAACTCACCCATCATTCCTACCGAAGGTGGTGTCAGAATTCCACATCAATCAGACTATTTCTCTACCAACTTTCTTCCCCAATCCGGAGACTCCGGCGGAGAAAGCATTGCACTCCCTAGATCTGAAAAGAGTGCTAAAATTTTATTTGGATACAACAACGTTGATTAGACATTCCAACCACTTGTTTATAAATTATGGTCATTTAAGAACAGGAGAGGCAGCATCTAAACGAACCATATCAAGATGGATAGTTTCTTGTATTGTTAATGCATACCAGTTGGCTAACAAACAACTACTTGCTAGACCTAAAGCGCATTCCACAAGAGGAAAGGCGGCTACTGCTGCCCTCCTTAATAATGTTCCAATATCTGAAAATTTGTAAGGCTGCTACATGGAAGTCTGTACATACATTTACTAGACATTACTGTTTGGACTCAGATGCAAGAGCAGACGCCCAAGTGGGGCAAGCCTCTCTGAGAAATTTGTTTGCATGATACATATCTATTCCTGCACTTCTATTGGACAGTCCGCAGAGTCAAGGAATGGGCTTCCTAATCTATTCAATGTTTGACTATTGATGAGGATCCCCTGGAAGAGAAGGATAAGTTACTTACCTGTAAATCCTAGTTCTCTTCCAGGGGTATCCTCATCAAAGTCATAAACAACCCACCCTCCTCCCCGGACGCACGTCTCCTAGAAGTGCAGGACACACTATCTTTCGAATCGGCTACACAGCTTGTCACCGTAAAAAAGTACTGACCTAACTGTGAACTAACTGTCACCTCTCCTTCACCCCTGAGGCATGGTGGGATACTGGAGGTGCTCAGGGTCTTAATGGCACGGTGCCAAAGTTTTTATGGTTCTCCTGTGTTAACCTGCAAGCAGCCTATTGGCTAAGAATGCTCTAGTGTTTTTCAATGTATTTTTTATCTTTTTTCTTTGATGATTACTACTGCTGATTTCCCTGGGCTCAGGGTGTGGTTTTAGTAGATATTTTTTCTCTTATTGTAATTTTGAGAACAATTTAAAAAAAAAAGAAAAAAACTCCATAGAAATAAAGCATTTTAGCCTATTTATGATTATAGCCTGCATTGCTGTTTTACACATGTATATATGTGTTTAGTATGAAAATTTGTCTACTAAAAATGCTATATATATTTTTCGTGCATATTTCATACTTTGTATATGTGTATTTTATATATGCTCCGGGGACCCCGCACAAGGGCTGGAATATTCAATGTTTATGAGTTTGAGGATACCCCTGGAAGAGAACTAGGATTTACAGGTAAGTAACTTATCCATCTAGAAAACATGCTAAAAATCAGGACCAGGAACAAAGGGAGCAGTAGTGGAAAGGGAAAAGAAGGGGTTGGCAAATTAGGAAAAAATAGGAAGGGTTAGAGGTTTCAGTTTGGCAGTCTAGTCTGGTCATGATGTGTAGGAGAATCTTTAGGGAAGCTTTTCTGTAATCATCAAGACCCTTTCTTCCACCCGAAGGGAGAAGGCTGCTGAAGTTTGATCACTGTCAGGTTGGTCTTGCAATTTCATACAGAAGGCCATTACCTTGTCTGTGGTTGTCTGGTGTATTTCAGCATCTTGAATAAAGCTTTTCTACGCTCCTTTCTGGGAGCCTCGCTTCTGCCAAGAAGCTGGAGGCTGTACTTATTAGACCAGTCTTATGCTAGTATTGCCCTTTCTAATGGCAACATCTTTACTCTGATGGTCTATGCTGTCATTTGAAAATGGTACACTGGTACATTTCCCTGGAGATGTCAGAGCTACATAGCCGGAAGATATTTCTGATGCCTGTTCACAAAATCCTTGATTTCTTCTGTTGTTGGATTAGTAACACCCACCACAGTGACACAAAGCTTGCGCAGAGCAGGATTGAGTGCTGCAATGCTGTCAGTTTCCTTGTTACAGCAACATGTAGGATCATACAGTGTGTAAGAGAAGGACCCAAATTGAGGTGGGGGGGTGAGGCTGTGGGGGCGCCCCCCCTGATCACGGAATCCGTAGCAGAGGGGGGCCCGCGCGCTGGTCGCCCCTCCCCCCGGTGCCCCAGCTGCCTGCTGTGAGCTCAGGCGGCTGACGCTTTCCTGCCGAAGGAGTGGCGGAGCACCCTGGAGTTTCGTTTTAGCCCGGGCGGGCGCGAAGACCCGCTTGGACTTGAGAGCGGCAAGGTGGAGGCGCGAATGCGGCTGGGCACGGCCGTCGTGGGATGCCTCCCTCCGCCCTTCAGCGAGGGTAAAGGCAGTTGCTGCGGCAGATCGCGGGAGGGGGAGGGGGAGAGGGCCCCGGTGGAGGTGGGCTCTCCCTCGCATTTCCCCCCCATCCCCCCACCCCAGTCTCGGCTGTATCGTGGGTAGTTCTGCCCCCCCATACCTACCGAGGGGGGGGGGGTCGAGGTGCGGCAGCGGGGAGAGAAGGGGACAGGCCCAGGGCCCCTCAGTGGGCCAGAGCGACCGTGCCATCAATAACCAGCGGCTGAAGAAAAGAAAGTTTAACAGACTGCGGTACTCCCTCCCAGAAAGCTGAAACTACTATGAGCTGAGGAACAGGGCACAGGGCACCTTACACATGGATTGTGCAACATTCTACACAGCAGCACCCCCTATGGGGGAATCAAGGTGGATTATTGCCCCTGTGTGATTAATAATGTCTGCTGGACCAGAAGTATTGCAGGCAAAGTGAGCCTGCGGACCGCGCTGAACCGTTGCCCCCCTCCTCTTTTCTATGCGGTGGGAGCTGCGGGCCAGGCTGGCTGTGGTGCGGGGGGAGGCCCGACTGGTTGCACATAAAGGCTCCAATTGAGAACCACACCGTCCAACCGGTGCACAGTCACACTGCCCCGCTCATTGCGAGCAGCCTACTCATTGCACACTATGGCTGGAAGAAATAAATCTGCGAAAAACCAGGACCGACTTACACAGGGACAGTCAACAAGCGACCAGCAGCCAGCACCGACTTTACAAGCACTGGAAACCACACTGCAGGCCCACTCAACCCAATTCGAAAAAGTATTACAAGCAATAATGGACACTAAAACATCCCTGGAGAACAGGATAGACTCAGTATCACAAGACCTAAACTTGCTAAGAGTGGACAATCGTAACTTAGCGGAGAGAGTGAAGTCAACGGAAGTGGTGCTAAAAGAATTGGACCCTTCGGTCTTGGCTAATCAAAAACAAATACAACGGCTGGCCGCAGAGGTAAAAACACTATGGCGCCGCGCCAAAGAGGCGGAAGGCAGATCCCGGCGAAACAATGTACGCTTTCTAGGATTCCCTGAAAAGCTAACAGAGCAGAGTACAGAAATATTCTTGGAGCAATGGCTGATCAAGGAGGTGCTAAGTGGGACCCCGTCGAAGTTCTTCTATGTGGAAAGGGTACACAGGGTACCGGGGAGACCCCCGGCCCCGGGTCAGCCACCCAGACCTCTGTTAGCGAGATTCTTAAATTACAGGGACCGCAACCTAATTTTACAGCAATTCTGCAGCAAAGGCCCATTCCGACACGAGGACTCAGAAATTAACGCTTACCCAGACTTCACACAGGAAGTGCAAAGGCAGCGCAACTCATTGGTGAAAGTCAAACAACGGCTCCGTGAGCACAACATTAAATATGCCCTGCTGTTCCCTGCAAAGCTGAGAGTAATATCAGACGAGCGCACCCATGTATTCACTTCCCCCGAGGATGCCTGGACGTGGCTGCATGCCAAAGGCTTGGCGCGACCCCAAACTGGAACAGATGGAGAGGAATGGCTGACCACTCCATTGCGGAAGCGTCCTAAGAAAAGAACCAAGGGTCAGCCCACTGAACAACAGGCAGCTGAGGAAAGGGCAAAAGCCTTGAAAGACACTCCTCTGCACACGCAAAACACCTTTTGAGGTTCTGCGGGAGGCCCCAGGGGACAGCCCAGACTCTGACTCGACCAACTCGGTCTCCACGCTCACAGAATCACTTGCGGGGCCGAAACTCACGCCTCGAGCAGCGGACGAACTGTAGATGAAGGCCGCCGGCCACCTCCCCCCCCCCCCTTCTCCCCTCCCCATCCCCCCCCCCCCCCCCCAATCGAGGGGAATGGCAATTTGGCAAGGAGGTACAGGCTAACTTTACGCGCATCTGCACGATGAAGAATGCTGCTACTGACCACGAGTATCTTTTGACTATTCAACTGCTTCTATCAAAAGTATTGTTTAATGTTATTGGTCATGCGCTCAGGGTGGGGGAGGACAGCCCGGGAGCGCCCAGTTGCACATGCAGTCCATGGCTGCGGAAAGATGTGTGCCCCACATCTGGTTGCTAACATGGCTGCCCCACAGGTATTCACATGGACACAATGTTAGTTAAGTATTAGTGTGTTTGGTAGTTTGATATTAGTTAATAGTTTAGTGTTGGGTGTTGGTAGAAGGAGTGTAGGAGGTACAAACGTTAAGTCAAATTCAAAAGGTCAATACAAAGCACAGGTAATACTGCTAGCGCTGACACACTTGAGGGCACACCTAATCGGGTTGGAGGGGAGACTCGCGTGGACACAGTCAACAGTGTGAAGATGCGTGCAGGTGTTACACACAATGTGAAATGGCGTTAAATGCAAACCTCTCAGTGCATCAATATGATATAATCACGTGGAATGTGAGAGGCCTGGGTGCTCCAAGCAAAAGAATCCAGGTATATGACCGCCTCAGACGTCAGGGCGCACACATAGTTATTCTACAGGAGACACCCTGCCTAGAGCCTGACTTGCGGGAACTATGAGAAAGATGGGGCGGACAAGTGGTGGGCACAACGTACTCTGCATTCGCCAGGGGAGTGCTGATTTGGATAGCAGGCGGGGTTTCCTTTGTCCAAACCTCACAGACAATAGACCAAGGGGGTAGATATGTGGTATTCGAGGGGCACTTAGACGGGAAGCAACTGTCAATAATCGGCATCTATGCCCCCAACAGCGCAATAGTTGAATTTCTGGACACACTCACCCCAGCATTATTAGTAAACCCCGAAGCCCCAGCTATTTGGGGATGCGATTTTAATAGCATCCCGAACGCAGAATTAGACAGGTCAAACATTACCCCGAAAGCAACACTAAATAGAACAGCTAGAAGCCCCTTGCTTGTATAGGCGGCAGATATGAGCATATTTGACTTATGGCGCGCAAAATACCCTCAGCAGAGGGAATACTCATTTTACTCAATACCCCACAAGGTATACACAAGAATAGATATAATGCGGGGGACCCGGGATATCTGCGACCTGACAAATAAGTCAGAATACCTGGCCAAAACACTATCTGACCATTCTCCACTTAACTCTGAACTGGGGCAGGAGACGTTCACAGATCCCCACTTGGCGAATGCAGGGGGAGGCCTCCAGGATCAAGCGTTCAGTGAAGGATTAAATGTAGTGGTGAAGCAGTATTGGGAAATAAATAAGGAATCTACCAGCTCCAGAGCATTAGAATGGGAGGCACACAAGGTCGTAGTTAGAGGGCATTGTATTTCAACCAGCTGGGGAGTCAGGCGCACGTTACACGCGGAAATAAATACGCTAGAAAAGGAACTGTGAGAAATGGAAAAAGCGGTTGCAAATAATGTGATTCCATATACAGTGCTAAAAGAGGTACGGACAAAATATAACGAAGCAGACTTTCGCCTCCGGCGGCACGATCATAAATACCGTTTAATGCGCTTACACACAGAGGGCGATAGGTCTGGCAGGCTGCTGGCGTGGCTCCTCCGCGAAAATCGGCAGCACTCCCCCATCGGGACTATAAAGGGAGACGCAGGCAAAATGTTCACCACGCAGGAAGAGATTAATGGGGAGTTCAGAGAATATTACACAAACTTATACACCAAACGCACAACATGCACACCTCTGCAATTGCGGTCTTTCTTAGAGGGCTCCCCAATGGCGCAATTATCGCTGACAAACAGGCAGATACTAGAGGCTCCATTAACACTGGAAGAAATAGATAGAGCAGTGTTGCGGATTCCCCGAATAAAGCCCCAGGAACAGACGGACTCCCAATAGAATACTACTCCCCCTACTCGACACACTTGAAGCTGCACTTGCTGAAAGTGTTTGAGGAGGCATGGTCTAACAAAACTCTACCTCCAACATTAAGAGAGGCAATGGTGGCGGTCCTCCCTAAACAAGGGCGCAACCCCACCAACGTCAAATCCTACAGGCCATTATCCCTCCTGAACCTAGACTGCAAAATACTAGGCAAAATCTTGGCCAACAGGTTGGCCCCCTTAATACACACTGTGATACATGAAGACCAAAATGGCTTCATCCCAAAACGTAACACCTTCTTAAATATCCGTAGGCTCCTGGGTGTACTGGGGGACACTCCCCGGAGGCTCATGACGAGATGGTACTGTCGTTAGATATTGAGAAGGCATTTGATACCCTGGAGTGGGACTTCTTGTTTGCCACTATGCAGGGCATGGGAATAGGGCCTACCTATATACAATGGGTACAGACACTGTACGCCAAACCACAGGCCAGGGTAAAAACAGGCGGGGTCATATCTGAGAGTTTCCCGATCACAAGAGGCACTAGACAGGGTTGTCCCCTATCCCCCTTCCTGTTTGCCATAGCAATGGAGCCGCTGGCCACCCGAATACGCGCCATGCAAGAGAGATGGGGTGTGGTCAGGAGTGGGCTACACCACAGTATATCACTGTATGCAGATGATGCACTAGTATATGTGCGGAACGTAAACGAGACCATACCCTTAGTAATGTCACTCCTAACCAAGTATGGGGACCTATCGGGACTGGTGGTGAACTGGGATAAATCGTGTATATTTCCGTTAACTAGATGGTCTCCGGCAAGAAAAGAGAATGCCCCGGCTGGCCGCCTGAAATGGTGTTTTGACACATTCAAATACCTGGGGGTGCATATATACCACAAAAATTAGGACCTCAGAGATGGGAACCTAGGGAGAGCACTAGCCTCTATGAAGGGATCGCTACGATTCTGGACCAAACTCCCACTGGCGCAGAGTGGCAGTGGCAAATATGCTGCTGCTGCATAGGTTATTATATTACTTCGCGGCATGCCACTCTGGGTCCCCAGGAGTTTTTTTCAGAGATCTGAACGCAGTTTTACTGCAACTTATATGGGGCGGTGGCAGGATAAGGGTCGCACTCACCACAATGGAGCGCCCGCTCGCTGTGGGTGGGCTGGGGGCTCCCAACTTTGAACTTTACTATGCTGCTGCACAACTACAGTGGATACTGAACTGGCTGCACAGGCCAACACAGGTTGAGTCCATGTGGCTCCGGGCGCGGCTAAATGGGGTACCACTGATCACGTGGTTAACAAACAAAATACCAAGGGGGGAACCTGGCAACCCGTTAATGGCAGTGGCGCACTCGTGCTGGCAAAGATACATACAAAAGGGCCATAAAGCACTTCCATACTCGCCACTCCTCCCATTGGGATTGATCCCGGGTTGGGCTAATGCAGTGGGCCCACACTCACTTAAGACTTGGACCAAGGCCGGAATAACAATAGCTGGGGACTGCTTCGAAGAAGGGAAATTGATGTCATTTGAATCCATTCAAGCCCCCTCAGCAGTGAACCCTGGGCAATTTCTGTCCTACTATGCCATAATTCACCTAATCTAAAAGACGTGGGTGACGGGAGATAGGGAACCCGTGAGCTCTCCCACATTGCACCATATGCTGCAATTTGACGACCAAACAAAAATATTGACAAATGTGTACAAAACTCTGAATAAACCCTCTGAGCTCAATCTGGAGAAAACGAGGGACAGGTGGAATGCAGTCCTCACTGATCTGATTTTGCAAACGGATTGGCCGAAAGCCCTCTATCACACTCGGGGGGGGGGGTATCCAGAAACCCCAGGTTTCGCCACACGCAATTCAATTACACGCACCAAACATATCTATCTCCAGCCAGGATACACACCGCATGTTCCCTGGGTCGACGTCTGCCTGCCCACGGTGTGATGCCTCAGAAGCACACTTCTACCATATGGTATGGGAGTGTGCTCATATATATAGGGAATGGAGAGGAGTGGTAGAAGAGGTAGCGGAATTAACAGGTCTGACACTCGTAGCAGACCCCAAATCCTGCTTGCTAGGGTTGAGAACCAGAGAAAAGAAACACAGACATTTACATAAGTTTGTAGACCTAGCATTCGTGATGTACAAAAGGCTGATTGCGATGAACTGGAAGGCGCCCAGGGCACCTGACCTGAAAGCTTGGCACTCCCTCACACTGCCCTGGACTCGGACAGAATCTCAGGTACTGAGAGAATTAGCACGCGCGGGACAACAACACACGGGAAAGGAAACCTGGGAAACACTGACAGCCCGACTAGAGGCAAAAAACGATTAGAGGCCGCCTTGAATCAGACGGAGATTATGTGCGGGTACTGACCCGGCCAGCACTCACTCAGCGGCAGCTTACCTAAATTATACCTGCAGAACAACACGCGGAAGTGCTGGAGGCCCACACCCTCTCACTAGAGGCCGGTATCATTTATAATTAGCACTCAGGGAGGAACACACAAACAACACGTGCATAACATACACTATCACGCCACACTAAATAATCAGAAATAAGCTTAGCTCCGCTCCTCCAAATACAATTAATAAGTGTTATCAGGGTGCAATATCAATCGGGGCCCCTGAGTCAAGAACATTAGGTGCCACAAAGAACGCTCCTTCAAATCTGCACGGCAGTTAAATATATATACTGTAAACAATATTAAGACCTAAGTTATGTTATATGTATGGTGGGGTTTTTGTTTGTTTGTTACATTGTATATGTATTTTTTGTTTCATATCTTTTGATCCTGTTGTATCCTCCTCTCTTCTGTTGTTGGGCGAGGAAGCATAGATACAACAGATTCACATAATCCTATCAATGTAATCACATATTCATGTTGTATGGATCTGCATTAAAAATTCAATAAAATATATTTTTAAAAAAACAAATACAATGTGTAAGAGTTGTGCAATCTGAAGTTATTGTATACCTTTTACAAATGAGTTTGTGAAAGACCACCTTGATTTAGGATTTTGGTGTATTGGTGATCTAGGCTTGTGGTGACCTAAGCCAATCTTTGTGTCCCCGGTCTCTTCATTATCAAGTAATAGCTTTCAGTGGTTTACTTGTTGTTGCCAATCAAGTTTCCAAGTGGAGTTCCCTCAGCTCTTTGCAAGAGCCTTCAAACTTCCTGAGTGTTTCGCAAGTGCCAAATGTTCAGTCAACACATACTGAATCAGGTCTACAATTTGAAAATTGAAGTGTTTACTGAATATCAGACTGTGTAATTCCTCATTCCTCTAGATGCTAAGAAATGGATATGAACCTACAGCATGTACTGTGTGTTCTCCTGCTATCTGGTGTTGAATCCAGAAGGGTGCAAGCTTTTCTTCAAAGAAGTGCTTCCGTTTTTGAGGTGATACAGAATTACATCCCCCGAAACCTATAATGCACTAGGACACAGACTCAACCTTATGTTTTTTTTTTTTTTTTTTTTTAAATGTTTTCTGGTCCTGTATATTTTGAACTGCACAGTTCAAGGAATTTGGCATTGGGTGGTCTGGGCCAGTTTGTGTGAGAATGACTACCTTGGTTTGAGGTCACTGAAAATGCTCTTTAAAAAGTTTTCCCAGTTGACATTTGAAATTCCCTCATTAGGATCAACATAGGATTTGTAACTTTTGTTTTTGAGGGGACCACTGTGAGAATTTCTGGTTAGTGTGCAAATCTTTGTATTTAAAAATTAATCTGAAGGAATAGGTGATCAGTGTACTACACCCCAGTGGAGCACCAGGACTAAAGTGAGTCTCTGAAGGACTGGCTTGTCCACTTGCTGACATTAATTATGTCTGAGAGTTCAGGCATTCTTGATGTCAGCACGAAACTGAGTCTACCCTGTAGCTGCTTCAACTCCAAAGAGCAAAAAGTTCCAAAACCACAGCGAAAGCGCCCAGGGCAAAGACCACACTGAGAGCTACACTCTACATGGAATACATTTGTAGAAGGGGGACCCTCAGAAGGAATTGCCACTTGTCTCCGTGCTGAAAAAATGTTTCAACACTTAGTTATACTTTGGCCTTGAAAATCAAGAACTTGGGGTAAATTAACTGAGAACCCCGTGCTGCAAAATGGTAGGCAATGTAAAAATACTTTGACCAGGCCATAGGACACACAGTGGCCAAATAATCTTAGTCAGAGCCTCACACAGCAAAGAAAAGTTCAATTTGAGGAGTGTATTTCCGCAGGAAATATGACTTATTCTGTCCCAAAGTAAAAACAAAATAAAAAATTACAGAGCCTTCCACAACCTATCCATTAGTCCCTTTATGGGGATACAGAATCTGAACGGGAATCAACCCTGATCCATTACCACCACCATTCAGAGAACAAGGAGAAATCGGAGCCGGAAGAAGCAATATTTAGTTACCTATAATTCCTGTTATGCTCCAGGGGAATCTTTATTATAATAAGTTTTTAATACTTTATAACAAATATCGTGACAGGCATAATTATACAGTGGTCTCTTGACCCAAATGATGGCACATACACAAATTAATGCAGTCTCTCTGGCCACCCTCAAGGCAGGAGAGGTGTTGTTGGCCAGTCCGTTGGTACAAACCTTGAAGATTGTAGCGAAACAATTAAGGTCAATAAGCGCACAGCATCTGCTGCTATTACAAGAAAGTCTGGCCAGTGCACTGGGGCGCCACGTCAACTTTGGGACGACACACACATTCCCTGAACATCACATGTGCCCCCACCTCTGTTACAGGCAAGTGACAAGTCTGCAACCACACCAGCGCCACTTCCATGACCCCATGGGCACAAAGCCATCCCCAGCATCTACTCTTTCAGGACCCCTTCACTCCATATAATCCCCCCCCCCCCCCCCCAAATCTAGGTCTCTGGCAATTCATCAATAGAAGCCCTTGGGGATACAACACAACCTGTTTTCGAAGGGGCATCATCTGACTCTGAAGCCATCAACTGATTGACCATCTCCTCCCAGCACCCAAGGTCTCTTTTTGCGTTCTCAACAGTTCTGACATGCACAGTCGTATCGCCACCGCCAGGGCACACTCCTGTAGATTCTTTGCCATTTGCCCACCATGAGTGATGCGGCCGCCGTCCAATGCATTGCTATTCGCTGCATGGCCAGCACTAGTCCATGCGCTGCAAAGTATGTGAAGATCTAAACCTCAGCATGAGGGCTCGGGATAAAGCCAAGCAAGCAGAGTCTGGGAGAGTCTTCCATCTGCTAGCCAATCAGCCCTTGAAGCTCTTCAAAGGCTGAACGCCAATAGTCTCTCAGCGACAAGCAGTCCCAGATCATGTGGAGGTAAGTCGTTGTACTAGCAGCACACCGCAGGCATCCTTCACTACGCACAGGGAAGATTCTATATATTCTTTGGGGTTTTAGATAACTGTGGTATAGGTAGTGGAATTTTCTAAGTTTAAACGGCCCATTACTCGCTACTTCTCCAACCTGTGCACATGCTCTATCCCATTCTCGGTCAATCAGTGGGTTATCATCCAAGGTCCATGTCCCATAACAGGGCGCTCGCATCGGGTCCGAAGGCTGGTCCGATTTGATTGTTTGGGGGGGAGGGGGGTTGGGAGAGAATCCCAGTAACCCTTTAGGCCTTGGGTAAACTAAAGTATACAAAAAAAGCAGTGGCTCACGAGGGATAAATCATGTCCTGTTTGGTCTACAATAGTATCTCAATTACCATTGAAATCCAAACATAACATCAACTGTGACTTCAAAAAATTACAAAAACTACTCACGATAGCTGCTGATCTAGTTACTAGTTTATTTTTTCTTATCAGTGTTTACCTCTGATACATTCCTCTAATGGTAGAACTGTTGCATGATGCATCACATTCAGATATATAACACGTGTTTATCTGTTACAAGGATTAATACACTCTCATCATATATTATTATTAGATTAACAGCCCCCAACTTTTTGGGGGATATTCTGGGTCCGTTTTACAGGCAGTCCACATACGTCTGTATATACCCCCCAGTCTGATGACCCAAACCTATTTGTTATGCTTAAATTGGAGTGTTTTATATTATTCCTTTTCATTTCTTGTGGGCTCCTTTTAAAAGGAAAGTTGATGTGTTTCGAGCTGTACAATTTGCGGCCTCCTCAGGACTATATCAGATGAGTGCAACCTTAAAGAAGAACATGAAATTAAAAAAAAAAACTTCTGTCGCTATATGTATCACAATTGGTTCTTAATAATGGGAAAATATATATGAAAGTGCCCAAAAACAAAACAATTTTTCTTTTATTTCCGTGTAAAATTAGCCTTTCTGTTCAAATTAAAAGTATTAGCCATTCACTTATGTGCTCCAAACATAATATCCGTGTCATAATATTCCTAATGGCTCAACTTGAACACAAAACCATTCCCAGTGACTGCATGCCTTTTGTGCATCCGTGAGGTCTTTAAAGTGATTAGGGTGATTAAAGTGATTGAAAAAGATGACCCATTGACGACATGTGCCCCGTGCATTATGCCTCAGTAAAATATATCAAAGGGACGTGGCACCTATACCAGAGGCAGATTCCCTTCAGAAGGATGATTTCGTACGGGTGAGTGACCGGATTCATATCATTAAAAACGATGGACTCTCTCTTTCTGGTCTCAAGCTCAAAACTCTACGGTCTTACAACTGTCCGTATCAGAGTGCACTGTACTCTGTAATAAGTCATCGCAAAACCAACTTTTTGGGTGTATCTGTTGGACAAGGAAAAAGATACTATCAAATGCATCTCATTGCACCTGTGATCGCAGGTGGTCTACGTCTGTGGTAACAAAATCTACCTCTACACATGACAGTCCAAATGAATGGGCCTGTCTTAAACTAGCCGGGTTTTAAGTTCTGCAGCTGTTGCTGTGTAGTCGATCTTCCCAATAGGTAAATTCCTCTTTTGCCCAACGTGCTCCCTTCTCATTAATGGACGTATCTCATACCTGTCAAAACAAAGAATATATTAGACCTCAAAACCTATGTCTCTTGTTAGTAAAAGTGCACCTGAACAACAACTATAAGGTGTTAAACAGTGAAGAGCTCTCTCTCTCTTCCCCCCCACCCCCCCTTTATATGCTTCTTGCGTTGTTTTGAGGTGGGGGGTGGTATGTCAACTTCTTCCGGTTAAGAACCCATGCAACCAGAAGTTGATACCTACGTCTCTAATCATGTGATGTCACTATGAAAAAACTAGACTGTAAGTAGCCTTCAACCCAATGGTGTTGTCAAGGCCAAAGGTGCCAGAGGACAAAATCGATTGAATCTTGGTGCATGTTGTTTCTGTCAGCCATACAAGTGTCCACCTTCATTGTATTTTTGTGTAGACCCTGAGCTATGCTGAATTATAGAGGTACCTAATAGAAATGTTAAAAAAACGGGGCTCACAGCGGGCAATTACATGTTTCTAAACAATCTGCATAAGCTATGCAGAAAGTTATACTTTCACACTATTCCTTTCTATTTACAATGGACCTTCTCTCTGTGTTTTTCTATACATTTTAGCATAAACAGGTTGTATTTTCATATATATCATCATACGTCATACTATGAGACATAAGTATCAGAAAAGCCTCTCATGAGTATATGTTATCATATTCAGCGCAGGCGAATTCCTGTATAAACCATATATAGACACTTCCACAAAGATTGATTGTTTTTTTTATATCAGTTTATAATATATTATAATCCTCTGCTACATCTTCAACATTGATCAAAGCCCAAATTTAATCATGTTCCTTTAGTCCTTGTGTGATAATGTGAAATCTTTCAAGTAAGCAGGCTTCTGTTCTAAGAAGAAAACTCTCAACAGCTTACCTTTTTTTTAAGCGTTATATAGATTACTGTCCAATCTATAAGTTTTGCAGTGTGTCCTGCTGACTCGCAATGTGAGACCAGTGGGGCTCCTTGTGTTTTATATCTTATTCTAGATCGGTATTGTAAGATCCTATTTTTTTACAGCCTGCATGGTTTGTGCGATATATGCCTTTTTTGCAAGGACACTTGATATAATAACCCACATTTTTGGTGTTCCGATTGGACAGTGCATTCTGATGCCACATTTTCCCATTGATCGTTATACTCTTGCTGTTTTTATTGAATTTACATTGCAATTACTGCCCATGTAGTGTCTCTGTGATGGCGGGAATCCTAACAGCTGTGGTAAGGATCTATCTTCTGTTTTTCTCACTGCCATAACCAGATTTTGTTGAAGATTTTTGTCTTTCTTGAATGCAAAGAAAAGTCTCTGGATGTTAAAGGAATTCAATAATTTCACATTTGATTTAACAATTTTCTTTATTTTGTTGGGCATTCGAGATAGTGTAAGCACAGGCATCAGTAGTGTGGCCCTTTTGTCTTACTTAAGAAGTGAGTAGATTCTCTTGTGGTGTGAACTGCGCCTGTTTCATAGTTTTTCACAGGTTTTCTAGGGTATCCCCTCTGCATTAATATATTTCATAGTAATGCACCATTAATTAAGTAGTCTCCTTTTTTTTTTTTTCAAATTTGACAATTGCCGTGGATTCTTAAGAATTGCCCATATTGCAAATTCTCTTTCAGTGGTTTTGGATGACTATTCGTGAAATGCAATGCAGTGTTTTTATCTGTAGATTTTGTGTATAAATTGACTAAAGGTTTGTCTTCTACGAAAATCCACATATCCCCAAAAATTCAATCAATCTTTATTGTATGTCATAGTAAATGTGAGGTCAGCCAGCGTACCATTTAACCATTCTTGTGATTCTGTAAGTGTATTCTCGTGGCCATTCCTAATAAGGAAAACATCATCAGTATATTGATACCAGGATATGATATGAAAATATTTGCAATTTCTGGTGGAAAGGCACAGGCCATGCCTACTTTTTCATTCTCTAGGAATAGCTCTTCTTTGAACATGAAAACGCTTATTTGTGTGGCACAGTGTAGCTAGTTCTATAAGAAATTCAATGGGCACCTAATGTGGTGGTGATCTTTTTATTTAAAGTATCTTTAATCACTGCCAATGCTTCATCTTGGGGGGACATTTGAGTACAGTGACTCAATATCTAAAGTAACCAGAATATCTTGTAAGGGATCAAATGGTTTGTTTTCATAAATATCAATGAAGTGCATTGAATCTTTTATGAACGCCTTTGTTTCCACTAAAAACAGTTTTAAAAAAAATCAAAAATACAAAGGTCTGTTTAGCCAGTGGTTCCAAGATAGATCCAGAGCCTGATGTAAATTGGGCGCCCAGGTGGATTAACCACACTTTTGTGAATTTTAGGTAGTGTGTAAAATACTGGTGTTCTTGGATTAATCTTATTTAGATTGTCCCATTCTTTATCACTAATCCACTCATTAGTTAATGTTGTTTTAGTAATCTCTGCGATTTTACGTTTTAAACTATACAGTGGGGTTAATCTATAATTTATAGTAAGTATTGCTGTTGTTCAATTGTCTCATCACCTTGTTATCTTATTTTGTACTGTCAGTTGTCACTATTCCACCACCCACCTTTTCTGCTGACTTGATGATCAGTTGGGGGTTTGTGGATAGGGAGCCTAATGCTTGCTCCTCCACTTTCGTCATGTTTTTCTTGAGGAAGTGATGTCTCTGGTATAATGAATCAGTGTCTTTCAATATTGTCTCCTCAAACATCAAGACTTTTGGGGGCATATCTTTTGTTGGAGGACACAAAAATGACTTGCTTTTTAGGACCGTAATACTATGATTGTTACTATCTTATCCGCAAAATGTATATTTGTAGTCTGATCTTTCTTAGCAATTGAAGTATTTCCACTTTGGAACCAACTTGATTTTGGTTTCTATCTGGTACTAATGAAAGTCCTTTAGATAGTAGGGGTAACTCAGCTTCCATAAAATTTTGTTGGGATTAGTTGTGAATAGGTATTTCAGGGTTTACCATTGGTAAATTTTCCAGCATGTTTGTATCTCTCCTGGGAATGTGACTCTGCCTCTTCCCCTTCCTCGACCTCTATTGCTCCTGCCTCTTCTTCCTCCTCTCGCTAAAAAAGTATGTTGTTCAGACTGATCACTGGTCTCTCTTTGTGCCGTTAGGCTCGTATCAGTACTGGAGACTGATGATGATTCTGAAAAGGTGATGAATTGTCGTCCAGGCATAGCATAAGGTGGAATATTTGGGGTATTTACGGGGCTAGATTTATAGAACTCATCTTTTAGGTATGGATATGTTGTATCTACACAGTAGTTTTTATTTTATATCCCTTGCAACTGTAGCTGATTTTTTATTGATAGTAGATGTTTTGAACTCTGTTTTTTTGACCTTGTCAATTAATTTCCTGGCTTCTAGTAAAGATTCGTCCCCCAGTATGTTTTTCTAATTCCTCATTTTCATTTAGTTCTTGTTCATTTATTTTCAATGCAGTTTCTATGGAGAGAGTGAACCAATCTCTCGAGCGTTTGGTGCCCATTGCGCTGAATTGTGTGAAGTAGTTTTTGTCACCCGTAAAAATGACTGGAATGTTTTTGACTTGTAATCTCCACGGAATAATTTGTTTTTTCTTTAGGCGTTTACGTTTTTCAATGTTTTCAAGTTTATTATTAGATGATACCTCTTTATTGCCTCTAAACAGTGACAGATTGTCTAACAGTTTGGAAATGTGTTCATCTGTATAGCTTATGGTTAAGGGTTCTTACATGTTCTGATGGGAAACCTCACAATAGTCTTCCATAAAAATCAACGTAAACAATATTTAGGGGCTTGTTTTGACCATGAGCATCAGTTATTGGGTAATTTATGAAAAATTACGCACAAATGCGTTCTAACTCTTTTACCTTCAATAAATGAAGACTCCCTCATCCGGGGAGTATCCCACACACCTTGACAAGGTGCAGTCACATACTGTATGCAGCGTGGGTGGGGGGGGGGGTTAATCCTAGTACCGCTTTAGATGTTGGGTAAAATAAAGTATACGGGAAAAAGCAGTAGCCTACAAGGTATACATTATATGTCCTCTGAGGTCTACAATAGTATTTTATTTACTATTGGAATCCAAGCAAAGTATCAACTAAGACTTGAAAATAATAACAAAAACTACTCAAGATAGCTGCTCATCTGGTTACTACTTACACTTTATTTTTTGTTATAAAACAGTGTCTACCTCTGACATGTTCCTCTAATGGTTAAACTGTTGCATGATGCATCACATTCGGATATAGAACAAATGTTTAGCTGTTACAAGGATTAATACACTCTTTCCTCGTATATTAATATTGGATTAACAGCCAACAACTTTTTTTGTATATTCTGGATCCGTTTTACAGGTAGTCCACATATGTCTATAAATACCACCCAATCAGATGACCCAAGCCTATTTGTTGTTATGCTTAGATTGGAGTGTTTTATGATTATTCTGTTTCATTTCTTGTGGGCTCCTTTCAAAAGGAAAGTTGATGTGTTTCGGCCTGTGCAGTTTCTGGCCTCAGGACTGGATCAGGTGAGTGCAACCTTAAAGAAGAACATGACATAAACAAAATATTCTGTTATCTGTATCACAATTGGTTCTTAATAATTAGAATATATATATGAGAGTGCCCAAAAAACAAAATAAAATTATTTTATTTCTGGTAAAATTAGCTTGCCAGACTCTACTTTATAATTGAAAGTATCAGCCGTTTTCTTATGTGCTCCAAACATAATATCTGTGCGATATTTATAATAGCTCATCTTGAAAACAAAAACATTACCAGTAACCGCACGCGTTTCGTGCATCTGTGAGGTCTTTAAAGTGATTAAGGTGATTAAATTGATTGGAAAACACGATCCAGTGACTGCATGCGTCCCCTGCAATATGCCTAAAAAAAATATATCAAAGGGATGCAGCACTTATTATTGAGGCCGGATCCCTTTTGAAGGATGATCTGATACGGGTGCGTGACTGGTTTCATATCACTAAAAACGATGGCCTCTCTCTTTCTGGTCTTGAGGTCATACCTGTGCAGGCTTACAACTGTCCGTTTCTGAGGGTATTGGACTCTGTAATCAGTCGCCGCAAAACCAACTTAGTTGGTGTATCTATTGGACAAGGAAAAAACTTACTGTCAAATGCATCCCATTCTACCAGTTATGCATGCAGCCATAAGATTAGGATACCATGTAGAGGATGAGACTTTCATTATAATCATATGTGCTGAATTGTCTTGCCCACATGCAGGATCCCAGAGCACTTAAAAAAAAAAAAAAAAAAAAACTAGAATTATCCTATTGACCTGAAAACATTTTCACAAACTTGTTTAAAGAATGGTTGAGTGCAGCTAGGGACGCTTAAGTCTAAAAAGGCCACAGCCTGAAAGACTGGTAAAACTTGCTTCTCCTTTAAGAAAGCACATACCACCAGTACCCCATCATGCCTTGTGAATGGCAGTTAATCAAGTGTTTTTTTACAGAGATGCAGGCTCATGTTAGAACTGATTATAATTACCTTTGCTTTTCCTCCAGAGAGGAGGGAGAATTGCTTATGACTTTAATTAATATTACTCTGGAGGAGTGCTAGGATTACAAGCAAGTAACTATCTCTTCTCCTCCAGCAGATCTTCATTATTTGTCATAAGCACTGAATAAATAGCAACCCTGTTCCCAAGAAAGGTGGGGGAAATGCAAAATCAAATGAATAAAACCTCTCACACAACTAACATGCAGAAAGGATTTTGCAGATGTTCTTTGTCCAGTAAACTTTGGCTCTGGAATCTGAATCAGGACAGTAAGGTCCTGTGAAAGTGTGCAGAAACCTCCAGGGGTGGCAGCTTTACAGCTGTTCATAATGGACACGTTTCTCAGTAATGTTGCAGTAGCAGTACTGAGTCTACTCAGATGGATTAGTAGCCTTTCTGTAACAAACGGGAATGTTGAACACAATCCATGGACTGTATGAATGTGACTAACACTGTTATTACTAGGCCATAGTTTACAGACAGATGGGTATTCTTCCTAATGCCTTTGGTCTTATCTAAGTCGAATGTTGGAAACCTTTTCACAACCAGTGACTGCAAGGCCTTTTGAACTGGAGAAGATGGGTTCTGGAAACAAAATGGTAGAGAAACTGGCTGATTAATGTGGAAATCACACATGACCTTAGAAGAACCTTAGGAGGGAAACTCTGTGAAAGGTGCACAAATGAAGCCTCAGGAATCTGTTCAAACTGGATACACATTTGTATTGATAAAACTATGTTCAGCTCCCAGGGAGGATACGTTCTCCTTAGGAGAGTACACTCTGTATTAAGACGTTCTACAAAGTAATTTACAACAGGGATCTTGAATAAGAGGTTTGTGAAGGATTTTTTCCTGTAAGTGGTAATGGCTGCTAGATGTATCATACCACAGGAGAACAGTTGCTTGGATATTGCTAATTCTAGAAGGTGTGAAACTATCACTTGTTCTTGACATCTGTTAGCGTCAAAGTCCTTCTTTTGGCACCAAATAGATAACCTCTTCTATTTAACCCCTTCGCTGCTAGGCCTTTTCCCCTCCTGAGCCGAGCCTTTTTTGTCTATTTGGTGCAGTTCGCGCTTAGGCCCTCATATATCTTTTTCTCCACATAAGCTACCCATGCCAAATTTGCGTCCTTTTTTTCCAACGTCCTAGGGATTCTAGAGTTACCCAGACTTTGTGGGTTCCCCTGAAGGAGGCTGAGAAATTAGCCAAAAAACAGCATAATTTTCGTTTTTTTTTTTTTTAAATGGTAAAAAAAAAAAGAAAAGGGCTGCAGAAGAAGGCTCATGGTTGTTTCCCTGAAAATGGCATCAACAAAGGGTTTGCAGTGGTAAACTCACATTCTTCCCAGCTTTCAGGAACAGGCATACTTGAATTAGAAAACCCAATTTTTCAACACAATTTTGACATTTTACTGGGACATACCCCATTTTTGCAAATTTTTGTGCTTTCAGCCTCCTTCCAGTTAGTGACAGAAATGGGTGAGAAACCAATGCTGGATCCCAGAAAGCTAAACATTTCTGAAAAGTAGACAAGATTGGTAATTCAGCAAAGTGTTTTCTACAGAAAATAACAGCTGAAATAAAAGAATATTGAAATTGAGGTAAAAAAACCAGCCATTTCTCCACGTTTCACTCTAACTTTTTCCTACGATGTCACATTTTTTAAAGCAATATATCGTTACGTCTGCTTGACTCTTCTGGTTGCTGGGATATATAGTGCTTGTAGGTTCATCAAGAACCCTAGGTACCCAGAGCCAATAAATGAGCTGCACCTTGCCATGGGTTTTCATTATACACTGGGTATACAGCAATTCATTTGCTAAAATATAAAAAGTGAGAAATAGGTATCAGGAAAACCTTTGTATTTCCAAAATGGCCACAAGATAAGGTGTTGAGAAACAGTGGTTATTTGCACATCTCTGAATTCCTGGGTGCCCGTACTAGCATGTGAATTACAGGGCATTTCTCAAATAGACGTCTTTTTTTCAAACTGTCTTACATTTGGAAGGAAAATATGTAGAGAAAGACAAGGGGCAATAACACTTGTTTTACTATTGTGTTCCCCCAAGTCCCCCGATAAAAATGGTACCTCACTTGCATGGGTAGCCCTATTGCTCGCGACAGGAAACACAAAATGGACACATCACATTTTCACAAAGAAAAGAGCTGTTTTTTTGCAAAGTGCCTAGCTGTGGATTTTGGCCTCTAGCTCAGCTGGCACCTAGGGAAACCTAGCTAAACTGCACAGTTTTGAAAACTAGGCACCTAGGGGAATCCAAGATGGGGTGACTTGTGGGGCTTTGACCAGGTTCTGTTACCCAGAATCCTTTGCAAACCTCAAAATTTGGCCAAAAAAACACATTTTCCTCTCATTTCGGTGACAAAGTTCTGGAATCTGAGAGGAGCCACAAATTTCCTTCCACCCAGCATTCCCCCAAGTCTCCCGATAAAAATGATACCTCACTTGTGTGGTCGCCCAGGTGCCTGCAACAGAAAAATGGCAACAACCTGTAGAGATTGAAGGGGATAGCACAGCGAGTTGATAAGCACATATTTTTTCTTTTACACATATTTTAGGCTGACTCTGCATTGGGGACCCACGTAAGTGAGGTATCATTTTACTTGGGAGACTGAGGGGAACGCTGGGTGGTAGGAAAACTGTGCCACAGCGGTGATCCTACAAAGAAAAGTGAGGAAAATATGCTTCTTTTAAGCAAATTTTAAGGGTTGCAGAGGAATCTGGGTAAGAAAATTTTGGGGAATCCAGGCAAGCCATACCTCCTTGGACTCCTTGGGGTGTCTATTTTTAAAAGATGTCTGGGTTTGGTAGGTTTCCCTAGATGAAGGCTGCACCCGGGACCAAAAACAAAGGTGCCCGCAAAGATAGTTTTGCAATAGAACATCACATACTTATGTGATGTTTCAAACACTAAAATTGTGAAAAGAAACGCACTTAGGTTATTTAACAAAAAAAAAAAACCTCACCCACCAACCAAGTTGGTGGCATGCTTCATCATCGGGGTCCCACCCGAGACACCTAGCGTGTCACAGGTGTGCTGCAACGCCTGATTACAGCTGACCAAGTTGTCATTTTTACCAAACATACTGGTTGGATTTGGCACAAGGGTGAGTGATGGTTCAGTGGATCAAATTTTATTTACAAGAGATTTCCCCAAAATGAAATGCACTGTTAATAACTGAAAGGCCAAAAAACAGAACCAGTGACTCACAGCTTGTGAGCTGTAAAGCCATGACAAGGCACCAACCGCTTTACAGTCCATTCACACACCTTTCACACATGACATGCACAAGACCATTCATGCCGCCAGCCACGGGCCCAGCACATTACAACACTCGCATCGACAGACAGCACCACTCAAGAGCCCATCACTTACATATGCCTACATGCCTGATATAGCAATCACACCAGCTGATGGGAGTGTGTGGACTGGCGTTTGGCTGGCAGTGTGTTCAGTAGCCAACAGCAAGTCAGTATGTACACCGTCAGCCAAGCGCCACTCCACACACAATGGCATCACTTTTTTTGTTGTTTTAAAAACAAAGAAACCACTAACTATTTAGAAATAATTACAAAACTACAAACACAAAAGCTCTAACTATGTACATGACAGAAATGGCAACCATGAAACTGAATACATGAAAATATAAAACAGGCAGTTTACACTCATGGCAGTTCCCAGTAATTCTTCTGGGTGTGGTAATTCTTGAAACAACCACCCACACACAGCCCAGGCTTTGAAGGACAATCTGGGCAGTACATTCGAGTCTCCCTCCAGATAACTCTTCGAGCACAGACTCTACATTTCTTAGCTGGAAAGTCTTTTTTGGGCATGGGAGGAATGTGCTAAGCAAAGTGGCGATCTTTCAATCTAGCCACATCCTCCAGCACTGCTTCTCTAGGAACTCTTGCCTGTTCCACCACAGTAAGGCTCTGTATCATTAACTCCTGAAATTTCACAAATGTTATCTTTGACTCTGGAGACCTATCCTTAAACACAATAAAAGCATTAAAAGTTGCCAAGTGGAAGAGGTGAATTGCTAACTTCTTATACCAAACGTAAGATTTATGAATAGTAGTATAAGGTTCCAACCTCTGATCAACTCTATCTACATCTCCCATGTGCCTATTATAATCTAAGATGCACACCGGTTTGCACACTTCAGCAACCTGGCCCCAAACAGTCATGGGGGAAGTACTCTCATCATGGATGGTACTTAGCATGTAGACATCCCTCCTGTCTGAAAATTTCAAAGCTAGCAGCTCATCATTCCGCAAGGCACTGCACTGTCCCCTCAAGTTTTTTTTTTAACAGACAAGCACCCTTGGATAGCCTTTCCGGTTACAACGGATCAATACTGGAATCCCTACCAGTGTAGACACAGAAACTATACACACATCCTGTACTACTTTGAGACAGCATATACAATTTAATTCTATATCGTGCCCTCCTGCTAGGAATATACTTCCTAAAATCCAAACGACCCATGAAGAGGACCAAAGACTAGTCCACAGCTATTTCTTTGCCTGGAACATAGACCTCTGAAAAACAATCTACAAAATGATCAAGGACAGGCCTAATCTTAAAAAGACGGTCAGAATCAGGGTGATCTTGTGGCAAGTCTAAAACATTGTCAACAAAATTCAGCATTCTAAGAAGAAGCCAATACCGACTACGAATCATGGTTGCAGGAAATTTAGCTGTTGCTATCAAGGGTTTAGTAGACCAGTAAGCCAGTGACAGCTAACTTATCAACCCCATCAAAAGAGTCAAACCCAAAAACCTTTTCATCTCCTCTGAATTTGTGGGAATCCACTGGGTATCTCTAGAGTGTGGCATAAGTCTAGCAGCGTTGTCCCTCAAATACTGCTCCCCATACAAATTAGTCTGCTCAACAATCTCTTCCAAAAACACATCGTCCATAAACAACTCAAAGAAATTGACAGGCAAAAAGTTATCCGTATTGACTCTACACCCCTGGAGACCAGTAAAGGCAGGCAACTCTGGTTGGTCCCTGTTTGGGGCAACCCAGAGTTCATGTCTCCTAACGGGAAACCTTTCAGCCCCAAGTTGCTGCACTAATGGCACATCAGTGTCCTCCTCTAAAAGAGGCCCTCCATCTGCACTGAGAGGGGCTTCCTCATCAGAAGATTCCTCTCCAACAGAAAATTCACTGCCAGAATCTCTCACTTCCTCCTCTGCCTCAGATGCAGAGTCCGTCTCATAAACAAGATCAGACAATGACTCAAAAGCATACCAACCACCTGCTGAGCGGTCATCCTGCGGCTAGCCATGATCTTTCCTACAAAAAAGTAACTGGACAAATACACGACCAACAACCAGCACTGTGTAAGATAAGTAATAAAGTGTAGCTTTATCAATAAGAGTTATAAACTCAAAAACTATACCGCTCACTTGCCTGAAAAAGCTTGACTCACCAGCAACTACTCTGCACAGACACAGCAATCACCAGTGATATCCCACTAAAAAGAAAGAAAGAAAGAAAAGAAAATTAGAAATGACAACACAAATATCATTGTGCACAAATCGAAGGACAATTTCACACACAATCCAGCATTTAGTACACCACCTACAAACATGTCATTCATGCATGTCAACAATACTCCTTTGGAGTAAATTGTTTTTACTTACCTAAAACATGCAACTATGCAAACCACAGGCCAACCACTGCCAAAACCGCAAGGAGCCACAGCAAAGAAAGCAAAAGCTTTGAACTAGAACAAAAAGGAGATTTTTTTTTTTTATCACAAATGCAAATACTTCGCCAGTTGACAAACAGCACTCCATCAAGCATTTAGAAATTGGTGCCTAAGGGGATTCTTCCCCCCAATAGGGGCAGATGGGCCTACTAAAAAATACGCCTATCTGCCCCAAGGGGGGCAGAAAATAACTTTAGTAATGTGTCCTCATTGGGTGCGACCCTTCGCGAAGGAGCCACCCCCAAACAAAAAATCTATATATATCTATATCTATATATATCTATATCTATATATATCTATATCTATATATATCTATATATATCTATATATATATATCTATATATATATCTATATCTATCTCTCTCTCTCTCTCTCTCTCTCTTTCTCTCTCTCTTTTTTTTTTTCCTGGTGCCTAAGTGGCTTCTGCCCCCCCTTGGGGGCAATGGGCCTAAAACAAATAGGCCGATCTGCCCCCAAGGGGGGCAGAAATGGCCATAAAACACATGCCCCCCAAAGGGGAGCGACCCTTGCCCAAGGGCCCTCCTCCCCCCCCATCCACTAAACACACACTATCCTGGTGGCTAAGTGGCTTCTGCCCCCCTTGGGGCCAGATGGGCCTAAAAGATAGACTGATCTGCCCCCAAGGGGGGCAGAAATGGCCAACAGTTCTATGCCCCCTTGGGGGGGGGGGGGGCGCCCCTTGCCCAAGGGGGCACCCCCCCTCATAAATAAACATTTAAACAAATATCTGTGGTGTTCTAGTGGTTTCTGTCCCCCCCTTGGGGGCAGGTCAGCCTAAAAATAATAGGCCGATCTGTCCCCAAGGGGAGGCAGAAAAGGCCATAGTACACATGGCCCCAAAGGGGAGCGACCCTCCCATCCACTAAACACACACACTATCCCTGGTGGCTAAGTGGCTTCTGCTCCCCTTGGTGGCAGATGGGCCTAAAAAAAAATAGGCTGATCTGCCCCCAAGGGGGGCAGAAATGGCCAACAGTTCCATGCCCCCCCCACATGAATAAATATATAAACAAACATCCCTGGCATTCTAGTGGTTTCTGACCCCCTTGGGGGCAGATCATCCTAAAAATAATAGGACGATCTGCCCCCAAAGGGGGCAGAAATGGCCATAGAATACATGCCCCCGCAGGGGAGTGACCCTTGCCCCAGGGGCCCCTCCCCGACACAGAAACAATGAAAATAAACATTAAAAAACAATCCCTGGCGTCTAGTGGGCATTTCTGCTGCCCGATCGCAATGCGTTCGGGCACAGGAATGCTCAAAGAGACACCAGGGGAAAGGAAAATCCTTTCATTTCCTCCGATGCCTCTTTGTTTCACAGTCCCCCACCCGCCGGAGGAGAAACTTACCGGTTTCTCTGATCGTGCACTGGAAGCAAATGGCTGTACCCTGTAATGATGTTGGCGCGCGATCGCAAGCTGACGTCATTGGGGGGTGGGGGGAGGACTTTCCCTTCCATTCCTGCCTTGGGGGGAGTGGGAGGGAAGCCCACGGAAGGAGCGCTAGCGCTCCCTCCGAGCTCCATGCTCAGGATGTAATGGTTACGTCCCCGGCACTGGAGCACTGTGCCGGTGGACGTAACCATTACGTTCCCAGCACAGAAGGGGCTAAATGAATAGGACATTCTTCTTTTAAGCCTAAGTTACCATATTGCAAAGGTTCAGGAGCCACGCTGCCAAGCTCACTGATTGTTGCTTGAAGGGCAGGATCTGGCCCCCAAACTTAAATGAGTTTTGGTCTGCATAGCACTAGGTGTAGGGGGGTCTGTGTACCACCATTGGTGTGGCCACTCTGAGGTGATGAGTGTCAGTCCTGCATAGGCTATTTTCAGTTTGATTAGCATTAGTGAAATCTGTGGGAATGAAGTAAACTCGTAGATCAGTTTTATTGACTAGTTGATCAAAAGTGTTTTCACCATCATTCCTGGTTGGTAGAATCTGTATGTATAATTTGGGCATTTCTGGTCCCCGTTTGTGAATAATTGATGTCTCGAAATCCCCATTTGCAAAAAATGTTGTACAGAACCGTGTTAACACCATTTGTGATTCTCTTGTATTGATCTCCTGAGAGAATGTGGTTCTGCATTTTGAATGCCCAGTAGGTAAACAGCTGTGATCTGTAAATTTCTCAGTCAGCTGCTTTCAGATTGTTTGAGCCCCTAGAGACTGAGTTTGGATGTTGTGCCCCCCCAGCTTGTTTATGTAGTGCATTGTTGTATTGTCCATTGTCAAGCAAAGAGTAAACTCGGAAGCTTGGGAAACAGAAAGTAGTAACTAGGTGGATGGACCTTAGTTCCAGCAGAATTATATGATCGTTTTTTGACCTGCAGCCCATCTATTTGGGCTTCCCAACCTGTAATGAAGCATCTGTCACTATTGTTTGGAAGGAGTTTCTGGTTAGAAGGGATCACCCTTCAGGAGGCTTTCTGAACCTTCACCACCAAGAAAGGGGTTCTGTTGCAGCCTGTGAGAGAGTCAACTTGTCTTTTCAATTGTCTGAGAGCTGACCCCTGTCTTCAAGACACCGTTGCAATGGCTTCACATGTAGATGGGTGTTTGAAACCAGAAAAATGCAGAACACAATAGAGACCAGGAGTGATTCGATCATATGTTTAAAATGTTAGGGGTCTGACATTTCAGATAGTTAGAAGACTGTCTATTCACCGAAAGATACACTTTTGCTGACCGTGTCTATGACCTCTTACAGGTAAAGGAGGTATTGCACTGGGGTCGACAAAGACTTTGAATGATTGACTGTATTCTAGCTGCTGAAGCACTGAAAGTGTTAAGTTACAGTGATACTGAATTTTTTGAAGTGTTGCTGATTTTAGAAGTCTGTTCCATATTTGGGTAGGCAAAGGAATAGACCAAGATCTTCATTTTTCTGAAGTGGTTTGTGACGATCACTATGCACTTGGGTAAAAGTTTGTGGTACTGACTTGAGGATGAACGGTACAACCTTGTGCTGGTAAAAGGTGTACTGTACCAGGAATCTCAGAAGTTTACGGTGCTTCTGAATGATGGGATGTAAAAGTAAGCCTCTTGTAATTCTATAGCACATATACAATGCTCTTGATATATCTATAGGTAAATCTGGTGAAGTGCCCACATTCAAAACTTCTCTCTCTCTCTGAGTTTTGTTATAGACCTGAGCTCTATATAATGTTGCTGTCATTATGGTTCGAAAGAAAGGTCTTTCTGTCTTTTCTTTCAAACCAGAATAGGACTGGTTCCTCAGCATTCTTAAAGAGAAGGGTGCTGACTTCCAAACAGAGCAACTCTTTATGGTATTGAGCTATCATCTTCAGAGGAATGGATGGGAGGTGCTGATTTGAACCTCCAAGAATAACCATTCGGAACAATATTTAACACTCATCAGTCTGATGTTATTTTCTTCCACTCGTCCAGATAGTTGTAATGCTTCTACCTACCTGAGTGGTGAACTGGAGAGGGGGAAGATGGGAGTCCATGTTTTGCTGGTTTCCCACCATCAGCTGCTGTTTGCTGCCCACCTTCTCCTTCTATGGATTTGCAGGATAGCGAGGATCTTTAAAGCTGGGCATGTTGATGGTATTGCTGAGGGACTTGCACCCTCTGTTGTTGGTAGGGTCTTTTCTTAGGCCTTGACTGATGTTTTCTGTACTCCTTACACTTCCCAAGGCCACAAAGTTTTCCTGTTTTGCATCTTGTCTGCATGTGTTCCAAAAATGTGGTTTCTGAAAAAAGGAAGATTTAATATTTTTTGCTCTGCCTCAGATTTTAGGCCAGGAAGACAAAGCCGTATAGAGCATCAAAGATCAAGACCATGGCAATAACCATACAGAGCAAAGCCTGCTGAATCCTCTGTAGTGCTGATAATCTCGTTTGAGACCGTCATCCCCTCTTGCAGAACGTAAGCAACCAACTTCTGCTGGAATTGTTGGTGTCCCATAAAGGCCTGTCCTCGTGGCCAAGCAAAGCAGTAGCACTCAGTGATTTCATTGCCATTGTTCAAGAGCCACAGAACTTTCTGCCAATTGCATCTACTTTATTGCTTTTTTCCAGATGACATTATAGAAGACCGTAAAATAGAATGATGTTTTCTTTCAGCAGCTACTACGACTAAGTCTGGTGAAGTTCATTACCCAGGAAAAGAGGGTCCTGTTCAAGAGCTTTAAATATTTTCTGTAGTCTTGCTGTAGCCGATTTTTGCAGAAGCCGGGACAAGAAACTATTCCATTGCTGGTTAAGGCAGACCTGAAGTAAGAGGAAGGAAGGGACAAGTGGCTGTACAATGGTACAAAGTCTAGAATATGATTAAGGCCTTCAGTTGAGATCTAGTAATGGGGATATTGAGCTTGTTAGCTCCTCACCAATACTTTGAAAGTGTTAATATTGTTAGCCTGTTAAACCCTTGCAGATGCATATACTGACAAAGTTGTAGAATACCTAATATTTGAGCATGAAGAATCCAAGAAAGTATGAGAAGACCTTGAACATCTCCAAAATCTGGAGCCGGCGGGAGGATCTAGAGCGGTATTAATGGTGGCAGTGTGATTTGCAACATGGGTTTGTTGAATGTCCTCTGGGTGCTCAGGGCGTGCCTGTAAACAATATTATATTGTTTCATTTATCTCAGTGGCCCATAATATTATTGTCAGATCTATGTAATGTGTTTCTCACTATACTAGAGGCATGGCAGCTACACCCACATTCTTCTCTGCAGTTTATCTCAGAGATTTGCAGAGCTGCATAATACCTTGCTGTACAATCTGGTGTTTGAGTCAACAGTGGTACAGAAGGTGCTTATGAATGTATTCGCTTAAGGGTCCATGTCATTTATAATTTTAGCCTACTACTTCGTTAATCCTAATTCAAGCGTGTGACTCAATGAAAGATCCACTGTTGAAGTAGTTACGTAACTTTAACTATGGTTTCCAGCATTGCTATCTTTCATGGACTCATATTGCGGCCAGCACTCCTTCTCTTTCATGAGGCTCCATTACATTATACACTGCTGAAAAGCTATGATAATCTGGCTGTTAGAAGCTTCTGAGAAGGCTGGTGACCTGTCTTCATTCACTTTGTTGACCAGAGTTGGGTGACCTAATGAGGCAGAAAGACTGCATATTGACTATGGCTGTTTTCAATGTTGCTATTCCTTACGGATACTTGTAATCACATATGTCTTGTCTTGTGAATACGTTCAGAGCAGTAAACCTGCACACCAGTAGATGGTGTCATGTGGATTCTTGCTTACGTCGTTCCACTCCGAAAGCAATGAGCGAAGTTTCATAAAATTAGTACCCATGTGTTTTGATATCAGTTTTGTTTTCTTTCCACATCTTCAGTTGCATGTGGCATTGTGGCTACTGCTTTTTCTTCTTAACACCCTTTTTGCAAACCTCTCCAGTGTGCAAGGGAAAATGTCACCTCCTAAGCCTATAGGGTTCAAGCCATGTAGGGACTGTCGCAAACAAGTGTCTGTGACAGACCCTCATGAAGTATGTCTGTTGAACCTGGGGTCAGAGCACGATTCCAGAACCTGTGAAAACTTTGCCCAGATGAATCTGAACGCCATACAGTACTGCAAGAGGAAGCTGTGAGTTGCCAAACATTGGAAGACTCCAAGCCATGACTGGTCAAAGTTGAAACGAAGGCCCTGTTCCTGAGGCAGATCATTGTCTTATTCAGTCTTTAGTTAAGTCCAAGAAGAAGCATAAGAAATCAATCAGAGTATCGGCTCTTCCCTGCAACACTTGGACTCCAAAGAGGGTGCAGGGGAATCAGTATTCCACCTGTTCTCGCTTCTGGTCACCATCAGAGCAGATCCCATGCCTAGCCCAGATGCATCTTGAATTTCTGGTGTGCCAGCCTCGTCACAAGAGGAGGTCTTTAGGGAGGCCCTGCAATGCATTTTCAGCAGTTCACCAGTTCCTTCTGCTCTCCTTTGGGCCCCAAGGATCCACTGGGGCTTCCAGTCATACTTCCGGAGTTGGGTTTAACTTCAGTAGAGTCTGTGCCCTTAAATCCCACTATAAGTTAATCAGTGGCTCTGAGGCCTGCACCATCCACTGCACAGGTACCCTTTGCATCAGTGCAGGTGCTGACTTCGGATTTGCAGACCATTGTCTGTTCTAGCTCTGAGCAGAATCCACCAAGACCTCAACTGAGGCCACACACTTCTCCCACCTGAGCGCAGTCTGTCTGCAAACTTCTGATTACAATCCCTTGCCCTAGCTTTGTGGTGGGCCCAGGTTTTGTACAATGTTTTTGACATAGATTTGGACATCAACCATTTTGTTAAAGGGAATGAATTTATCCCCCAGTATGATGAGGAAAACTGGTATGAAGAACTAGAAGATGACAGTGAGCTGGATCGTTCTCCAGATATTATCCTTGTTTCTCCTCCTGGCCCTGCCATGGAAGAAAGCTCCTTATCCGCTGTTATGAGGAGGGTGTCTAAAGTACTATACCTACATCTCCTTCCTATGGAGGTGAAGACTAGTCTTATGACTGAGGTACTCCTATCTGGTCAAGCACCTCCTTTATCATTCAGTGACGTCTCAAAGGATACCCTTTTCAACCAAACCATGTTCAGGGCCACCTTTTAAAAGAAAGGTTCCCAATGCCATTGACCAGCACCGGACAACCCTGAATTTCTCACACCACATCCCACAGCAGAGAGGTTGGTGATGCAGGCTTCCACCAGTGAGCTAAATCTCAACACAACCCCACCTGATTTTGAGTCTAAGAGAATTGAGACTTTGACAAGCACGCCTTTTCCTCTGCAAGCCTTGCTCTGCAATCAGGAAATGCCAGCTGTCGTCTAGGCTGCTGTTTCCACGCCCAGTGGAACACTGGCAGTTCCAGAGGACATACAGGTGTCCCTGATCCAAGCCATCAAGGTTGGCAGAGGCCCAGCTAAATTTGTGATTCATTGTGGCTTGGACACAATCAACTGCTTAGTTTGGGCAGTGGGTATGAATGTCGTACATCGGTGCCATGCCTGATAAGGCCTACGGGCTTCACTGCTGAGGTCCTAGTGCCTCTAATGGACATGATATTTGATGGTTCCGGCATTTTTGGTGAGAAAGCAGACTTCGCAATGGAAGAAAGCAGAGTCACAGCACATTCCTTGCGCCTGTCTGCCCCTCTCACAGTCCATCAACAATTTTGCTCCTCTCAAGTCTACGGTAGAGATTTTCAATAAAAATCATGTAGGTCCTTACTGCCAGCCCAACAGGTGTCCCGTCCCTTTCGAGGATGTGACAGTGCCCAGGACATCAGATACAATAGGTGCCTTTTCTTTCTACCCTGCTGCACCTTCCTCTACTATCAGGAACGTTAACGTAGGACCACATGTCCTCTTTGTAGTAGAATGTGAAGACTCTTCTGGCCAAAGGGGCCATTGAGAGGGTTCTGACCTCGGATGTAGGAACTGGCTGCTGCTGCTGTGTGCCATAGAAGGGCGGAGGCCTTCATCCTAT
The DNA here is from genome assembly GCF_031143425.1 of Pleurodeles waltl. Lineage (NCBI taxonomy): Eukaryota > Metazoa > Chordata > Amphibia > Caudata > Salamandridae > Pleurodeles > Pleurodeles waltl. The sequence goes on along the minus strand of NC_090443.1, from coordinate 78,249,057 downwards.
TTTAGATCTCTGCCCTCATGCCATCTTCCTCCAAAAGGACAAAATCAAAATGCTCACACTAGCCCAGGCACTGCTTATCCTTGGCCCTGGAGCCTTGACGGTGGCGTTGAACACTGATTTTCATCTCACTGTCCTGCAGGCCTACCAGCACTACAAGTGCTTCACAGAGGACCAGGAGTATTTTCATTTTGCTGTGCTACCTTTTGGCCTCCCTAGTGCCCCTTTTAGGAGCTGTCCCAAAATGAACAGTATCTGAAATCCATTACTACTCATGTACTAGATGCAGCAGCACGTGCTGAGCTTTGATGCAGACCTCACACTGGCAGAAGTTCAAGCCGCCTCTGCGAAGCTGAACTCCAATAGGATGTCTTTTTAGTGCTCGACACAGAAAAGGTATATGATGCACTGCATGGCCCTTCCTTGAACACACCCTGGTGAAGTTTGTGTTTGGTCCCTGTAATTGGAAGTGGGTCATACTATTACACCATGCCCCGCTGGCTGCAGTATGAGTAAATGGAATTTGGTCTTGGGAGTTCCCAATCGGCAGAGGTACACAACAGGGGGTGTCTCCTGTCCCCTCTACTATTTAACCTCACTAAAGCGTTGTTAGTGTGTGTGTATGTGTGTGGTCTGTGATCATCCTGGGATACACTGTTTCAGGATAGCGGGGAGACAATTGCAGAGGAGAAGATTTCACTCTACACAGACATTATTTTTCTATATATCATGAAACCATCTTTGACTCTTCCCTTAACCTTGCAATTGTTGGAAGAATATGGGCATTATTCTGCTTATCAAATTAACTGGGACAGATCTGTTCTTTACCTTCCACAGGGTGGGACAGATATGCCTTCACTCCTCCTTTGCCTGACCAGTACGAGTGACGGATTTAAATTTCTAGGTATATACATGACACTGGGTAAAAATCAGTGCTTTGAGCGCAACCTCGCGGGTGATGTGAGCCTGCTGGGAGGAGATGGAGAGGCGGCGAGGGCTGCCCCTCTCAAAAATGGGTAGGAGAGCCATGTTTAAAATGTTTTCAGTACCAAAGCTACTATAAGTTTTGCAGAATACGTTCTATCTAATATCTTTAGAGATCTTTACTAAGATCAAGGTGACATGCAGTCTTTGTTGTGGATTGATCACCACCCCAGAAAAACTCTACAACGTAATCCGTACAATGGTGGACATGCTTTACCTGAACCAAAGGCATACTACTGGGCAGCCCATATCAATGTTAGTGATTGGCTTTTCGCCCCATTGGATCACTCCACCTTTAGATTGGAGTGGGTGCAATGGGGGGTGCGGTCCCACCTACACTATCTTTATGGAAGCATGGGGATACAAACTCTTCTCCCTGCAACCCAGGTTGTACTGGCAGCCTGGGATAAAGCAATGAAATCCATAGGTTGCCACGATAGGCCCACACGGGGAACACTCTTGTGCGAGGGGCATTTGCTCTCAGAAATGTGGAATTTGCAGGGATTTCCCTACCTTTATTAAACCCTTATAATGATGATAATATGCTGGATACCCTACATAATCTGTGGGGGAAATGGGTAGAGGAAGTAGGCGATATGAAGATATTGTCTGAGAGGTGGCCCTGATGCACCAGAGGGAGGTGGAAATTAAGGCAAGGCTTTGTTTAGTGCAAATCAGAACACTCCACAGAGTGTATTATGCTAAACGGAGACCCCATGTAAAGGGGAGAGTGCAGACCCTGAATTGTCTACGGTGCCACAGTGAAGATGGGTCCTTCTTCACACAATCTGGAGTTGCCCCAATACAGGGCTAATGGGTTGCAGTTACCAAGGAACTTGGTGAGATACTCTCAGCATAGATCCTGCTTGACCATAATTTCATTTTTTTGGACATACCTAGCAATATCTACCTTCCACCAGCTCAGCTCTTGTTTTGCAGCCTCGTGATGGCCTAGAGTGACATAAATAAGCACAGGGGGGGTACAGGAATCCCCAACATGGTCATGTACATGGTGGCTGTAAAAAATACTTACATCAGCAGGTTCTGCCCCCTAAAGTTCAGTAAAGTGTCGGGTAGCTGGATGCAATATTATTTCTTGGATGTACCGCAAGAAAGTTGGGGACAGAGCAAGAGAATGCTCTGGTGAGCGTATGTATATTGTGGTTAGGTCGTATGCTGTGTAGAACTTTGTGTTCACTTCTGAAACAATTTGTACTGGCTGACAGTTGGCTGGGGAGAGGGAGGAGGAGGGTAAGGTGAATTGTTATTTTGGCTTGTTGATATTGCTTTATTGACAACTGAGTTGGACCCCCAATAGTCTGTATGGTGCTTTGCCATGCTACTTATCCAATATCTTAAAATATATATATATATATTTTTTTTTTAAACTTGTTCATTTGCAGATCAAAGAAAGAAGGTAGTCTTCCAAACGTTAACTACAACACACTGTCATTCCGGTTTGACAACAAGGTGATGTTGAAAGCTTCAGCTTGCAGTTGTTCATCTGAAGCAGAGAGCCTCAATATCTATCGAATGTCATCAGCATTTAGAAAGATCGCTGTCTGAAAGCACTCATCCTTCAATGGTGAATCATATTCACCACTTGAATCTGAAGAAGACTCAGTTGACATCAACTGCAGCATCCAAAACACTATTGATGTTAAACTCGTTCTGCCACGTCGAAGAATGAAACCCCCTTCCTCCGTTTGACGTTGGTTCACTCTCCAGCAAAGATAACATCATGCCCTTCACATGAAGTCTCCATCGGAATGAGGTTATGCTTTTCACCAAATATTTCACACTCATTTCCCCTGATGCCATCCCCATCTCCTCTACGTTCTCTGCTACTAACTTTGCTGGAAAACAAGGCGTACATACACCAAGGGTTTCCACATCTTTAATACCTCTCCAGAGAAAAGGATAGAGAGCTTATCCAAGCCTTCTCATTTTACATCTTGACCGATTACCCCAGATGCTTATCCACTTCCCTTAGGCCAATACAATAAATTATACCTTTTGATGATCTGATTCAGGAGCCCCATAAAAAGAAGGCTGGATTGTTGGATCGCTCTGAGTTGGGGGAATCTTTACTATCTGCCACCAGCTTCCAAAATAATTGTGTCCCCCTTTCGTAGGACATCGGTTAGGCTATCCCATTGGGCGCTCTCCCACTGTTTTTGGCGTCACTTAGTGTTTTCTTTTTTATAGAAGTCCCTCGCTACCCTTATCTCTGTTGTGCTCCCCTTGCCCAGCACTGCCAGCAGCTGAGATTTCACCAACCGACAGGTCTTTGAAAAACACCTCTGTGATTTACAAGTGGCCATTCCTCTACGTCTTGCCACCATTAAAAGAGGTCTGTCGATCCATCAGACTACAGTGCAGCTGAACAAAGTTAACCAATGGAGGATGAATGACGCCGGGAGGACAGGCTCTCAATGACCCTGTAATAAATTGAGGTCTGGACCTTCATATAGTTTGCCACTGCTAACCACCTTTGGTTCTTCTTATTGTTGGTTACCTTGATGTTGCTGCCCATTACCCTCCGAGACAAGCCATTGTTTTTAAATAAAGGCGCTGCAAAAACTGCACAAAGGGTTTAATCGCTGTCGGCTCTTGGGGTCACGGACATATCAATAAAGGATAGCCAGAGCATTTGGTCTAAAAAAAAAAAAAAAAAATGTATTCCAGATGGCTCAAAAAGGTACCTTTTTTTAAACATGGGTACAGCCGGAGTATCTGATCTTGTATTCCCATTGACCTGCCCTAGCCCCATGCTAGTGATTAAGTTCTCCAGTTGGGCTGCCAGCCCTATGGCTCTTCATGTCTCTACATGCAGTGGTCCGGATCTGCCCAGAGGTTCTACAGGGTGATGTTTCAACAGTGGGTGATCTTCATTTTATCTTATTTAGCTATTACAGTCCCCAGCCACAATTACCTGGGTTCTCCCAGGCAGCTGGGTCAGCTTGTCCACAATATGGTCCACCATAGTGATTTGGATGCTTAAAGGGGTAGGTCTAATATAGATGTTTACAATGGCTGTGGTTAAGCCCCCTTTGGCTCTAAATCTTGAGCTCGACAGCCAATTTGCCCCTGCTAATGCAGGGAATTACCTTTGCCATTGGAATAGGTTCTGCTTTAACCAAATTGCGAAGTCTCATGAGGCAAATCCTGACGATAAAGGGAGTGCTAACCTATGGAAGGTCAGGTACCCCACTCTATGCACTTACCGTGTTGCTCAAGTTTCTTGCATCAAAATTATGAGGTGCTGATCTATAAAGTTGCACTATTCTGTATCGTTCAGCTTTGTTCTTAGACCCGCCATGTTCCATGAAAGGAACTTAATTGAATCACTGTCACATATTTCCAATCCCACCCCCTTGTGTGGATTGGAGTTATGTAGCTCTCTTTCATAGCCCGGGACTTGTCAGGGAACTCTTGACAGTTTGGTTTCCCCCCACTCCTTGCTGTTCACTATAGGCCAGGCAGATTTGGGATTAGCCATCTTGCCACTACTGGCAAAATAATTAACCACCATGGCTAGCTGTTATGCCGCCAGTCAATCCACATCTGACATATCTCCAATGATCTCCGAATTAGCACAGTGTGGGTGTTGAGGGGGTGGCCTTCTGCAGTTAATCCTGTCTCTACAGTCTATAGACACTGGGGAGATATTTAATTTGACCCTTATCTGTGGCGCCAATTGGTGCTTACATCTTTGCTCGATAGATAATAGCCCGTCTACTAAATCTTGATTTGCTAACTTCAGCCCTGTGCAATCCTGCCCTGAATCTGTACCTTTAATCCTCATAGCGTGCCTTATGTCTTCTCTTATCACCGATCTACATTCCCTCTTTTTCCTAATTCAATGGGTTACCTTGTGAGTGAATCTTGGGATTCTGTATTGCCCGGAGTTAGTTTCGCGACGTTCGTCAGATATAAATCGTACGGTCTTTCCTCTTTATTAAGCTGGAAGGGTCTCCCTAATGTTTCTTGTTTCCCAGGGCCCTGCACCATGGGCTGCCTCCAGAGGTCTGTTCTTTCCCCCCTCTTAGATTGGGACAGGGTAGTTTTAACGTGGTTGGTGTTGGTAGCCCCCTAAGATGCTGTTCCCCAAGTATGTTGGTGTTATCTGTGTTTGTGTGCCCCTTTTCACTCTCTATATTGTCCTACTTGTTAAGAGGTTGGGCGAATGGTACAGGTATCTGCGTGTGATCTAACAAGGGAGGTGGTCTTTCTAACATCGCTACTATGGCCGTCAAGCAATCCAACTTCTCGTTCAGCATTTTACCTATGGTGCTCATATAATCTTGTAAATTCTTGATTTCCCCCCCTCAAATGGGCTAACTGTGCCCTGGTGGAAGTGTCTCCCTCCATCGTTATTAGCCTCACTTGATTTAACAATTTTGCAATAGTCACTTCCAGAAACCTAGAGTGGAGCAAAGCGGTTAGAGCACTCAGCGGTGAACTCAGTTGGGTGTAATGGCCTTTCCTGTTCAGGTTGGAAGTGTGTTAGGGGAATTGCTTAAGTGGGGCCCTCCTCCATATGGCCCCCGATTGGTGTCCCCTAATGTCTTTAGGAGCTTAAAGGACTTAATATCTTTTGCTGGTGCCTCACCGCCTCCACCACCAACTTTCCACTTCCGCAATTAGATTGTCAATTTGAGTCATAGTGCAGTTCTCCACAGGATGTCTGGGAAATATTATGGCCCCACCCAACCCTGCAGTTTTATCGCAAGCTTTCCGTTTTCCCATCCCTTCTGACTTTGTCTAAAACCCTAGAACTTCTAAGGATGTAGTTAGTCTGTGAGGGAAGAGATCCACACTACCAGAACCTGAGGCCGCCCCAGGGTGGTTAGCTGGTTACACAGAGGTTATTGTTAAAGTCAACCAAAATGAAGAAGCGGGGCTTTATAGCGCAGGATAATCAGGCTCCTCCCCCTCGGTGACGGCGCCTCCTGGTGTGGTGAAATGTAGAACCTGGAGTCCCTTCCAGGCAAAGCAACGATGTCAGTTGCGCCGTGGTGAAGAAGTGCTTTATAGCACGGGATAATCCGGCTCCTCCCCCTCAATGACAGCACCTTCTGGCACAGTGAAATGTAGAACCTGGATTCCCCTCCAGGCAAAGCAACAATGTCAATTGCGTCCCGGGCCGCGACGAAGAAGCAGCGCTTTATAGTGCTGGATAATCTGGCTCCTCCCCCTCGATGACAGCCCCTCTTGGCGCTTTGAAATGGAGAACCTGGAGTCCCCTCCAGGCAAAGCAACAATGTCAATTGTGTCGTCAATAGCACTGGCTGTTGATGGCTCACTGTAAAGAGAAAGTAAAACTGGATTTCCTGACCAAAGTAAAACTAATGAACAGTCTAGGTCTTCAGATCTCAAATCAGTTTCACTACTGACTCCAGAAGTATCCTATCCGGGTGCAACGTTAGACAAGATAAAGGAAAGAGTGTTTCCTTCAGAGAGGGAAGTTTGATCTAAGTTTGACAAATGGTGTATACTTAAAACCACCTCCTATCCAACTGCGAGGCATCTAGCCTCAGTTAGGCTCTATTGCTTTTTGCGAGTGCATTGTCCAAAATACAAGTATGCACATGAGCCCTTTGCAAGAATATCTAGAAAACCAATGTTGTCAGAGGAAAAATAGCTAAGAAAACACCTTGATTCTGAATACAGCAGCAGAAAATCACTGAATTAGTGGTGCAGAAAACCCAGCTTACTCCCAGGAGTATCTTTTCAGAAACCACTTGGCTCTTGAACTCAAACAGTATGGTTGCTTAAATCTCCCATCATCCTGTATGGTGATCTTTAAAGAAGCAAAAAGTTCCTCCACATGTTTGTTATTCCTTAAAGTGGTACAGGATCCATGGTTGGTGTCAGGTAAAAAGACACAATCCAATCACTTATCAGGAAGAAGTGATTCCACCTCGTTTGCTTCATTTAACTAAAACAAAAGCTTTCATTTTCATTATCTGATAGAGACTTCTAGCTGCAGATTCTTACCTTCGAATTTCCACCAGGCGTCAGACTGGATACAGAGATTTTTCTTCAAGCAGTACCCTTGCATGTCGTTAGGTGACGTCGGTCGACTCCACGGGCGTTGTTGATCTCTTTGTCGCAGTGATGACTTTGAGAGTCGTAAATAGACGCTGCTTCCGTGCGGCGACGTCAATGCTTTTCTTTCCGCGCCACGTGCTGATCCGGAGAGAGGCGGACTCAGCACTTGAGAGGTTCAAAGACGCCTGGGCTATGGCTCCGTCCCTCAGCCTTTAGACTGCCCCTTGTCACCAACAGTCCGCCTTCTGTGGCCACGGAAGGGACTCCCTTTCGAGTCTCTTTCCCAGCCACTGTGCCACCCATACTGTTCAGCCACCTTGTGGCCGGGGACACGGAATCCCATGGGCTCGTGGGACAGCGCACCAGAGGTCTGTCCAGTCCACCCTCGCCACTGCTGCAGCCTCCAAGCCTTCTTAGTCCGTCCCCCACTCCAGACCAGTTGGCGACAGGATTCGCCATCACCTGCCCCACTGGGAATCCATCACTATGGACAAGTAAGTTTTGCTTATCGTCCAAAGGGGCTACTCCCTCCCCTTCGAGACTGCCCCTCGAGCCATGCCTCCATCCTTTGACCAGGCTACCGGAGGATCATCTGGCACTTCTCCACGAGGATGTTGCGGCTCTCTTGGACAGGGAGCCATACAAGAGGGTCCCTGTGCCAGAAGTAGGTTGTGGTTGTTATTCCTGCTACTTTCTGGTGCCCAAAAAGGACAAGGGCTTACGTCCTATCCCATCCTTTGCTTCGGGCCCTCAATCTCTTCCTCAAAAAGGAGAAGTTCAAAATGCTCACCGTGGCTCAGGTCCTGTCTGCCTTGGACCCAGGAGACTGGGTGGTAGCGTTGGAATTTCAGGACACTTATTTCCATATCCTCGTCTTGCCTGCCCACAGCCGTTACCTATGATTCATGGTAGGTCACGACCACTTTCAATTTACCGTGCTTCACTTTGGCCTTACCAGCGCCCCTCTGGTGTTTAGGAAAGTGGCGTGGTTGCAGCTTATCTGCTCTGCATGGGGGCTTCAGTCTTCCCCTACCTCGACGACTGGCTGTTGAAGGCGGACACGTCCCAGAATGTCGTCTCCCACCTTCAGACTACAGCGAACCTCCTGCACACACTGGGGTGCACTATAACCGTGCTGAAGTCACACCTGACTCCCTCTGACGCTCCCTTTGATCAGAGCTGTTCTGGAGACAGTGCAGTTTCAAGCCTATCCTCCTGAAATGTGAGTCCAGGATATTCAGGCTGATTCTGATCTTTCAGCCTCTATCCTGAGTTTCGGTGAGAATGACTCTGAGGCTGCTGGGCCTCATGGCCTTCTGCATCGTGCTAGTGACACATGCCAGATGGCATATGCAGGCACTGCAGTGGGACCTGAAGTTCCAGTGGGTGCACCATCAGTGAAATCTCTCCGACATGGTCCAGATCTCGGAGGGGACTGCGAAAGACCTGCAGTGGTGGCTTTCGAATCAGGATTGGGTCAACGGCATATCCCTCTCCCTTCCCCAACCACATCTGTCAGTAGTGACAGACATGTCACTCCTTTACTGGGGTAGCCACATGGGAGAGGTGGAGATCAGAGGTCTCTGGTCTCCGGCAGAGCCTTGAGTCCACATCAGTCTTTTGGAGCTCCGGGTGATCAGGCTTGCATTGAAAGCATTCCTTCCCTCTCAAAGGGAAAGTGGTGCAGGTGCTCACGGACAACACTTCAGCCATGTGGTACTTCAAAAAAACAGGGCGGAGTGGGGTCCTAGAACCTTTGTCAGGAGGCTATACGCCTCTGGAAATGGTTGGCACAGGGTATTTCACTGGTGGTTCAACATCTGACGGGCTCTCTGCACGCCAGAGCAGATGAACTCAGCCGTCGATGCATAGCTGTTCACGAATGGCCTCTCTATCTAGAGGTAGCACAAGGACTCTTTCAGCAGTGGGGACAGCCTTGGTTAGATCTGTTCGCCTTCGTAGAGAACACGCACTGTCAGCTGTTTTGCATGTTGGAGTTTCCAAGGCGGCACTTGCTCAGCGAGGCTTTTTGTTTTGAGTGGAACTCCAACCTCCTTTACGCCTTTCCGTCTATAACACTTCTGTCCAGAGTTCTGAAGATCTAGAACGACCGGGCCCAAGTAATCTTGGTGGCTCCGTACTGGGCACAGAGAGTATGGTATTCAGAGCTACTGAGCATGACCACCGATCCTCCACTCAGACTTCCCCTTCAGGAAGATCTTCTGTTGCAGCAGCAGGGGATGGTTCTCCACCCGAACCTGTCCAATCTTTGCCTTCATGCATGGAGATTGAGCGGCGGCAGTTGACGGCTTTTTACCTGAAGTGTGTGATGTTATCTTGGCAGTCAGTGGTCTCTCCACTAAAACGGTATACACCTGTCATTTGCTTAAATTTGTGGCATGGTGTACCAACAAGTCTGATTCCCTCTCTGCTCCTCTATCTGAGGTTCTTTTGTTCATTCTTTCTTTGGCCCAGCAGGGCTCTGCTTTGGGCATCCTTAAAGGTTACTTATCGGCCATCTCAGCCTTTTTTTAGATTCCCTGATCAACCTTTCCTTTTTAAGTCTCCTATTGTTGATAGATTCTTTAAAGGTCTCACCCATTTGTTTCCTCCCACTCCGTTTATGATGCCTCAGTGGGACCGCAGTCTTGTTCTTACTTACTTTATGCCTGCTCCTTTTGAACCGTTACACAATTGTCCCTTACGGCTCCTTACTTTAAAAACAGTTTTTCTTGTTGCCATCACCTCTGCTCGCAGAGTGAGCTAGCTTCAGGCTCTCTTCCAAGCCCCTATTTTTGTCTATGTACCCTGACAAAGTGGTGTTACGCATAAGAGACTCATTCCTTCCCAAAATAGTTACACCTTTTCTTGTAGGTCAGTCCATCACTTTGCCTACTTTTTACGCACCTCCACATCCTTCTCATGAAGAGGGGAGACTCCACCGCCTGGTTCCAAAAAGCGTTGGCGTTCTACCTCAATTGTGCTTAAGATTTCCAGGTGGACGATCTACTCTTTGTTAGATATGTGGGTGCGAAGAAAGGGAAGGTGGAGCAAAAGCGTGCCATCTCACAATGGTTACTACTTTGCATCAAAATGTGCTACGTTTTGGCAAAGAAGCATCCCTTTGAGGGCTTGCAGGCTCATTCCACTAGAGCAACTGCTGCTACCACAGTGTTAGCATGCGGAGTTCTTGTCCTTGATATCTGCCAGGCAGCAACGTGCGCATCCCTGCACACGTTTACTCAACATTACTGCATGGACAGTCAGGTCCGCAGGGACAGCTGCTTTGGTCGTTCGCTCCTGCAGAAGTTTCCAGTATGAACTTGGTTCGCAGCCCACCACCGAGGATGGCACTGCTTGGGTATCTATTCTAAGGTATGGAATCTGCAACTAGAAGTCTCTATCAGATGAACAAGTTCATTACCTTTGGTAACAATTTATCTGATAGAGATATATTCTAGTTGCAGATTCCTTACCGTCTCAACCATCCTCCCCGCTTGCAAACTGATTTTTTTTTTTTAGGAACAGGGATTCCCCATTAAGGGCCTTAGCTCTTGCGCACCATGTTCAGTGTTCTTCTTGGCTCTGCACTTTGGCGTGTAAAGTCGTCAAAAGAAACTGAGGTCCCCGCGCTGAGGCGGTGTCTATATACGACTCCTGATGTCATCACGGCAACCACGACGCCAATGATGCCCGCGGAGTCGACCGACGCCACCTAATGACGCGCGGGGGTACTGCTCGAAGAAAAATCTCCAGATCCAGTCTGACGCCTGGGGGAAATTCTAAGATAAGGAATCTGCAACTAGAATATGTCTCTACCAGATAAATTGTTACCTAAGGTAAGTAACTTGTTCATTAAGCATCTATCTCTCTGTCATTACAGCTTACAGAAAGTCTCCAAACCATGAATCCTTTCTTTTTAAACTACCAGTCATCATATGTTTTAGTGTTTTTTCTCATTCTGAAGTTGAACACGGACTTCTCAAAACTAATGGGCTTGTGCTTTGAGTCGAAACACTTGACTACATTGCAGCATTTGTCATGGAAGGCAGCCTTCTTAGTAGCCATTACCTCTGCTCATATTCTGTGCTCAGAGAGTAAGTGAATTGTAGGCCGTATCTCCAGTAAAACGTTATATATCTTCCTACCTAACATAGTAGTAATGAGAACTCATCCTTCATTCCTCTCTAAAGTAGGTGTGGACGTTCTTGTTAACCAGAGTGTTACTTTCTGCTTTCTTTCCTAATCCTTCAACCACTCCAGAATGTGGCCTACATTCTCTAGATAGTGAAAGGGTTCTTTGTATCTATTTTAGGTAACATAATGGATAGAAGAAAAACAAATCCGCTTTTCATTAACTATGGTCAAATTAGACAAATCATGGCTACAACAAAATAATCCATAGCTAAATGGATAGTTTCTTGTATCCTATTAAGCTATCAATTGGCAAACAGGCCTCTCATTCGCTAACCTAGAGCTTGTTCTACCAGAGGGAAAGCAATTACTACAGCATGGAACAGAAATGTAAAAATAGCTGGCCAGTGCAAAATAACTGCATGGAAATTACTATAAACATTCATAAATCATTATTGCTTGGATCCTGACTCTCAGGCATTTGCTAGAATGGGTCCAAAGATCCTGGGAAATCAGTTTAAATAGAGAATCACTTCCTCTATTATTTCATGTACACTTTAATTTCAAACTTTCCACACAAACAAATCCTTCCTGCTACCTAACAGCCACTATCTGAAGGAAGTTTTTTTTTTAGCTTGATTCAGAAGAAAAGGTTACTTGTAGTCCAGGTTCTGCATTGTAGGAATCTTCATGGAAGTTATAACCAATGCATCCATCTCCCCAGCTGGGTAAGGTTGGGCACTGGAAAATTAATAAGAAATATAAAACTTAATTACCTAACGTAAAAAACAGAACTGCCTCTCTGATGTAACTGCCAGTAGATTGCTCTATGGGAAAAGGAACCTCCTGCATTCATAAGGAGAAAGGGTGCTTTTTTCGAATCCTGCAATGAAAATGTATCGGGCAGCATTTTCCTTTCCTTTTCTTCATACATTTTCAGCTTCCTGCAAATTGAATGCTGTAGTGCAGGTTTGAAACTGTTATTCAGCTTCCTCATAATCTCTTAGAAAAATAAATTGAGTCTCTGATAGGTTGTTACAGGGTGTGGCTCATCAAGAAGACAGATAAACACTGACACAATGTGTGAATGTTAAAGGAACAATGCATCTATACGAAGTGCTCCAGGCTCCACGTAGATGGCGCAGAATTATCGTAGCCCTTCTAATTAAAATGAAGGCTCCTATAATAGAGAACAAGGACTATAAGTATGTAATGTTTTTTTCTTTGCAATGCCCCAGGTAATAGGATATTTTATATTTGTTTTCTGTTTTTTCATGCAATAAGGTATATCGAGAAATATGAGACCATTTCCGCTCGGAACCTACATTTGTTACATCAGACTTAAGACTGTGGTTCTTTACTTTTACTAGAAAGCATACGGACAATTCTGCGAAGTAAGTTTCTGATTCTGATAACCTGGAACTTGTACAGTGTCAGTATGCTGTAGAGCTTTCACTGTAGTGCAGGAAAGAATGGAAAAATCATTCTCTGACTACTACAATGTGAGCAGCAGAAAATGTGATTTGGCACATGCCATTGTTGTTACCCTTCCCAAGAAATTGAGCAAAAAAACCTCTGTAAAGAGGTCTGCGTTATCCCTAGCACATCGATGTTTACTGAATTATCCACTCCGATCTTTTCAGTCCATCAACCACTACTGTTACTATGCATCGCTATAAACCTCTTTTGGGCCATACCATAAAACTAGGTGTGCTTAGTGTAAGCGCACTGTTTACCATTGACATTGATTGCCTTTATTGACACTTATTACTCAGTTGCTTTCCTTCTTCTTGTGCCTTTTCTTGAAGGGTAGGTTAGTTACCAATCTATTGAATGAATTACTTTTTTCTTTAAGCACTCAGAGGTCATGTGTTTTCTTTCGTCTTTGTTTGCTGCTTCCTTCAAATAGCCAAACTGGGTTCCTTTCCACCTCTCAAAGCTTGTTCGTTTCTTTCTAAAGTTGCTCTTTACCTAGTCCGCCATCTTTGGACCTGTAATAAATAAAATCTCACCTGTGTAATTCCGTGTGCATGCTAATGCATGGTCATGGCAAAAAGCACTAGCAAAGCCAACAGGTCAGTAAGGCAAGACCTACTGGATTTGCTAAAGCTATTTTGTGGTGGGCTTTCACAATAAAATGATAAATCTGGTCAGAAGATTGTAAAAATGTGTGTGGCAGCTAGCACGTAGTAACATTGTTTCAGACTTTTCTTGATTGTAAAGATGGAGCCAGTCTCATTTCTTCAACTGCTCCCTTCTTGCTCGTAGCTAAGCTGTTTTAGCACCTAAAGAGCTGGTATGAGTTTCAAAGTCAGCGTCTCACCTGCATGTCTTAGCTGACCAACAGATGTGTTCTATATTGAGAAGGTCATTTCCGGTCTCTGCACTCTGTACATTTCACTCCCCGCAAGCTGATATGACCATGGTGAGTCAGGTTCCTGCCTGTATCCATCACCAAGGATGTTTACTGCTTGTCTGCTTACTCAGACTAAGTCTCCCAGGGAGTTAAAGATTCTCCTGTCTGCCGTATAGTTCTCTGCAGCTAGATTAAGTACACTTTTCTTATTATTTTGAAAAGGTCAGACCTCATATTGAAATATATCAAATGTTCAAATAAACATATTAATCTTGTTGCCTCTTCACTTCATTTCATAATGCATTATAAACTACATGAATACATATATAAACGATTGATGCCCTGTCAAACAAAAATAAAATAAAGGTTAGATGCTATGTGCAAATGATGCTGAATGCAGCATGGGTTTATTAATGGAAATGTGCACTCAAATTTGATATGTGAAATGCAATGTGGAGTTTTAGTGAATATTTGTGAATATAAATCTATGATCTTTGATAAATGAAAAGGGTAGGCAAACTCCTTGTGCCAAATTTGAATCTGGCTTGATGCCAAGTCCAAAAATGAATCCAAAAAGAATTAAAACCAAAAAGCTGCCTTAGGACTGCTATGCAGACAAATAGGAGCAGCTTCTGATGGGATTTCTCTTGCTTTGAGTTTGTACCATTATGAAAACAGATGGAAATGTTCAGACTTGCAGCATCAGTGTGGAAGACCATATGGTATTTTTTGCAAGTCTTGCTTATGAGAGGAAAGTTGGAAATATTAAAGCTACGTCCTCACAGGTGAAGACTAATACATAGCAGCCTTGATGATTGATAACTGCTTTGCATTGCACAGTATTTGAGGCTTTCTGATCTGGTGAGTTAATTCTTAGCAAACAGGAATTGCAGCTTGTTGTTCCAGCTGTTCAAGATGACCTTTTGAAAACCACTCAAGCATTGAAACATAGGTCTCAGTCTAGGAGGTTGAACTTTGCAAAGCCTAGTGTACACTTAGCCTAGAAAGCAGTCCTCCTTCGCGATGGAATGCAGTAGCTTTGCAGCATTGATGTTCAGTTAGTTAGGATTTGTCAACATTCATGCTGGCTTTGATTTCTTCAGCAGGAAAAAATAAAAATTGCCAAACCGGTTTAAAAACAGAGAACCAAAAAATGAAGGGATGAATCCACAAATAATTTTAAAACCAGTCAGCAATCCGGAACATATGGTTTTAAAAACATGGATGATGATACTTGTGTTCAAGACATGGAACACAGTATGCAAAAGATCTGCATAATGTGTTGGAAATTGAGTTTGTAAAAGTAATTGGAGGTTGTAATTGCGCGCATTTTTCCAAGAATTGTGGCGCTAGGCTCTTGCCTTCACTTCATAGCTCATCCCAGAAACAGGACACTAAGGCAGGCTATTTTTTTTTTTTTTTTTGAAATTACATTTGTAGCTGAACTCGGCCAATCCCATAATGCGGGCTACCGTTCTTAAATGTTGCAGCAATTCATCATCTGTGAGATAGATATCATCTACATAGGACAATGCTTCAGGATCAGTGTTGTGCAAGATTGAAGTCACACGAGCCACAAACAGTCCTGGACTGTTCTTGTACCCCTGGGGTAAACAACAGAATTTTTTTCTGGGAGCCTAGTGTGCTGAAACTTGTTAGGTCACTACTCTCAGGAACTATATTTTGGCAGAAGAAACCATTGGAAATATCCAATGTTTTGTTTTTTTTGCGCACTATGTTGTTCATGAGTGCTGTGCGAGTTTTGTATAGCATATGTGTGAGTATGACTATTTGTGTCTGTAATCTAAGACTATTCTGTACGAATGGTCCAGTTTAGCTACTGGGAATAAAGGATTATTCATTGGGGACACGCAGGGTTCAATTACGCCCTGGTACTCAAATTGTGTGAGAATTTCTCTTATGGGTGCTTTAGTATCATGTTTTATTGGATATTGGGGTTGAGGTTCATTTATAATAGGAATTACATGGTAGGGGGACTCTTAGTCCCTCCCTACGTGGTTGCGATATAATGCAGGTGCCTGTGCCAATGCCCAATCAATGGCATAGCATTCCGCGAGTTCCTGGGGGAACAAGGGGCAAGAAAGAATGTTTGATGACATCTTCCCCATATGGGCATGTATGGACAAATTCAGGTGGCCAATCTTGTTCGGCCAACAAGATATCATAAATGTGTACCACGCGATCCCAAAAGATTGCGTCTATTGTGCGTTCAGTGTCCCCTTCCAATAGTATTTTTACTTTATACCCGTATCTGGTGTGGAGACCCGCATGTCCACTGTTTCTCTCTGTAGGAAGTCAACAGTTGCTTTCACCTCCAGATGCTCTAGAAGATTCCGGCGAACCATTGTGACCTCTGCCGCGCTGTCTAGGAGCACTAGTGCCCACTCCTTGTTCTTCAAGAGAACCCTCTTCTTGAGTGGCATGTCGAACTGCAACTGCTGCCACTTTCTTCTTTTTAAATTGGGCTTTCTGTTGAGGAGGTTTCTCTTCCTTTTTGACAGAAACCTCTGTTGAGCGTTGTGATTCCTGTCTCTGTTTCACTTACTCAGTTCTTCGCTCTGACCGCCCACCTCTCTCACTGCGTTTGTCCGATGAGTCCTGAAAGGAACGAGATTGACGTGTATCAGTATATTGATATGTCAGGCGTTTTTATATTATCTCTATTTCTGAGATTATATCTATTCTGTGGGGTCACCATTCGCTGAGATTCTCCCTTCTCTCTTTTTAGGACTTTTATCCCAGCGTTTCTTATTACCCTCAGGTGCTTGCTTGGAAAAATCTTTATTAGATTTACCCTGAGATCGTGGTTTTGTTGGTCTGGACCCCCGACTATCCTGACCAATGCTAGAGTAGGTCTCTGCGATAATCTTTGGCAGCTCACGTTCTTGAGCCTGTTGAGGAATGTCCCGGAGCCACATGCCCACATGCTAGTGCGACTGCTTCACCTTTAAGTTACTTAAAATAATTGAGGACACTGTTGCAAAATTGCCCATCAATTGCATCCCAAAATCCAGGGCCGGGGCAGCCCCGTATTCATTTTGAATTTGTTTCAACACTTCCGGCACATTGGCAAGTGCCTGTGTACCATGTGCGGTTGTATAGAGCGTAGGAAATACCGTGCCCCATGTATTACAGTTATCTATTGTGGGAACCATCGCAAACGGCAAGCACATTGTTAGTATTCTATGTTTATCCTGAGGTCCCGTATGGGGAAATACTGCCTCCAGAGCAATACTTTTTTGAGCTAACCAAAACTGAGTTTCCTCTCGTTTGACGGGTACCTTACCCATGATCGAATGTACAGTTGCAGGGTTAATGCCTGGTGTTCATGCATGTGGTTGCGCCGGAGAAGCTCATGCTGGGTTTGTGTTCAATGTTTGCATCACAAACTGCACTAAACGTCTGTATATTGCCGTCAGATCAGTATATAGACGATGGACTTTAGCTACTGCTAAGTTTGCTACTGCAGGGTGAGGTGTATAAGTGGCCAATAAAGGCCAGGTAGGACCATCATTACTTAGAGGCCCTAACTTAACTGGTAAAATTGTGTGGGTAGTGTGCCAATTAGTATGTTGATAAGATAATGGTATTTTTAAATATGGGTATGCTCTGTATTGTCCAGGCGCATTAGCAAGTGTATAGTGATTAAATGTATTTGTGTTTCCATCAACTGCTGGAAATGTGACCCAAGAATAGAAAAGTTCTGTTCTATAAGCTGCGTGTGCGTCAACAACAAATGTGACTGGACCCCCCTGGTTCGTTAGCCCATTTGCCAACAAATGTGTAGTCCAGGGTTGTCTCATATTGACTGCAATTGCTACCTGTTGCGGATTCGCCATAATGAATGGTCAATTTGTTCAGAGATAAGCACACCAAATGGGGGTTCCTTTTTAGGGTTCAAGCTTGAACAACCTCCAGCATCAAATAGGGTGCCCTATTTAACTGAGGAGGAAATCCTCAATACCATGGATGTCTCCGTATATAGTACTGAGGTGTCTTTGTATATAGTGAGACAGAGATATTCAGGAGGACCCGAAAATTAGAGCCTGACCAAACGTTGACAGTGCCATGTCGCATAGGCTCATTATTCTAATGAGACTACTAAATTTTGAGCAGCAGAAAGTCCTGCGGTGTGGGAAGACTGAGTTTGACCCACTATAGGTGACGTCTGTCGCCCCAATTCGGTTTTTGCTCCGGCTAACTAGCAGTGCCTCTTCTCTACCAGGGGTGATTGGGCAGCTGAGCGCATGACATAATTGAATCCTCAAGGAAATTGTGGTGACTCGGGTCTCATCAGTTAGTCTCACGTACACAATGACAAACAGAGGCAGTATATGTTTCAGTAAGGTTTTAATTAAGCAGCTGCATCTTAGATAACACACCGTGTACTGTAATAACCAGGACGATACGGCATGACAAGGTTAAAATTCTAACAAGGAGAGGAAAGCATAGGAATAACACTACCATATTGTCAGTAGAGTAAATGGACTAATTCCTACCTAGGCTATGACAGAGCACAGCATATTAAGCTCTAATTCTGCCATTCAGGTTCCCCTGGGAAGACGACATCCCCCATACCTGAGCAAAGGCCTGAAGTCTGCATAAGCAGCTGTAGCGAAGCGATCAGCAATCCGCATACACTTGTGGTCCTTTGGGTAAGAATCTCCATCTAACATGTAAGGGGCAAGGAAGTGTTTTTATAATAAACCAGCTAATGTTCTGAGAAAATGTCCCTACGTAAGGATGTGTGTTTTTCCATGAATACCAGAGACAAAACTTTTACCACGTTCACCGGCAACCTATGTCACTAGAGCCTTGAACGAATCACAGAGTGAGCAAGAATGTCTTGTTGGAGAACGTAGTACTGTCCTATGCAAAACAGCTACATAGAGAGAAATTAATACAAGACCGTAAAAGTGGCTTTTGTTAAAATAATAAATGAAGCTGAATAAAATATATCTAGGTCAAAGTGAACAGCGGCAGGCCTAATGTGCTAAAGTAACGTGAATGGAGCTATTACTAAAATGGCTACACCACACCACCACCAGCAACACGTGGTCGGCCAGGTGCAGAGATCAAAGTGTGGGCAAAATTAACATGGGCTCCTATGGAGACTGGGGGCATGGTTCCAGATCTGCAGGCAGGTAAGTACCCGCGTCTTAGGAGGGCAGACCTGGGGGGTTTAGAGGAGCACTATGGGGGGTCACAAGTAGGCACCAAATATACACCCTCAGCGGCGCTGGGGCAGCCGGGTGCAGGATGCAAACACA
This sequence comes from Pleurodeles waltl, assembly GCF_031143425.1. Classification (NCBI taxonomy): domain Eukaryota; kingdom Metazoa; phylum Chordata; class Amphibia; order Caudata; family Salamandridae; genus Pleurodeles; species Pleurodeles waltl. Next base: position 78,230,238 of record NC_090443.1, on the reverse strand, counting down.
GTGTTGGGTCTCCAATGATTCTCTGAGGGGATCCTGGGGGTCACTCAGAGGCTGTAGGCGAGGTCCAGGAGGTTGTCTCCAGCAGTGGGTCTTTAGGCGTCGGATATCTTCGTCCGATGCTTTCACGGTCAGGGGGGTCCTTTGGATTCCCTCTGCAGGTGTTGTCGTGGATGGGTGGAGAGGTCAACCCACGGTCTGAGCTTGCTCAGAATTGCTTGGGGATCCTCTCTAGCTCGTTGGGCCACCTGGACACGGGCTGTGGGCGTCGGGTGCAGAGTGGTCAAGACTCGTGCATTCGGAGAGGGTTTGGAGTCCTTAGTTGTTGTTTCTTCTTTGGACAGGGCTGCTGTCCATGGGAGTTCTTTGTTCTTTTGGGTGCACAGTGGTCGTGGCTGGGGTGGTCACTCCTCCCTGTTTTCCAAAATTTTCCAGCCGGGCTTGCTGCAAAAAGTGGGGCTCAGTCCGGGGTGGGGGGAGGGGGCAACTCCAATAGCTGGAGTGCCCTTGGGCACTGTAATCCGAGACTTGAGCCTTTGAGGCTCACCACAAGGTGTTAATAGTTCTTGTAGGGGGGGAGGTGTGAAGCACCTCCACCCAGGCCACACTTTGTTTCTGGCACAAAGGCTCTCACCCCATGTGGTCAGAATCTTGTCTGAAAGTGGCAGGCTGGCACAGACCAGTCGGTCCTGTACTAGCAGTTTGGCGAACATACAGGGGGCATCTCTAAGATGCCCTCTGGGTGCATTTTTCAATAAATCCCACACTGGTGCTGAGAATTTTGATATAAAACTTACCAGTATTCAGTGAAGCCGTTATAAAACTGTGGAGTTTATAATGACAAACTCCTAGACCATATACTCAGTATGGCTAGACTGCACGTACGATGTCTAAAAATGGACTTAGACACTGCAAGGTCATATTGCTTATGCAGCTATGTCCTCACCTGTGGTATAGTGCACCCTGCCTTAGGGCGATAAGGCCTGCTAGAGGGGCGTCTTACCTATGCCACAGGCAGAGGTTTGTGGGCATGGCACCCTGAGAGGAGTGTTATGTTGGCTTTGCCTTTTTTTCCCCACCAGCACACACAAGCTGCAAAAACAGTGTACATGTGCTTCGAGAGGGATCCCCCAGGGTGGCATAATACATGCTGCAGCCCTTGGGGACATTCCTTGCCACAGGGCCCTTGGTACCATGGCTACTTTTTCAAGGGACTTAACTGTGTGCCAATTGTGGAAATAAAGGTGCAGCTTTTGTGAAAGAACACTGGTGATAGGGCCTGGTTAGCAGGATCCCAGCACACTTTCAATCAAAATGGCATCAACACTAGGATAAAAGTGTGTGTGGAGTTGGGACATAATCGAGTTGAAGTAGCAATGTATCTTTCTAGTAAGCCAAAGGATATTCTAATAAATGAGATACAATCAATTAGATACATCTAATCACATCTACTTTTACTGTATATTAGTAAATGGACAGTGGATAGCAAATGATGGAAATGACATGACATTTATGTAAAATAGAAATACAATGGATAACTCAACTAAAAATGGTCTCTAGTAAAGGCTGGAGCAAAGTACCTTCATAATTACAAAGACAGGAACATCCTGGATATTGCTTCCTCAAGAGGAACACAAATTTATCCAGTTTATTAATACAGAAACTATGGATTAGGCTTCTTCTAAAATGGATTTTCAGAAATGTAAAAGTATACAGAGAAACAAAGACATATATATAAACACACACATTTGAGTTTATGATGTTGCAATTAATTTAAATCTTCCCGCAGAAGATCTTAACTAAAAGTGATATTGTAGATTTTGTAGGGTGTTTTTTTTTTTTTTTTTTTTTTTTTTTTTTTTAATTCAATAGATTGAAAATAATTTCCAGTAACTTTGATTGTGGTCGGTTTGCATTATTTCCATATCCATTTCCCCAGTTCTCTTTGCAGCTTTTTTTGGAATATGCTTGCTCTTTAATAGTTAGCTACATAAATCACAGTTGCTACAACCCTTTCTTTCAATGTATGCGGTCCTGAAAGAAAATCGCTTTAATATATATCGTCACTAATATTTAACTTATGTTTATTTACAACACTCAAACTATACTGGGACAATCATTGTTGAATATACTTCCTTACACTATATGTAGTTATAGTCGTAGGAAAATGTAATGCCTAGTGTCTGATATACTTTGTAAAGGACCAGTAGTTTTTTTAGACACAAAGCTGTACATATATAGATAGTATGTTAGTGATGTGGTTATACCATCTGAACCAAACAGTGTTAAATTGTGTGGTCCATTCTGCACCATTTCATTTGAGTTCTTGTCAGTGATATTTACTGTATTTCCAAACTGTAAAGTATGTCAAATTTGTTCAAGCGAGTGATGGTGGTTTTATATCCTTTAAAGACACAAAGCGCATGAAAGTTGTTTGTTGTACAGTCTTATTCAAAATATAAATTCTCTAGTAATCATGTATGCTCTGAACAAGGTATCACTGCCCTGAATTTGCCAAAATTTAGTTTCCCAGATACTTCTTTTCATTAACAGTTTTTCCAGTACGTATAACCTTGTTGTAAAAACAATTAGTGAATTGTGAGGAATCAATATTACTATGATGAGTAATCAAAATCTTTTTCAGCTTGTCAGGCTCTTGAAAATAAACAAATGCAAATGGGTCAGATCTTTCATCACTTTAAAGTAATAAAACCTTTTCTAGAAACGTTTACGACTGTTAATTGGTGGGTTCCTGCAATGTTTCGACTGTGTAAAGTTATATACTGCCCTCGGCCTGCTAGAGCTGTTAATGTAGTTGTGCCCATAATAATGGAAACAATACAGCTCTTGATTATTTTCTGCATGGAGATAACAGATCTTCGTTGTCCAAAGAAGCATTACAAGCTAAAGTCAGTCATCTGTGGTTTGACAGCATTGATGTTCCATGAACTTGCAAAGGGACTTGGAGTGACAATGTTATACAATTAAATTCTTAAGACATAAGTAATTTTGATCATTGCTACGGGGCCCCAAATTTGATAAGGACCATTTAAAAAATAACACCATCAACTACAGGGTCCGCAGTGATGTTAACATCTTTGTTAGCCCTTTCAGCTCTGTGAGAAGAAGAATGCGGTTGCAATTCATGAACCAGAGGATATGTGTCAGACTTTCAAAAACATAGTGCTTCTGTACTAGTAACAGAAATATGACCAATATTGTAATCCAGAAAAGGATTGATATTACTGCAAGAGGGATCCAAATGCAGGATCTTGGTGGGTAGTTGTATTTGTCAGAGAACCAGCAATGGGCAAGAAGCTACCTGTAGTGTGAGGTAATTGGAGAGATGATTATTTCTCCTGTTTGTTGAGGAGGTAAAATGAAAACTTATCGACTGTTCGGATCTGGCTTTGGCTTATATCAGGCAGTGCAAATTTGTGCATCGGTAACATTTAAATTGATGTTTATTCTATCAGTGCTGCTCATGAGATTATTTTTGTAGTTGCAGAAGTGGCAGTTGATATGGTGGCAGTAGGTTTACTTGCTGATGATGCTTGCACCACATCCAGATCATTACTTGATGTGTTTGATGCACTAGACTGATTTGGAGGCACTTTAATGTTGACAGGGTTTTGTGAGCAGGATCTGCCACGTAATGATTCTTAATGTGATCGATTGATAACTTTTTTTTTCTTTGCTCCAGGAAGCGGTGGCAGGATTATTGCCTTGTGTGTCTTCCACCCTAAAACTGGAACAGGTGGTCTGAATTATGGTACTTGCTTGTCAGGGATCCATCCCTGAGTCAGCTCTCACACCTTGGGGAGCCACCTATCAGCAGCTTTATCTTCAGTATTGGCGAAGTCCTCTTTGTTTATGAGTCTTTTTTTTTTTAATTTTCTGTACCAAAACACAACCAGTTGATAGATGGAGTGCTGAAACTTTAGAAACACTCGCCCGAGTCACAGATCTGGGTTAAATCAGTTGTTCTGTTGCTCACCATGCCTACCCATTTTGGACCCAGCCATATGCAACAGTGCATATGACCTGGCCCAGTCCAGCTTCAACTGCCAAGCCAGGTCCTCCCTGGACTGGAAACAAGCATCCTGGGACTGATTTTGGGTATCACTCCTTCATCAGTCGGGCTAGCTTGAATCCAATGGCATAGCGAGCTAGGGAGCTATTAACCACTGTTTTTTTATATATTTTATTTTAACAGTTAGGAGTGGACCAATATGATTGAGCAACTTGACGCTTGACAGTCGGATACCGTGAAGGGATTAAGTGCTGGTATTGCAGCAGTGAATGCTTTACTTGCTGACATACAGAATATTGCTGTACACACATTTAGGCTTTTTTGTTAGCCACCAGTATAATTGCTGTAGCTTTGACACAGGAGCACCGGTGTTGGTATGAACCGGAGCTTATTAGGTATGTGCCTATCCCAGGTATGAAAATGATAGGAACACTTTCTTTGACGCTATTAGAATATTTGGAAGGTAAATCTTCAGGAGGCTTTTCTCTTTTCAATGTTGCTTGTATTGCCACCATAATGTCCACATTGATCTTAGTTTGAGATCAAATATAACAGCCACATTAAAGGTTTAAATATTCATCTTTTCCGCTAAGTCGGCAGCACAGTTCCCATTATTGTAATTTCCTTCACTTTTATGGGCCGTGGTATGTTGTATATAGACCAAAGTAAGCTTAACCTCTAGAAGAACGAGTTACTTACCTTCGGTAACAACTTTTCTGGTGGATACATTAGCTACCTGTGGATTCCTCACCTAATGAATACTCCCATTGCACCAGCAATCGACGGTAATCTTCTTCCTAGCTTCTGCACGTCGACGAGGACGTCACATTCGCCCACGCGACGCCGTCTGACTTCATACAGGCAATAAGAGGTCCTCGCCGACGTGCCGACATCAGTACCAACATTTTTTTTACGTGCCTGAGAATAATAATCCATTGAGATGAAAGAACAATAGCAATATTTAATGACATTGCAAACAACACATCATTGTGAGAAGTCGGTCTACTAATTGTTTTTTTTTTTTTTTTTTAAACAAGTAAATAAATATATAAACTATATATAAAAATATATATACACATATATACATAACCTATACCAATCCTCAAAACCAAGAGGAGCACACTCAAGAATTACTTGGTTAGACCAAACAGGCAACTGGGAGGCGGGTGGGACCGTGAGGAATCCACAGGCAGCTAATGTATCCACCAGAAAAGTCGTTACCGAAGGTAAGTAACTCGTTCTTCTGATGGATACAACTACCTGTGGATTCCTCACCTAATGAATAGAGTCCCAAAGCAGTACCGCACTTGGTGGTGGGTGCCTGAATGGTCAAACCAAGAAATCCTGCAGCACTGACCGTGCAAAATGGCCGTCCCTTCTGACCTCAGAGTCCAAACAGTAATGTTTTGCAAAAGTGTGAAGGGACGACCAAGTTGCGGCCTTGCAGATGTCGACCACAGGAACACCTCTGGCCAAGGCCAAAGTGGCCGATTTAGCTCTGGTGGAATGAGCTCTAATACCATCAGGAGGATCCTTCTTTGCTAAAGAGTAACACATTTTAATGCAAAGAACAACCCACCTGGAGAGTGTTCTCTTGTGGACCGCCTTTCCTCTCCTCTTTCCCACGTAACCGATGAAAAGCTGATCCTCCAGCCTGAAATCCTTTGTCCTGTCTATGTAAAAGCTTAGCGCCCTCTTTGGGTCCAAGCGGTGTAGTCTCTCTTCTTCCTTTGAAGGATGAGGCGGAGGATAAAACGTGGACAGAGTAATTGTCTGGGCCAAATGAAAGGGTGAAACAACCTTCGGAAGGAAAGCAGCCTTGGTCCTCAACACCACCTTATCCCCATAAAAATGTATAAGGGGATTTTGCCGATAAAGCCTGCAACTCACTCACTCTCCTTGCAGAAGTTATAGCAACCAGGAAAACTGTTTTAAGAACTAACAATCTTAAGGGGCAAGAATGCATAGGCTCAAAAGGGGACCCCATAAGGAAATTTAGGACCAAGGACAAATCCCATTGAGGCATAACAAAAGGATTTGGAGGAAATTTATTCATAAGGCCCTTCAAGAATCTAAGTACTATAGGAGATTTAAATAACGAAGGCTGGTCTGGAAGGCAAATGAAGGCTGACAAAGCAGACAAGTAACCCTTAACAGTAGCCACTGCACAACCCCTCTGTGCTAAAGACAAAGCAAAAGATAAAACGTCTGACAAATGAGCACGTAAGGGATCAATCTGTCTCTCTCCACACCATACCACAAATTTAGACCACCTATTAGCGTAGATAGATTTAGTGGAGTGTCGCCTGGCCGCTAAGATAACATCCACTACATCAGGCGGGAGAGAAAAGGAACTCAGGTTGCCCCGCTCAATCTCCAGGCATGAAGGGGCAGACTCTGGAGTTTGGGGTGTAAAACCTGCCCCTGCGATTGCGAGAGGAGGTCTGCCCTGAGAGGGAGACGGAGCGGAGGGCACAGTGAGAGTTGGAGAAGGTCGGAATACCACACCCTCCTTGGCCAATCCGGAGCAATTAAGATTACCTGGGCCCGGTCTTGGCGAATTTTCCTTAACACTCGAGGAATCAAGGGTATGGGGGGAAACACGTAAAGCAACTGGCCGCACCAGGTTCTCCGAAACGCATCCCCCAACACTCCTTGCACCGGATACTGGAGGCTGCAGAATAACCGGCAGTGCAAGTTCTCCCGGGTGGCAAAAAGATCTATCCGAGGAAACCCCCACATCTGGAAGATTAAACGGACTTGATCTGGATGGAGACACCACTCGTGGTCGCCCGAGAAATGGCGACTGAGATTGTTCCGCACGTACATTCAAGACTCCGGCCAGATGATTTGCTACCAAGCAAATCTGATGGTCCTTTGCCCAGGACCATAGTCGAAGAGCTTCTCTGCAGAGAAGGTACGACCCCACTCCTCCCTGTTTGTTTATATACCACATTGCGGTAGTATTGTCCGTCAGGACCTGAACCGACTGACCGCGAAGGGATGGGAGGAAGGCCTTGAGAGCCAGCCGTACAGCCCGTAACTCTAACAGATTGATATGAAACATCTGTTCCTCTGGAGACCAAAGCCCTTTGATCTCCAGGTCCCCCAGAGGAGCTCCCCACCCTAGAGTGGAAGCATCCGTTATGACCGTGGTCACTGGTGGAGGCTGCGTGAACGGCCTTCCCTGGGAAAGATTGTCGTCCGCAATCCACCACTTCAAATCCGTGGCACATCTCTGGAGACCTTGACAGAACCTTCGAGATCTCCTTTGTGTTGAGACCACTGCCTTCGGAGGCACCACTGAAGAGCCCTCTTGTGCCAGCGAGCATGCATGACCAACAGTATGCAGGAGGCAAACAGACCGAGCAGCCGTAGGACCTTGAGGACTGGAATGACCGCTCCACTTTGAAACATTGGAACCAACGCCTGAATGTCTTGCATCCGCTGAGGCGGAGGAAAGGCTCGATTCAATGTTGTATCTAGTACTGCCCCTATGAACAGGAGGCGCTGAGAGGGCTCTAGGTGAGATTTGGGCACGTTCACCGAAAAGCCCAAGTCGAACAACAACTGGGTTGTCGACTGCAGATGATGCGACACAAGCTCCGGGGACTTGGCTTTGATCAACCAGTCGTCCAAGTAAGGGAATACCGCTATCCCCCTCCTTCTGAGCTCTGCCGCAACCACAGACATCACCTTCGTGAAGACTCGAGGTGCTGAAGTAAGACCAAACGGGAGGACCGCAATCTGATAGTGCTGCGACCCTACCACAAACCGGAGATACTTCCTGTGCGACTTGAGTATCGGGATATGAAAATAAGCATCCTGCAAGTCGACAGACACCATCCAATCTCCCTTGTTCAACGCCAAAAGCACCTGAGCTAGGGTCAGCATCTTGAACTTTTCCTGTTTGAGGAACCAATTCAAAATCCTCAGGTCCAGGATTGGTCTCAACCGACCATCCTTCTTGGGAATCAGGAAGTACCTTGAAAAACAACCTTGACCCTTTTCCTGCTCTGGAACCAACTCCACCACGCCCTTTAAAAGGAGGACTTGAACCTCCTGTTCTAACAACAGGAGGTGTTCTTCTGAACAATAAGATGGGCGGGTGGGATGGGGGGGCGGAAACTCCCGAAAGGGAAGGGTGTAGCCTTTTCTCACAATGCTGGTAACCCAGGCGTCTGATGTGATGACCTCCCACTTGTGAAGAAAATACAGTAACCTTTCTCCTACAGGAGAGGAGTGAGTGGGAATTGGTGGAAGCCTAAGGCTGCTTCCCCTGCTGCACCACTCAAGAGGAAGAGGCGGAGTGCTGCTGAGAGGCTCCCCTGGTACGGACCCTACCCCTCCCTCTAAAAGATCTATAGGAGAGAGAAGAGGTAGGCTGCTGGAATTTCCCCCGAAAGGAGGAGGAGGAGGAGGATGAGCCACGACCAAACCCTCGAAACCTCCTAAAAAATCTGGAGGAGGCAGAAGTGGCTTGCAATCCCAACGACTTGGCCGTGGCCCTGCTCTCCTTAAACCTCTCCAAGGCCGAATCTGCCTTGGCACCAAAGAGCTTGTCCCCATCAAAAGGGAGGTCCAGCAGGGTCGACTGCACATCTGATGAAAACCCTGAGTTACGAAGCCAAGCCTGCCTTCTCGTAACTACAGCAGTGCCCATCGCTCTAGCCACAGAGTCAGTTGTATCCAACCCAGATTGGATAATCTGGGTTGCAGCAGCTTGAGCGTCCGACACGAGATTAAACAGCCCTTGAGGAACCTCTGTATGCGTAGATGTAATTTCGTCCATCAGAGCATAAATGTACCTCCCTAAAATACACGTAGCATTGGTGGACTTTAATGCCATGCTACATGACGAGAACACCTTTTTGGATTGCATGTCCATCTTCTTGGAGTCTCTATCCGATGGCACAGATGGAAAAGACCCAGGCGCAGACCTTGCCGAGCAGGAAGCCTGGACCACCAAGCTTTCAGGCGTTGGGTGTCTGGTAAGAAAGCCAGGGTCAGCCGGTGCAGCCCAATACCTCCTGGCCACAGACCTATTGACAGCCGAAGAAGACACCGGCTTCTTCCAGACCTCCATCACAGGTTCCAGCAGCGCCTCGTTGAATGGCAAAAGAGGTTCTGCTGATTTAGAGGCCGGATGCAACACCTCCGTCAGCAGATTCTGCTTCGCCTCAGTCACCGGCAAAGGCAGTTCCAAGAAGTTAGCTGCCTTCCTTATAACAGCATGAAAAGTGGCCGCCTCTTCCGTATACTCCCCCGGAGATGACCAGTCCCACTCAGGGGAAGTATCAAGGCCACTAGCCCTGTCCAGCCCATGAAGACCCTCACAAGAGTCCTCAATCTCTCCTTCCTCCAGGTTCTGCCGATACTCCTGTTCTTCCAGGAGACGGAGAGCACGTCTCCTCGAGTGCAGCATCTCCTCAATCCTCGGCATCGACATGGCGTCAGCAGATGTCGAAGAACGACACCGATCTCCAGGTCCGTCCGACGTCGGGTCAACAGGCGCCACAGGTAGCTTCGGCACCGAACCAGGAGTCGGATGGAGAGAAGACTGCTTCGGAGTCGCAGAAGGCCTAGACGTCGTCACTGGACGAAACACCGAAGCCGCTGGAGTCGAAACTTCCGGAGCCAAAGTCTCTGGAGCCACCGGAGCCGACACCAGCGCCGAGCCCACGTTCCCCAGGGGGAGAAAGGGAATAAAGGGCGCTGGTCGCAGCGGAGCCGGAGCACCCATGTTAAAAGCCAAAGGACCCGAAGGCCCAGCTGGTGCGCCACCTGGAGCCATCTGCTGAAAGATGGAAAACATCACTTTTAAAAATGCGGTATTATCGGCTCCAGGGGCCGGAAAAGCGGGATACTGGGGTGCCTGGATCGAAGGAGACACCGACGCCGGCCTCGATGTCTGCAACGTCGGAGAGAACATTTGAGGCTGTTGAACCTCAAATACTGAAGGCGGTTGGCCCGAAGACCCGGGCGAAGTCGGTGAGGCTGGAGAAGGCAACGACGCCGAGTCGATGGCGACCTCGACCTCTCTTTACTCGACCGACGCCGTGATTCTCGACGGCGCCGGGAGTCCCGATGACGCCGATGAGACTTCGGTGACGAGGATTTTCGATGGTGTCTCTTCTCCTTTTTCTTCGACTTCGCCATAAAAAGCTTAGCCTCACGCTCCTTCAGGGCCTTCGGATTCATATGCTGACATGAATCACACCTGCCAACATCATGATCGGAACTTAGACACCACAAACAGTCGGAATGTGTGTCCGTTACCGACATTTTGCCCCCACACTCACGACAGGGCTTAAAACCTGACTTCCTCTGAGACATAGTAACCTCAGAGAAAAAAACACAGCCAAAAAACACACTGTAACTGTCGAACAGCAACAGTAGCTCCCTCGAAGATAACCGTTTCGAATGGCACGGAAAAAAGGGAACTGATGTCGGCACGTCGGCGAGGACCTCTTATTGCCTGTATGACGTCAGACGGCGTCGCGTGGGCGAATGTGACGTCCTCGTCGACGTGCAGAAGCTAGGAAGAAGATTTCCGTCGATTGCTGGCGCAATGGGAGTATTCATTAGGTGAGGAATCCACAGGTAGTTGTATCCATCAGAACAGCTATCTTTCCCCAAACGTACTTTGCTTTTATCAATTTAATCTGTGAATCTCAGAATCAAATCTTGTAACCCTGTACACAATGCGTCTGGGACCTGATGAATCAGCCTTCCAAAATATAAGTTATAGGGCACGCCTTTTTGCTGTGTCTGTAGTGGAATCCCATAAATCTTTGGTGTGTACACGGAGTGCCTTGAAGTCAGTCTTCAAATAATTCCCTGCACTGTAGCACACATAACAGCATATTTCTATCTGATGGAGACTTCTAGCCGCAGGTTCCTTACTTTAGACCCGAGCATCAAGGACAAATGGGAGCTGAGCCATTGCTTCCTTACAGTGAAGCCCTACATGATGTTTTTTTGGGAGTGGGCACAGCCTGATAACAAGGGCCACTGTTGATAGGGCTATACCTCATGGGCACCGACTAGCCCCGGGTGATCCGTATCGTTTAAAGAGACATGCTGCTAACCCTAGTTTAATGGTACAGGCTGCTTTAGCCTTCCATGATATTGAGGCTCTACCACAAGTCCCATCTGATAAAAAGTCCAAGAATCTGGATGTTTGTGGAAGGCATATTTTTTACATCCACAAGTTCTACCTTACATTCTGTGAATACGTCTTGCGTTCTGGGATGGTTTTCACATAGATTATGGGACTCCTTGGCAAGCATCTTGCCTACTCCTCCAGATGACATCAGGGACATTATAGACCCTATGTTTCTAGATGGCCAGCAGGCAGCTAAACTTTGCTTCGGTATGAATACTACTAACTGTGTGGGTCGGAAATGGCCTTTTAAGTGGCAGTGCGTTCCTGTGTTTATTTAGGCACCTCTGGATTTTCAGAGGCAGTTTGTTAGAAATGGGGTCTTTGGTTGGCAGTAAGGTTACCCCCTGTCCAAGCAAGGACCCTCTCTCGTCAGGGTGAGTCTCACACAATCTAAATTATCCTGTGCCCACCCTACATAAGACAATGAGGGTATGTATACTGGTGTACACACTAGTATGATTATTGTCCATGTATAATGTGTGTGTGATGTAAAGTGCTATGACACCCTACATTGGGATTATTAGCGCTATAAAAGATTTAAATAAATAGTAAGTTCTATTTAAATTGTGGTTAGTGTAAGTTCTCCTACAAACCAATACATCTGACGTTCTTAAAGTGCATGCATATCTTTCATATACAGGGACTGAACAAAGTCAAAAGCTTGCCTCCACATTGTAGTTTCTCTTAAGTGCTTGTGAAGTGATAACTAGCTGTGTGCCTTTGTTTCCCGTCCATTGCATTGCCATTTAGGTGTTAAGCTCCAGATAGCTCCCAGCCAGGGTTATACTCAAACAAAACAGGGGTGTTCTAAATTTGACCTTTTTTAGACCCAGCTGGAATCTAAAATAGGAAAGCCCCTTTGCTGCCTGAATGTTGCTGCTCCAAGCAGGAAGTTGACAACATGCAGGTGCTGCTGAATAGAGTTGTGGTGTTGGCTAATTACACCAGGATAAATTCTGTGTATTTCACTGAGGCCAGATGGATCCTAGGTGGAGCTCAGTAGTAGTTGCTGAAACCAGGATCCTGCTAGAGCCCTCTTCATTCCAGCACTGACCAAAACTAAAGGTTGAGTGCAAGACAAGACTATGAGTACAGCCTTTGTTTTTCAAAAGATTTATGCACATTTTACAGTACAATTAAATGAGTACAAATGCCTACAGCAAGCAAATGAAGTTTGCATAGAATAGCCTTTGCTAGTGCATATTTATGAGCATTACAGTTTGCGCTGCAGAGTTCTGTGCCACCTAAAGAACAAGCAAGCTTTATTTTCAGGCCAAGATGACGTCCATTACTGTCACCAATCCAGAAGCCGATAACAACAGTAACTGCAGAATGCTGGCTTTCAAAAGGGGAACACAGAAGAATACTGCTAACATCTTTAGATGAAATTAACAGGTTAAGGGGAGTGAACATATCTGAGATGTCCGATGCAAATCTTCCTCAGACTTAAAGCTGAAACTCTTGTCTGATTTTAGAGCCTTAGGGCCCTCAGTGTTTTGACCACATTTTGAGCCCAAGAGGCCCACACTAGTACCAACCATCATTACATCTGGGATACTAAAGGGATTCAACCTCAGCTAATGTCTACCTATCCAGCATCAAGCTTCATCATAAATTGCCTAAAAAGGGCCGCTAATGGTCCCACAATAAAGATGAAAATAGAAACCAAGCCAAAGGATGAGGTACCCTAGAGTTTCAATATTGGTGATAAACAGACTTGGTGATAGAGCAGAAGACCGAGCACCATCACAACTCAGGGTGTGTGCATAGCGGATAGAAATGTACATAAAACAGTTGAACAAACTGAAACAAGAGAAAATGCACCCACTGGAAAGAAGCGCCTCTACTTGCAATGTTTTGGAGATCATGTCTAACAGTGGCATTTTAACAGTATCAAAAGCCCTTGACTGATCAAGAGGAAATAGTGCAGTCACCATTAGATGAAGAATATCCAGAACAATCCCAAGAAAAAATCTAATGATGTGCTTGAGAGAAAAAAAAGCATAGAAGTAGTCTAGCTGGCTATTGTGAATTAACACAGAATACAATAATCTTAGCTCCCTCATGCGAAGTGAAATGGATTGAATTTAAGAAGGCTCAGATCAATCAATACCATGTTCTTTTCAAAGAATGGTGCCACCGGGATAGACATGCAGCTCGTAGGAATTCTCCATTGCTCGGGGAGTAGGTCACTAAAGAAAACACAGACCTAGTCAGAGAGAAAGCGTGCCTTGCCACTGATTGAACTGTGAACTTGATTTAAGACTAACACCACAACCTTAACCAGTTGACAGTCCAACGGATTACATTTAAGAATGTTGGTGGTGGTAATGTAGTATTTAAAGAAAAGGCCAAATAGTTTTTGCCTAGAAAAAGATTTCTAATCTTCATCTGAAAAACACTTAATTTTGTGTGTCGGTTAAAATCATTTAAATCAATTGTAGAAGCTTAGCTTATTTCAGAGAAAATGTTATCCCAAGTACTCACACACACAAGAGCTACTGGAGGCTCAATTTTCAAACCTTCCTTTTGATCTTGTTTTGTTTTGCATTTAGTAGTGCAACAGCATGTGAATAGCTATATGAGGGCCTGTCATAACCAATTGACAGTCATTCTCAGTATAATGATTCCTACTGCAGCTCTTTCCCATGCAAAGAAGCTGCACCTTGCTTTAAAGGGTGGCCAATGTACATCACCTGAAGTTAAATGTTCAGCAGTTTTTAATGTTGTGTTGCTACTTGTTGGGTGAATAACAGTAATGCCACAAATTACATTTTACCCTTGCATTGTTGGTAAGTTTCACCAAGAGTAAATACAATTCTTGTAATGTTTGTCCCTGCCCATTCAATTGATTTACAGACCATGTGGGACAAGTGGATTTCTTTACAGGGCATACAGATTTCTGTCACATCTTGTCCCTTGGACAAGTTGCTTATTTAAAAATCTCCACACCCCTGAATATATTCCTGTGTCAGTAAGTGTGTGTTTGTGTGTGTGTGTATATATGTCTTGTAGATGTTTTATCATCCATAGCTACTTTTCCTAGCGAAAAGTATATTTATATGCCAAATGCTTCCAATTGCTCTCTTCAGCTCTTTCTTAAAGAGGGCAACTGTAAGTTTTTTTTTGCTTTGTGCAAGAGTTAAACCGTCTATCTGTGTCTTACAGTGTAGGTCTGGTACTTTCACCTTTAGAGGGCAAAAGCTTTGTTCAATAGCTTACCTGCTGCTGTGCATTCTAGCAGGGTAGTACATGCAGTTTTGATCTACATATGAGAATAAATACATTTATATTTATTACTTCAGTTGGTAATACTGTCCTACAGTACATGGGTAGAGGTTTTTTTTACTCATTCATTTGACTTTTGTCATATTATTGCAGTGGTCCTTTCAACAGTACTGATCAGGTGTTCATACATGGGTTTGCAACCCCTTAGGAGAGCAAGTAGTTTAATATTCATTCTGTTAATTTGCCTCTAACACCGATTAGTCATGTTAACATGGTTTTTCCTTATCCCATGTTTTTGAATGTTCATGGCTCCTTATGTGGCAGGTCTTAGGTCGTAAAATATGTTAGTGCTCACCTACATTATTATGAATGCCCGGTCTTTTTGCTTTGTATTAGACTAGCTTCATGCAAGGGACAGATTTTTAAGGCTATCGATCATTGGTGATTTTATCTCCATGCTATTACCGCTTTATGAACTTTTATTATTGTGGTCCTTTACACAGTTCTTTTATTAATGAGGATGTATTTCCTCATAGAGATTCTTATGAATTCAGTCTATTCCTCTGGTACTAGACCAGTTTTCTTCTGTTTAGAGGCTTTCATAATGTTGTTGGGTCACTTCTGACACACATTTGATATACTAAGATAGATGAGCTTATTCCCATGTTTTTCATGGCTTATGGCTTTATTTACCTGTGGCTCTTTCCATAGGTTTTCATGTCACAGTGTATTTTGTTACTCACCTTAATTATTATGATTGTCTGTTCTTTTTCTCTTGTTCTAGACCGGTTTTGTGATACTTGGAGACTTTCAAAAAAGTCTCAGTTCGAAGTCCTTTCTCCAGGTTACTGTGCTTTTGTATATGAAATCTAGCCGCAGATTCCTTACTTTAGAATCAAAGTAAGGAATGTGGGGCTAGATCCTGTCTCTACCAGATCATTTAACTTGTTCATTTAGTGCAAACTGCTGGCTGTGCAGTTCATGTAGAACTTGTACTTAAGTATGGGTAATATGTTTTTGGAGTTTGTCATGTTCTCTGCGTACTGTAGAACTTCTTTAGCCTGACGAGCCAGATCATATTTCTATTGTGTCTAGGTCAACCTTACCCAATGAGGGTGTAAAGCTTTTGGAATTCTAGCTTTAGTGGCCATCTGAAGAGTAGGTATGGAGAAACTATAACTATAGTCTTTCAGAATGGCTGCTTGTACTGCCATGAGAATTGTCTTGCTAGGAGCTTTTCTGGCCTTCTTATTCATCGTTTCTGCAATACTCTATCCACTCCTCTTTCCTTTTACTCTTCACAGAGTACTGGAAAGAACTGGAACGGCTATCACAATACTGATACCCACCTGGCTCTTTAATTTTAGTGACAGTCCCTAAAATTATATCCATCACGGCTGATTTCCTGCAGTAGTGGGAATGCAGTTTTGGTTTTCTGTTCACCTCAAGTGTTACTAAGAACTATCGAAGGAACAGTTTCAAAATTACCTAACAATTGAACCCCTAAATCAACAGGCTGGGCGAGAGGTGCTATGCTTGTTTGTTCGGTATTTATTTTAACACAGTAGCAACACCAATGAGGGTGTGCTGTATGTCATACTATAAATACTCACAAAGATGGTCACCCATGCATTGTGTTCATCTACGGGTGGTAACATACCAGCTGAAACACACTTACCATTCTGTTTGTTTTGGGGTGACCTGTGAGGGTAGACCACTTCCTATGCATTGTTTTTGCAAACACTCCAAAATTGAATTTAGGCTCAATTTAGAAGGGTTTTGGGTGGGGGTGGGGGGGTGGGTGAAGGGGGTAGCGTTGCCCATGATTGCATTAATAGTCTGTAGAGTATTTGCCTGCAGTGAATGGATGATGCATTTGTTGTGCAGTACCGGGAACTAATGCTCCAGGCATATGTGCTGTAAAATTTGTTTATATGATTGATTTAATATTTGTTGTCATTCCTGATTATTTAGATTTGTTTCATCTGGATGTGGGGTATAACCAGTGAGTAACCAACCAGTTAGACCTTGGGTTACTTAAGGGACCCATTATGACATTCTGGTCTATTGTGTTAAATGTCCCGAAGCAAGCTTGGTGTTCTAGATAACCTAGCAGGATCTCTAGGTGATAATGCTCAAATTCTGTAGGTGTAGGGGCAGCTTTATAGATACGAAAGTGCCAAGTATTTTGATCTGTAGGTTCATTCTCCACCCATGAGTAAACTATTTCAAGGAGGTATGGAGCATGTGTATTTACAACGAAAGATACTTCACCCCTTACCTCAGGAAAACCTCTTGCTGTGCGAGATGCACTGTTAATCATTTCCTGAATTCTACTGTTATCACAACAGGCTGTGCCATAGCAGAACACACTCCAAATAAGATCTGAAATAGAAATGGGGAATACCTTTTACTAGTCAAGCGCCTGACAAACCCTGATCAGGGAGGGAGCTCCTATCTCAACTAAAAGAGGAAACCAATATCACAGCGGACATGTCCACCTTTAATAAATTGTCTAAAGTCTTGTGTGTGTCAGTCAGGATTCCTTAAAAAGCGACCCACCACAAGGTGGCAACAATTTTTTTCAGAGTTTCCTAGGATCTTGTTTTTATACCCTCTGGCAAAAATGTTGGATTGATGCTGATTTAACAACTTGAGACCTGAAACCTTAAGGACTGTAACCCATGGACCCTCCTGCGTGTTATATGAGGGTGGTATGTTCTGGGCAACGATCAGTCCCATGTGAGGCACAGGAGTGTTTGTTGTTAGTCGATTACAGATCTCTTTTCACTATGAAAAGACACTCCCAGGAATACACACTTTAAGGATGTTTTATGATTTTATGATTTTATGATTTTCTGAAAAGCAATGTTCTATTCTAGTTCAAACAATACGTAAAGTTGTAGCTATAAAGAGAAAGAAAAGTAGCAACGAAAACGAATAATAAATAAAAATATTTAGAAGAATTGCAACATTATAACAGTATTTCAGAATTACTTAGTGTCAAAAGATGTAACCAGTCTCTGTTCTCTACTCCCTCCCTTCTTACTCCTAGCTAAGCTGCCTTGGCGTCTATAGGACCTGTATGATTTTAGGTGGCTTCTCACCTGCCTACATTAATGAACAACAGTTTTGTTCTGTATTAAAAGGATTGTTCTCTGTCTCTGTGCTTGGTATGTCAAAGATGCCTTCCTATGGCCTTCACAAAGGATATATGCATGTGTATGTATATATGTGTGTGTGTATATATAAAGTAACATTTTAGTTGGGTTCTGAATTTGCTCACACAAAACCATAGAAATTCAGCCGTTATGGTTAACTCAAGTAACTATAACTCGTGCCTCCGCCATGCACAGTTTTTTCATCAATAATTTTATTGCATATGGTGCAGTGATAACATCAATGATGATACGCGGCATGGGGTCAGATGCAGTGGGTGTTTTTTTGTTTTTTTTTCTATTTTCTCTGGATCAGCAGATTCGCAGCAGGGGGCCGCACTGAGATCTGTGGGTGGATCCGCAGATCCATGGACCAGATTTTTAAAAATAGGCAATTTTGTCCCCACAAGGGGTCCCTAAGAGACCCCTCTGTGTCCTATTGGGTCAGGATGCCTACATCCTGACCCCTTATATGTTTTTAGGGTTGAGCCTGTGTGTACATGCACTAGTGCATGTGTCTCGCATGTGGGACTCACCATTTGTTGGTTTGCATGGCTCTCTACTTTACAGTCTCGTAATTCATCAAGGCGTGTCTGGCATTTCCATTCCTCTGTGTGGAGCAGGGATGAAGCACTAAATGATTTCAACTTAGTGCCTGTCCGCTGCTCCCAATGTGATTGAGGTACTATTTTGCTCTAACTTCCAGTGCCCCGCAGGCAGGCTTGTGACTGGTAGAAACCCTGCCAGCAGGACAAACAGAATTGTAAAGTTTTTTTGTTTTTTTGTTTTTGTTAAGCTATCTTTAATGTATTTTGTTAAGTTATCTCTTCTCAGTTGGCACTTATGTTTTTTTGTTTTTTTGCTTGTTGACCTTGCTGTAGAGTCAACCGCTGCTAGAGGCTCCCCCCAAAAAACGAGGTTCAATGGGAGACTGTGAGTGATAGCTGCACTCTATATATTCCTACACAATAATATCATACATCTTGAATTCAGGAAAGCATTAAAGACTTGTGAATACTTGTCTGTTGGCAAAACCGGAGCCAGGTGACAAAATTATACAGATTTGTATATGTAGTCTTGAAGCTATCCCTCGCACTGCCTTTGCATCCCACTCCTTGCGTTAGGCACTGCCAAATGCCTGTGACTCATTTGTCTGGGTCATGTTCTCCACCTCAAGCATGACACTAGAACAGACTATTCTCACGGGCACGGTCAAAGGAATTATGCACTGATGGATGATCAAAATGTGCATGCAGCAGAGCAGGATTGACCGAATTATGTGGCAAGAAAAGTGAGGTATGAAGCAGATTGAAAGAGTGCTACAGGACCATGTAAGTGATCAAAATTCGCTTTGCAAATGCATGTAACCATATCTGCCAAACCAACAAAAAAAAAAAAATTACTCTGAAAGCAACAAAATACATAGGCCCTCATTATGACATTGGCGGTAAATGCCGCTTACCGCCGTGGTGATGGCCACCAACATACCGCCGCGGTGGCGAATATCCGTTCGTCATATTATGACACACACACCCCAAACTGACAGAATACTGCCACATACACAAATCCGCCAGCCCAAAGGTCAGTGTTGGTACAAACACCCATACCATATGACCCTCGAATCACCATGGCGGACATTCAGTGGCGGTAAACCATTGGCGGTACACATCGGCATGCTCAGAATGGCCACCCAAATACAAAACAACACAACATTGGCCAAAATGAAAGTCACACACCTGACACTGATACACACACACACAGCACTATAAAACACACACCCACATTACCCACAACCCTTTACGAACACCAATAATTGCCACAAGACTAACACGAAAACCACTGAGACAACTACACACACACACACACCACAAACACCCATCCATCCATCATGCACCCCACATCCCACACCCCATCACATCTCTTAACACCCTCTACACAACACACACACCACACAACACCCACACCACACCACACCCATGTCCCCACTAAGGCACCCCCGTTTCACTGATGAGGAGTTGCCAGTCATGGTGGAGGAAATAGTCAGGGTAGAGCCACTGCTGTTTGGAGCACAGATACAGCAAATATCCTTTGCCAGGAAGATGGAGCTATGGTGGAGAATCGTGGACAGTGTGAACGCCATGGGACAGCATCCAAGAACAAGGGACGACATCAGGAAGAGGTGGATTGACCTACTGGGGCAAGGTACGTTCCATAGCAGCAAGGCACCAGCTCGCCATCCAGAGGACTGGCGGTGGACTCCCACCTCCTCCCCCACAGCTCACAGCATGGGAGGAGGAAGTCTTGGCAATCCTGCATCCTGAGGGACTCACTGGAGTAGCCGGATGACTTGACACTGGTGATTCAATATTTACTACTTATACCTGCATGCCATCACACCCCCTCACCCTCACTCCCATCACCATCACTCCACTCCATCCCACACACTGCACCTACACATTTGACTAACCCCAATGCCAAGCCCTGCGTGCTATGCCAATGCATGGACTTCCCTCCCAGCCCTTCATGTACACCCATCACCAAAGCATGCACAGCATGGAGAACTAACAATCCCACAATACATCACCATACACAAACAAAGGTGGCAGGGCAACAGCAACAATAGTGGGTAAGTTAGGGATGTACAATATGTCACAGACATGAAGCATAATACCTCACTTACATCCCCGCAGGTCCCCCAGCCAATGTCAGCGAGGAGGTGCCACGACTATCCCTGCCCTGGCATACCTCACTATGACATTGGCGGTAAATGCCGCTTACCGCCGTGGTGATGGCCACCAACATACCGCCGCGGTGGCGAATATCCGTTCGTCATATTATGACACACACACCCCAAACTGACAGAATACTGCCACATACACAAATCCGCCAGCCCAAAGGTCAGTGTTGGTACAAACACCCATACCATATGACCCTCGAATCACCATGGTGGACATTCAGTGGCGGTAAACCATTGGCGGTACACATCGGCATGCTCAGAATGGCCACCCAAATACAAAACAACACAACATTGGCCAAAATGAAAGTCACACACCTGACACTGATACACACACACAGCACTATAAAACACCCACCCACATTACCCACAACCCTTTACGAACACCAATAATTGCCACAAGACTAACACGAAAACCACTGAGACAACTACACACACACACACACACACACACACCACAAACACCCATCCATCCATCATGCACCCCACATCCCACACCCCATCACATCTCTTAACACCCTCTACACAACACCCACACCACACAACACCCATGTCCCCACTAAGGCACCCCCGTTTCACTGATGAGGAGTTGCCAGTCATGGTGGAGGAAATAGTCAGGGTAGAGCCACTGCTGTTTGGAGCACAGATACAGCAAATATCCATTGCCAGAAAGATGGAGCTATGGTGGAGAATCGTGGACAGTGTGAACGCCATGGGACAGCATCCAAGAACAAGGGACGACATCAGGAAGAGGTGGATTGACCTACTGGGGCAAGGTACGTTCCATAGCAGCAAGGCACCAGCTCGCCATCCAGAGGACTGGTGGTGGACTCCCACCTCCTCCCCCACAGCTCACAGCATGGGAGGAGGAAGTCTTGGCAATCCTGCATCCTGAGGGACTCACTGGAGTAGCCGGATGACTTGACACTGGTGATTCAATATTTACTACTTATACCTGCATGCCATCACACCCCCTCACCCTCACTCCCATCACCATCACTCCACTCCATCCCACACACTGCACCTACACATTTGACTAACCCCAATGCCAAGCCCTGCGTGCTATGCCAATGCATGGACTGCCCTCCCAGCCCTTCATGTACATCCATCACCAAAGCATGCACAGCATGGAGAACTAACAATCCCACAATACATCACCATACACAAACAAAGGTGGCAGGGCAACAGCAACAATAGTGGGTAAGTTAGGGATGTACAATATGTCACAGACATGAAGCATAATACCTCACTTACATCCCCGCAGGTCCCCCAGCCAATGGCAGCGAGGAGGTGCCACGACTATCCCTGCCCTGGCATACCTCACAGGGGGTCAGGAGCCACGCTAGATTTGGGTAGCCAGAGGTCACCTGCAAGTATTGAGGGACAACCATTAGCCTTACACAATGGTATGGTGTTAACACCAGAAGGCCTACACTGACATACATTGGGTGGGGAGTCAGGCTTACCAATTAGCCACAGCCTGTGCCTCTGTAGTTGTGCCATCACATTTGGGATGCTGATATTCCTCAGGATGAATGCGTCATGCACCGACCCAGGATACTTGGCAGTGACATGGGAGATGAACTGGTCCGCCAGGCACACCGTTTGCACATTGAGTGAGTGGAAACTCTTCAGATTCTTGAACACCTGTTCATTGTGCGGGGAGGAGACAAACGCAATATGTGTACCGTCAATTGCCCCAATAATATTGGGTATATGTCCCATTGCATAGAATCCTGCCTTCACAGTGGACAAACCTTCCACCTGGGGGAAAAGCAATGTAGCTTCACATGTTTTTGACCAAGGCAGACAAATCCCTTGCCCGCACGATTGAGAACATTGGCTGTTCGAGCAGGGTTATAACGACATAGCCCAGCACCTCAGCCAGTCTATGGGGACATTGGAGGCACCTTCTAGTCATGGAGGCAAGAAAGGGAAGGATCCAACTCCACCACCCAAAAAAGGAACGGATCCCGCTCCACCACCCAAGAGAGGGAAAGGATCCCACTCCACCACCCAAGCGAGGGAAAGGATCCCCCTCCACCACCCAAGAGGGGTAAAGGATCCCCCTCCACCACCCAAGAGGGGTAAAGGATCCCCCTCCACCACCCAAGAGGGGGAAAGGATCCCCCTCCACCACCCAAGAGACGGAAGGTTCCCTTTCCACCAACTGAGAGGCAAGAGCCTCTCTCCAACAGCAGTGGGCAAGGAGCCCTCACCTCCAGCAGAGGCGGACAGGGGTTCCCCTCCAACAGCAGTGGGCAAGGAGCCCTCACCTCCAGCAGAGGCTGGCTGGGCTTCCCCTCCAACAGCAGTGGGCAAGGAGCCTTCTACTCTAGCTGTGACACAGCAGCCCTCCCCTCCAGCTGTGACACAGCAGCCCTCTTCTCCAGCTGGGACACAGCAGCCCTCACTTCCAGCAGGGGGCATGTAACCCACCCTCCAGGGACTGTCGCACAAGGAGCCTCCTCCATAACCAGTGGACAAGATCCCCACCTCAGCGACTGTGGCCTTGCACTCCTCAGCAAAGGATAATGGGCATGGAGCCCCCTCCAGAACCAGTGGGCAAGTTCCCCACCTCAGAGGCTGTGACCTTGCACTCCCCGGCAAAGGATAATGGGCATGGAGCCCCCTCCAGAGCCAGTGGGCAAGTTCCCCACTTCAGCTGAGGTGCCTGGCCATTACCTACATGATGCCCCTGCACTGTGTAGTGCGGAATTCGTCAGGGAACAAGTTGGGGCTTGGACAGTGCCTTGTGGGCCTTTTGTACTTTGGACTGGCCGTTGGCCCTTTCTGAACATTTACTCGAATTTTCCTTATCACATGAACAATACGGTGGCCGTTGGCATCAAATTAGATTATCAGTTATGGCTAAATGTTGTCCTTGCATTTTTATGACATGTTGTCCTTGCATTATTATGATGTGTGTCCTGTGAGATTGGTTTTCCTCTGCAGCTGGTTATATGTGTGTGTGTGTGTGTGTGTGTATGTATGGATGGTGTGTGTTGTGAGTGTGTGACACTCTCCTTTTCCTCCCTCCCTCCCTTTTATGCTAGGCGCCTGTACTCCGTCGTCGTCGGTGTTGGTTTTCCTGGTGGAGCGTAGCGTAGAGGAGCATCGGAAAGACTTGAAGTTCTGGTTCCATGGTGGCATGGATCTTCTCTGTCTTCTTGTCTTCCGTCTGGCTGTTGATGGCTGCTGCTGTGGTCAGTGGTGTTAATACCCTGGAGGCTGGTATGGTACATTGGCTGTCTATGGGAGTTATCACCGCCATGGTCATAATTTGGCAGTAATGACTACCAGCCTGTTGGCGGTGTTACCGCCACTTTAACAGTCACCGCCATTGTCATAATGACCACCATAGTTCTAACCAGCCAGATGAAGGTGTTGTATCACATAATTGAGAGGAGCGCAGAAGATGCCATATTGAAGTGTTGTTTATGAGCACAGGTCTTAGCTAAGGTTTCAATTCACTTAATGTCCTGAGCCCACTGATTTTTTTTCAGTCTAAGCTTTTCCTTTTACAAATCATTTATGTGTCAGTAAGTTCTGTTGGGTCTCATGAACTAAATCAGGAAAACAACTCCAAGAATGCACTGACCTGTAAATGTAAATCATAATACTGGAAGTAGTCCCTGTGTCAGGAAGTCATCTTGTAATTCTTTAGTTTAGTATCAGAGGTTCTTGGTAAAAGCCCACAATATCATGATCCAAATGGATTGTCACCCTAAAAGTAACTTTACCTTCAAGATGTTTAATAATCATAGACATCCCAGAAAGACTTTACAATGCCAAAGACTGCTTTAAGTAACCACATGTGCCCATCACAGATGTTCATTTATTTCTCAGATGTACCTTGTCCCGTTTGGAGCTGTGGGTTACGTGCCCTGGGAGTGACCAAGATGTTCTGGGCCATCTTTGGGGATGTGGTTCACGAGCTATGGGAGTGACACATGCTTAGGTAGACCATTACAGTCTAGGCAGAACTCCTTTAGGAATCTGGGTTAAAAACACAGTTTTGCCCACTAGGCAGATGAGCCTGGAGGTTAAATCCAGTTCTTGGCTTTGATAGAGTTTGGCTCTCGATCTACCTGGAGCGCAACCAAATCTGAAATGAAACTGATTTGCATCGTCCACTGAAAGACGTGTGTTGCCTCATAAAACTGTTTTTTTTCTGCAATGCAGGGTAATTCAATCAAACAGAAACACATTGTAGGACAACAGATGAGTTTTAAGCTATATTTTAAAATGAGCATAGGAGACTTGAAGTCCAAAGTATCCTGATTTAATCTTTGTTTTTACTTACGAGCAAAAGCATCAACTTATGTTCATCGCCAGGGCCGGACTGGGAACCCAAAGCAGCCTTGGCAAATTTTGTCTCATCGGCCCCCATAGGGTGCATAGAGAGCTAGCCTGACCACTACAATGGGGCTAGGGGGATCTCCTCCCCTCCAAGAAAATTTGGGAAACATAAATGGTGCATTCTACAACCCGTTTCATTGCATGTTCAATTGTATTCGTTTTTAAAGCATAGTTAATGATTAACTTGCAGTGCACCAGAATACAGACATCTTCATTGGGACTCTTGAATGATTCCCTCACCATCACCCTCTAACAGAGCCTCTCATGTCTTCATAGCCCCTCTCTCACATGTACTTCATTTGTTTTGTAGCGCCTCTCTTACCAGCATATGGCGTTGGAACACTTTACATTACACACACATAGTCAATGAATCATACATGTGTAAATCAGTGTATAGAAAATGTTACATAAAGGGGACTACAAGGTGAAGGATTCACATATTATCCATACTGGTAGGCATTTTTAGGATTCAGAACGTAACAGTGGTTAGGGTTGACTTTACTATTAGCAATTTATCTCTATACAAAGAACCCCTTTTTAGCAAAATTAGGATAATCAAAGACTGTGAAAAAAACATAACTTTCTAACCTGTACCATGCAGTTTGCTTGCAGCTCTTGGATGACTGTTCATAGCTCACTGTGTTAGATTATGATTGTAACTTATGAACTGTACAGTAACAAAAAAAGGCCTGTGATAAAAGCAGTGTCCCACTGAGCAATGTGCATAAAATACTGTTCTGTGATCTGCAGACTACACGTTCTTTGCAGAAGGTATTTTAACCCTCTGCACTACCTTAGATGACAAAACCATGAGCTCCCTCCAGCAGGTACATTAATCACCAAAGTTATCTTGGCACTTTTGTTGTTGCCTAAAAACAGTTGGATGTACAAGGAACTCTGCAGTACTTCTAAAACTGCTGCACTACTACAAAACCGGCCCCTAGTAACAGAAGCGGACGCTCACCCTTCCAGCCTCCCGGGGAAATTCCTGATGCCTCGTATGGTCAGTCCGGCCTTATTCATCGCCTGCTTTCGGAGTCTAGACAGATTATGAAACCTTAAGCTCAATGGGTTTTTCTGATTAGCATTAGCAAAGCCAATACGTCTCACCTGTGAAACATTGATTTTGCCAATGCTTTTTATATTTTTAAAGAAAATGTGTGAGAAAATGGCTTTTTGCTGGTTCACCCCCCTTTTTGACTGTTAGGTACTGGTGTAATGACTGAGAGTGCACAAAGACCTGTCAACCTGACCTCTGTGTCAGTGCTTTGACCCCTAAACGTGTATGTTTAATTAGCTTATACCCAATTGGCCTAGGTTAGCTAATTTATGAATCCCTGGTATATGATACAGGGGTACTCAGGGCCTGTAAGTTAAAGTGTTCCAAATAGGCTACAGCACCT
Organism: Pleurodeles waltl; assembly: GCF_031143425.1. Lineage (NCBI taxonomy): Eukaryota > Metazoa > Chordata > Amphibia > Caudata > Salamandridae > Pleurodeles > Pleurodeles waltl. The sequence goes on along the minus strand of NC_090443.1, from coordinate 78,204,155 downwards.
ATTGTGTGGCCATGAGTGCAACAAGTAAAACATGACTACCAGCCTGCAACTTCAAACTAGTAGAGCACTTTTAAATTGCTAGCTCGACTTTGTCATTTAAACCATTGACAAAGTCCAGACCTTCCTTTTTAGGTCAAGCGTGCAAGTGCTTTGATCTGGTGTAAGTATGGTGGGCTTTTAGCTACGCCCATTTCATGCCCATCACTTTCATTCGTTCCTGGGCTTGCCTTTCAAAATCACTTGATGTCATTAGTAAATGTCTTATGTTTGTCGCGCCTTGAGGCGGTTTTTGTCACGCCTTTACAGACTGTCCTGTTAAATTATTGTGCGATTGCAGATATACTTAGTATGGGCAAACAAGTTTTTATTTTTTTTGGTCTCTCCCCTTCGTGCTGCATGTCGGCCATGGTGCTCACAGCACGAACCGGCACAACAGCGTGAACTCGATCTGTGGTATTGGAGCCTGGTCACATTGTTCACAGTTACCTAATCAGTGTAATTTCTGGTGGCTCTCCCCTTAAACACTTGAGATTGGTAAATGCTTTACGTACAACAGAAATACTCAAAGCAAATGCTCCGGCACAGCGGGAGAGCCGATACTGGAAAACTCAACCCATAATACTTTGCAAGCATTCGTTTTCACAACATTTTTGTCCATAACTCAGCCTGTGGTGGTCCTAGGACAATTGGATCACCACCAAAACGTTCATCATAATGCACTCTTTCTGTTTAGGTCATATCTGGGTCCCCACTCTAGGGAGACTACAAAATAGTAACCCCGCCCACTGTTCAGTCCCTTTTTAAGCTCCCTTACAGCTGGAACGTTTGTTTTACAGCTGGGAGTAGTGTGTGTTCTAAGGGGATTAGTTGCAATAGGCCTGATAGTCCTGAAAATACGTAATGCACTATGTCTTCTAGGGGATAAATATATGGTTGCATTGCATTATTTTCTGCCATTCTGTTTACATGTGTTGTGTTCTCTAGGGGTTAACTATATGATTATATGACCATGCTTCTTACAAATTATATTTTTATTGTGGTGTTCTCTAAGGACTGATCTGAGCCTTACAGTCAACATACTGCAATATTTCCTGCACTCGGTCGTATCATAATACTTTGCAGGGCATTCTTTTACAAAACATTTTTGTTAATAACTCAGCCTGTGGTTGTCCCAGGACAATGGGAACACCTTCAAAATGTTTGTCACAACGCTCTCTTTCTGTCTAGAGCATCCCTGGGTCCCCACACTTGGTTAGTGGGGGATCCCAAAATTATAACCCCTCCCATCATTCAGTGTCTTTTTTAACCTCTGTAATGGCTGAAACATTTGTTTTACAGCTGACAGTAATGTTTTTTAAGGGTCTTGTTTATAATATCATTGCAGTAGGCCTGCTAGTTCTGAAAACGTGTAATGCACTATGCCCTCTAGGGTCTAAATACATGGTTTCACTGCATTACTTTTGGTTGTTTTCTTTTCATGTGGTTATGCCCCCCCCAAGGGCTAACTATATGGTTATGTGACCATGTTTCTTACAAATGCTGTTTTCATTGTGGTGTCCTCTAGGGGCTGTTCCGAGCATTACCGTCTAATGCCAAAGGTTATTTCTGATAAGATTTTTATTGAGTTTATATGATAATTGTATATGTTTTATTAATCTCTCCTTATTGTAATTATGACCATGATTCAGGCCAACTTAACATCCTTACTACACTACAACTGTTTGAACACTCTTGATATAGTTGGGTGATCCTTCTAGTTTATTTCTCTAGTTACTCCATGGCTGTCATGTCTTTTTTTTGGGAATTGTGTTAGCCAGCCAGCAACTCTGATGGTGGGGTGGTGTACGTGGTATTCTATTCGAATTAGCATGGCAGATTTAAGTTGGGTGCTAAGTTGCAACATTTTCATTTTTGGCTGCTGATAGAGGAAGAAGATAAATTGAAGTGCTTTAGTTATATGCAGGGCCACTGGAAGTATGTGGCAGGAAAAGACAAAATTATGAGGTAGGGTTGACTAATTTGTGTCCAGTTCTGAACATACAATGCCAGTAGCTCTACTAAAGCAAATGCAAGACCCATTGCATTGTAAATGCTTGTTGCACTCGTCTTTTCCCACCCCCCAGCTGATTATAAAAAGCACAATCTGCATACCAAGATCTAGCGTCCTGCCAAATTTGGTGTAACTTAGTTCAGCGGTTCAGGCTGTAGGCATGTCTAAAACCCTATTGGGAAAACGAGCTTTGGGACCCCACCCCTTTTTTCTCAGCCCCCACTTGACGGATCATCCAGAAACTTTCAGGTCAGCTACTGAGCTGACTGTAGTATAATTTTTGAAAATTTCATGAAGATTTGTCAAGCATTGCGAGAGTTATTGGCAAAACAATAAATGCTCTTTCTATGGAAACTAGGTCCTACTTATGACTACCTACTGGTGACCAGGTTATATATATATATATATATATATATATATATATATATATATATATATATATATATATATATATACACACACACACACACACACATATATTGGTGTCTGTGAGTATATGAATAACTGATGCACAATTAAACTATAAATACAACAATTATATGTTCTATATGTGCAAACAAATCTAAATTAAGCATGCATTTATAAATGGGAAATGTGCACTTAAATAAAGGAATATATGAAATCCAATAGGGTACATAAGCAGAAAAGATGAAGATTACATCATCTGAACCTGAGCTATAGGACACTTTGACAAACTAGACCATGCTTGCCAAGGATTGTTTGATTAAGTGAAACTCCAAATACATCTGAAATTGGGTTGTTTTTGGTACACCAAACATGGGTCTAAAGCACTGCACTTTGTCAGATCCAAACACTTCACAAATATCCCTTGATTAGATTCCAGTCCGTGAGCCAGGAATAGAAAGTCTTTGACAGAAATAACTGACTGCCAGTGTTCTACTGCGGGGCTATTAAAATTATGCTGTACGTTTTGCAAAAAATAGTAAAGTTGATAAGTTATGTTTCTAATGGATGAGCTGAATTTCATAGCCATCTTGCACTGTAACCCATAACTTTAAGTAATTCCAAAAGGTTCTGTGAGCTATTAAACAGTCCTGAAAACTCCAGGAACCTCATGATTTAATCTTAAAGTAAAAACCATGTTTGATTGTTACCTGGTTAATTGTTCAATGATTGCGTTTTGTAGAGCCAAACAGACCTATCCTTGTTCTATTTTAGTAAAGTTGTCGGAAATATGATGTATTATTGGAAGATGAACTGAGCCAAACTTTGAAAGAAATGAACAAGTAATCTTCATTTCAACCCCGAGGTCTACCTGATAAAGGCTGTACAACAGTGGTGCTAAAAACATACCCCTGGTTCAAGCCTGGAATTGTTAAGACCTGAGTTCAGACCCAAATTTATTCGCGCCCAAGTATCCGTATGAAGAATTTAAATAGCTCTCAACCACAGTGATAGAATTCCCAATTTCCATAGCCTGTTACCACACTAAAGTCCAGGCCATTCCATTGATGGTCGTTTTGGGGTACCTATGTTTGCTTTAATGTCAGAGATCAACCACTAGTCACTTGGGACCGAGAGATTGCCTTTCTTCAGCAAATATGTGCAAAATTAACCTACATAATTATAGATGTCTTCACGCTGAGCAGGAACAGAAGTGCCAACCAATGTGCCCTTTAAGTGGTCGGATTTGAAAAATGGTGCACCCTGCATTGCATGATGAGAAGATTACCCAGATCTGGAACATTAAATGTACAGTGTTTTAATTTGTCACTGTTTATGCTCAGTTTCGTTGAGACTACAATTTCCCTAGTATTAGCAGCCTTAAAAAATAGGTTTAGCTTAAGTAGTCTTTTCAGCCAAATGTAGAATACTTTAATATTGGTGAATTGGGACTACGTTTAAAACCTAAAAAAGGAGAGATGGTAGAAAATGTTGGCTTTAATTGTTTTTTCACTGGTGTGAGGATTCAGAACATGTATGGGGATATTCACGTTTATGGATTTAGAGAGAATGCCCATGACAAAGAACTAGGACTACAAGTAATCAACTATTTTTTCTCGTGTAACAATTCTTCATTTTAGTTTCCACCTCAAAATAGGAGAAATTCTAAATGTGCATTTGCCTGGTCTTTCTGAATTTCATTTAGGTGTGATTTATTTGTTTATTGCTGTATGACCCAAGGAGAATGCTCACTCCAGGCAGCCACTCAACCTTTACTTGGGAGGTGTGTTGTTATAAGGTCACTATTTCGTTTTGTAGGTTGAATATGGCATGTTGTATTAGTCAGTGATTACAATAATTTAAGTAAGAAATATCAAATCTAGCGACCTCTTTAAAATACATTGAGTACAAAACAATGATTAAGACACAGGCTAAAAGCCCCCCAAAAAAGAGGGACAGGATGTGACAGCCATGAATATCTGAGTTCACTTTCCTGAGTTTAGTGGATTCATGGCTCACAATGCGACTGGGTGGAATATGTACTAGCGCGTATACATGAGGGACACATATTGCTATGTTTACCTGGGCTGAATGGGAGACAGGCCAATGGGTTTCGGCTTTGCAGAGAGGGGCTGTTTTGTTTTATGTTGGACTGTTTGTTGGAAGTATTTAATAACAAGAAATTATTTTAAAAAATACGGGGACTAAATCGGCACACATTGCATAAGCCTGATCAATTTAAAACTAGTACGTCTAAGTAACTTATCTTAGATAATAATATGCTTGATCAAGAAATTTCATGGGTTTTTGAGTAAAGAAATTGGATTGTGCATTCAAACAAAGCTTTATGGTCCCGTCCAGTGTCTTAACACTGGAATCTCAAAGGTTCTCGTGAATATTTTTTGTAAGTCTAAGAATTTTGAACATAAATACAATATATTTTGTATGTTTGCGCCGCTTTTGCGTAAAAAATGACGCAAATGCGGCGCTAAAAAGTATTAATTTGGGCCATAGTGTGTTTGTCACCCGTACCAAGAAGAGCTTCTATTTTACTACTTCTGAAAGTAACTACACCTTAGTTACTTTCCAAACACTTGCAAATGTGTTTAGAATTTCTGATGTCAGAAACCGTACACTCAGTGGCTACTTCTTGGAGCTTAAAAGTTACACGTTTGCTGTGTTAGTCTCCTAACGGGAGAGTATCCTAACCTTTATGGCTACAGGTTACCGTTACAGAAGTATCCCTGTTATTTATTATTTCTAGAGCACTCGTACATTGATGTTTCTTGGCGCTGTAGCAGGCTATTATGTGCTAAACAAATCGTAGCTTAAGTAGTAGTGGAAAGAAGGTTTCAGTGCTTTACTAAAAAATTTAATAAGGGAGTGGCATGCAAAGAGATTGGTAGTTTATTCCGTTCCCTGGCAGCGGCTACAGAGAATGCTGTATCCTTAAACTTTACGAGTTTTAGGAATACAAGAAACTGGCCAATTGAATGAAGAGAACGTTGAGGGTGATGGAGATGGAATTTGGAGGTAACAAAATAGGTGGCATTTTTGTAAGTGGCATGGTGCACAATTACTTAGGCTTTAAAAAGGATCTTTCCTTGATGGGAAGCCAGTTGAAATGGGTGAGAGAGGGTGCGATATGGTCTCATCGATGATTGCTTATAACCCCACCCAGAAGGTTGAGTGACCATCTTCCCTCCTGGCCGTTCCGTTATGTCCCATGTCCCATGTCCCCCCGCCCCACCTCCCCATGGGACAAAAACGAGGGGGTACATTGCTGGTGTATAAACTGCACCAGTTTGATACCTTGTACATCACAAACATAGACATGCAATTTTGTCACTCAAGTTCAATGCCAGGATAGGTTTTATGTGTCCTTCCAGTTACCCTGGGTTAATTTGCTACTGTACTGGCCGCCACCGTTCTTGCACAGCCTATTCTCACAAGAGGCCCTTAGACAGCATTTCTGTGGCTAGGCTTCCCTTGCCACCGAATTGCAATTGGCGGCCCCCTGGCCTTTACCGGGCTGCAAGTGCTGTGTCCGCCCACTGCCATCCCCTTGCCCAATGTATGCTCCCTCGTGTTACTGCTGTGAGGCATTCCAAGGACTCTTGTTGAGCAGCTCTTAATTTTTGGGCTAATGTGTTATCCGTCTGGATGTGTGTTTCGCACACACCTAGCTCCAGAGTCATTGGCTGTGACGTCTGCTCCTATGATGTGGGTGGGTCAAATTGCGGCGGTCACTTGAATTCAGGGGGTGCGGCCTGGTGCCCCTTTTCAAGCACCACGAAGCCCTTGCCTAAACGCTCGATTGGCCAGTATGAAACACTCCAGCCATTCACTGTGCTACATATTTTCGTAGGCTTGAGCCTCCTGCGGTTAGTTTGTCACCACCTTTGGGCGGTGTTAGATACGTGCCCCAAACAGGTTCGCTGCACCGACTGGCCCGCGAACTAACCCAACCCAGAAGGGTGAGTGACCATCTTCCCTCCTGGCCATTCTGGTATGTCCCATGTCCGCCCCCCTCCCCCCCCCCCCCCCTTTCCTGTGTTTACCCAACCAGAGGCAGTTCCCCCTTGTGACCTGCCTTAATAGAAGCCTATCTGTTCTAGAGCCCCCACTACGTTCAACAAAAACATATCGATGCCCACCTCAGCCAAGTGGACGCCATCTGCCTTATAAAACCCTGGTGTCTTGAGGTTAATAAAGCTGTGCATTACAAAACCCCAGGAGTTGGCTTTATACACCTTGGCCATGGATATGTTCAGCGTCCGTCTGCATCTTTCAACCGCATGTGATCCTTGAACATCCTCCACTCTGGCCTTGGTATTATTTTGGACCGTAGAATGTCTGAGGGATGGCTCCCTCTCACCACTGCCGTGATCCATGACACAATTGCCCTCAACAAGTCCTTCCTACCCAGGCACGTTAGATAATTCCCCCCTTAGTTGTATGACAACAGCGTCCAATCTGCCTTCCTGCTGTAATACGCTCTGTACTGAGGTAAGGAGCTGGGGTCGTCTCATTCCTTACTGTTCCAGCCATGACACCGACGTGCCCCGCAACCCCAGCCCCCCATAGTTCTTCCACACTAACCACAGCTGTGGCCGTGAGATGTAGTAGTGGCCCCCAATTCATATTCTGTGTCTGTCGCAGGAGGGGTATGCAGTAGGTAAAGAGAAAAAACTGTGGGAGGAGGTGGGTGGTTTAGACTCACGGGGCCACAGGCCGTATGTACCCTTTAAATGCGCCCAGCGTCCCAACCTCTTTATCCGATCCTCACTGAGTCTGTTGACTTTCTTAAAAACAAGACAATGTGTCAGCCATTGAGGTATCACAACCAGGAATATGCCTAGCCCTCACTGCAATCCTTTAGTTGACATCCTGTTAGGCGGCGTAACACCGGACCACGTGCGGTCACCGTGCTGTCCCGCAGTGAAGCACCTGCACCTCCACGGATTGTCCAATCATAGTGTGAGCTGTTCGCGAGTCTGTCCCCCGAGACGATGAAGGCAACAGTTTTGGGAAAAAGTTCCAGCACTCGGATGTTCTTGATTACCCCTCCTACAAGCCATGCAGCAGGCTGCTGTCCAGGCTGATCCTAGTACTGCCCCGAAACCTTCACCACCTGCTACATCTGTGAAGAGTTCGAGTTCTCTGTTGGGGACCCAGGGTTCCCTCCATATTAGCATTCCATTGAAACTACCCAAGAAGCATAGCCATTGTTCCGGGTCCTTCTTGACCTCTTCTGTGAGGCACACTCTATGGTGCTTCTCCTTAAGGCCAGTGCTCAACATGCTAGTTGTCTGGCAAAAGGCCTGCCTGCTGATATCACTTCATTTGTGAAGTTGAGCCTCCCCAAGAGCTGCTGGATTTCACCTAGCGTCGCTTTCTATTTTGCGAGCATCGCTGCAATAGCCTTTTGCAGCTCCTCCACCTTGGTCTGAGGAAGACTGCAAACTCCCACTTCCTCCTGTTGTCTTGTGCTGGAGGCACCCCTAGCTACTCAGCCAGCGTCTTGAAAGTGTGTAGCAACTCCTCGCACTTCTTGGTACCCACCTTACTCACGAATAGGAAGTCATCCAGATAATGTGTACACTCCCTCCCAGGGCCCCTCTCTAGCAGTACCCATTCCATGAAGAAACTGAATGCCTCAAAATACGCTCAGGAGATGGCGCAGCCCATGGGCAGGTATTTGTCATAATAAAATTGGTCATCTAGGTGTAACCCCAACAGGTGATGGCTATCTGGGTGCACCGGCAGGAAGCGGGTTCAACATTGATCTTTGCTAACAGCGCCCCTTTTCCTAGTACTTTATCCCGATCCACTGCATCATCCACCGTGGAGTAGGGTACCAAGCAGCTGCCTGGGTCAAGGGGTAAGACAGGTGATGACAGCTCGTAGCCAGTTTTCTATAGTTCCCTCCACCCATGGCTTGCACCTTTCCCCTACTATCCTCGTCTTTCTTGTCATGTGCGTTCTAGTCCAAACTAGTCTGCCCCACCTCGAGGAGAGAGAATATATCTATAAACTCCTTTCTTCATATACTCTCCTACACCCCCAGTGGAATTAGGCTAGAAAGGCCCATCTCCTTGACCAATTAGGTCGAGGATTCCCCGGGTATGGTCCAGTTTGAGACACGCCGGCCAATCAGTGTGCCTCTTTTTCGCAGGCTTGAGTCTCCTGAGGTCAGTTGGTAACAGCCTTCGGGTGGCGTTAAATGCAGGGCCCCAAACAGGTCCGCTGCACCCACCGACCCGCAAACCAGTGAGACGAACTGTTGTGTTTTATACCAGTTGTAATCTCCTGTTTTTTTTAGAGAGACAAGTAACAGGAATTGCTGTAATCAAGGCCTGATTGTACTAAAGCTCACAGGAGTGTTCTGAACTGTTGATGTGTAGAGCAGGGCATTCTTCGGTAGTAACTGCAAAAAACAAGCACTGGCTGCGTTGGAGCTATAGTATTCAAGGGATAGTTCTGAATCTGTGGTGTACTCCCCTTGGAAGGGGTTGAGGTGTTCCATCACTTCTGCCCAACTGTAAGGATTCAATTTATTAACCTATTCTTGTGAAGAGTAGCTCACTTTTAGACGTGTTGAGTTTTAAACGTTTGTGGCCATATAAGAGTGGACCGTGGTTTGGGCACGAAATAAAGTTCTAGGGGGAGCCTGGTCTATGTTAAAATTATTGAATGGTAGCGAGGCTGACTATAAACTGTCATCCGTATACATGTAAGAGGACACTCATTGAGTGGAGTTGAGCCAATGTAAAGTAAGTAACTTTCCTTTCAGATAACATAGTCGTACTGCCCTCACAAGTACGGATCCTGTGAGAATTACCACGGCTGCATGAATTACAGTCTAATACTTAAACGTGCACTGTGATTGTGGAGCGTTAACAGTTATGGTGTTCTTCTTTCGCCCCAGGTTTGCTGACTTTGTGGAAGGTTCGTCCCACCTTACTCCAAACGAAGTATCAGTCCACGAGCAGGAATATGGCCTAGGGGGGACCTTCATTGAGGATCAACTTTTTGGAGACAGCGAAAACGAAGAAGAAAACCTCAGCCTGTCGTTCACATATGGAAATCATGTTTCATCATAATTTGTGCCGACAAAGCCAATTTGTTCTCTGCAATTTGGTGAAGTGCATCTAGGGCTGGTCTTCTCAATGCATTGCCTTCTGGTGTCCAGACGTACTTGAATAAGAATGGCACGGTTGCCTTCTCGAGATATTTTAATGTAAATCGAGAAGGCTAGAGCCACGCAATGCCTAGTCCTGTTTTTCTTCGTGGGCTGACGTTTTTTGTTTGAAAATTGGTCGTTTTTTTAAAGGGAGCTTCCTTGCCAATGAAGGGAGTGCTTCCGTTCACAGCCATAAATATTTGTTGCGAGTTCTACCTCGTGTTAAATAGACTCTTACCCAACCAAACGCTTTTTTAGATTTTTTCTTGTTGCTCACTAAGTTCCCATTTGTTGTCTCAAATCTTTAGCTTGTTCTTCCATTTAAGATTTCCTGTCTACACTGCCACCAAGTGGACATTTCTAGTTTTAATTGATACCCAATTTTTTCAGCTCTTATGATTTTATGCTGATTAAGCGCAACCCCGAGAGAAGCTTTTCAGTTTTACTGTTTCGTTTGACCTTTCTTCGCATCACTCCCGTACACTTTAATACCTCTCCTGTGACACAATGGAAACCCTCTTGTTTGCAAGGGCACTTTTTAGAAAAATGTGTGCAGACAGCGTATGTTAGCGGGTGTTGGGACATGCTTAACAAATGTGTATGGGACCCTACCGACTTAGTTTTCTTTAGCGACAGTTTATGAGCGTTTAACAGTCAGTTTAACAGATGATAGTGGCTGATAATAAGCCGTTGCAAATTTATTTTCATCAAATTCTGTGTATTTTTCTTAAAAGTGTAATCTCTTCAGTTGGCGGTGCTGACAAATGTAAAATGAAATTGTTGTCCAAACACCCATCCTTTGGGATGTGGATCGATAAAATCAATACTAAGTGACCTTAGCATCTTAACTTTATTTTGTATTTGTTAGATCAAGGACCTAAGGGAGAGCAGGAAAGCCTCAGGAATTCAAAGCTGATAGAAATTGTAAGATATTTAACCCTGTATTTTACCTAACAATGTGAGGGATTTAGTGGGCTGGTGTATGGACTTAACCCATTGAGTTGTAGTAATTAGTTACTATAGGAGTTCTGAAGATCGGAAACTATGCAGCAGGAAAAGTCTTACCTACCACAAAGTAGCTTATGAAAGATCATTGCCAGTCTGATGACACTAGAGTTGTTTGGTCTGTTCGAGTGCTTTGCTAATACTTTTCATCTAAAACTTCTCGTGCGTCGACCTGTGGGATTTCTTATTGTTCATCCCTGTTTTTTTGTATAGTACTTGCAGCAAGACACAACTTGAATCGTGACTTCCCAGGAGTGGCAGTTGGCAAATAATTACTGGCTATTAATTTGCTGAGTTTTATGCTTTATTCCCCATTTCTTCGGGGCACCACATTTCTTTAACAGATAATTGTGATTACGAGTATGCACTTTACAATCTGAAATATCCTCTGAATTGTAATTGACGATTCAAGACACCTGTGTTGCACATGTAGTGCCAGGATTATCATGCCTTTAGTTCGACGTTCTTTTAGAGCTATTAGTAGGTCTGTCCACAGATACCAGTCAAGGATAGGTACAAAGGCTGACTATGCCTCATTACTCTTTTGACCTTGGATCTTGAGCATATCCTTTATTCGGAATGGGAACGTGTTACTTTTTATGGCGCTATGTAACTATGCAAGCTGGTAACAATTAATAAACGTGCCGGAAAGTGTCCTGAAGGCTACATGCCAGATTATAGTATACTCCTTGCCTCTAAGCCTGGTCAATGGCCACCTTGATAGTAACTGTGCTTATTCTTCATATCTGCACTCTCCAGGATCAATTTACATAAATGTTATCCGCTCCATCCTAAGCAAAATTCAAAGTTCACTCACTGCATTGAGTGTGTAGGGCAACTCTGTTAATCTTTTACTTCTTACCAGCAATATTCTAGGACAATTAGTGTTCATTTTTGCCGGGCTGCATACTTAAATGTAGTTTAACCAGATAGGACAGACAATCTTTTAATACCGTTCTGGTCTCCCACTTTAATATTGCTGCACAAAAAAATTGAACAGTGAATCCATCCCTGGTCCTAACTATTCCTTTGTATCTGACTGTTGCAGTGAAGTAGAGATACTCCTAACAACGCTCTGTGTATGTATATTACAGATTGAGTGTATTAGTAAGAGGTATAGCCTACTTTGCATTTTTCTAGCGATTTGATTAAAACACTTTTCCCCATATTAGTAGTGAGCATTGCTTACAAAGATAACTGCCGTCTTTTATATAGTCATGTCGTTTAGTTCAAAATCTGTTCCAAGAGCACTTTTCAGGGTTATTTTGTACTGTGAATAAGTGGCACAGCGGTAATATTTTTAGTTTTCCAAAGAGCTTTCGTTATTTCAGTTAATCTTTGTTATGCATTGTGCTGAGTATCAACCCGATCATACGTCAGACATAATATAGCAGTACCTGCTATTTCAACAGCTTGCTTAACGATCTGAAAGTACGTCTAAATGGATTCTGTGAATACAGGTTTAGAGCTCCTAGTAAAAGCACAAACATGGAAGAATATGACTGATTTCAGGATAGGGTAAACTGTGAACCATTCAAACTTGTTGTATTATGAGTTACACGCCCGTTACTGCTTTCGTTTCTCTGAAAGTAAATTTGATGCAAATGTGTTGCAGCCACAAATGAGTTATTGCTTTTTCCCCATCTACTCTTTCTCATTCAGTGTAACACCCGTTGGGCAGAACATTTATTATTTCTTTATGTCCCTGCGACCCTGCAGTGGAAAAAATAAAAGGGTATGATGCCACTTTGGACCCTTTAATGTTTTAGTAATGTGGGTCAAGGAAATGTTGAATGGGAGTTTTAAGTCAGACTAGGCTTTTTTATTTTAATGGTCTTCACTGATTGCATTTGTGGCTTTGTTTGTCTCTATTTGTAATTGCAGTTTCCTCAAATCTGTCATATTTAACCTTTGCCTATTCTTGCTTGTCAGATGAATTACTTCTGACCTTGATCTCTCTACATTCTAGTGTGCCTACCCGTCACTGCTTGTAGTAGGCCAGCTTTCACTCTTTTTTAAAAAGTGGTTCTTGCAATGCCCACCTACTATTTACCTTTAAACCATAGGGCTGCTTGGGAACCTTAAATTTAAATCTTTCTAGAGCATTGGTAGCAAAAGCCAAGACCACCAGTAATCAAGGAGATCATACGAACTTCTGCATGCAACTTGATATACTCAGCTCCTCATACTACTTCTGCATACTTTCAGCAGACGTCTAGTGCATGTTAACATGACATATGGCTTCCTGCGATGTTACTTGCAGCACATAATGTATATCGATTCGCTGTCCCTGTTCACCGGCTCTCCTTAATGGGCCCCTACTTATTTCTTTACAGTAGTAGCAAGAACCACCTAGCAACAATCCTACTAATACTTCTTTGGGTAATCATTTTCTGCAGGGTGCTGAAAGTGGGTTTGTCTGACACTGACTTTGTCTCCTTATGAATCTGGTTTATTATTGTTCATATGTTAATTCCTTTCAGACCATTTGATTGTTACACAGTACTGGATGGACTTGGTGGGTAGCCTTGGCTGCTGTTAGTGCTTGTACAGCATGTTGTGAAAATGCTGTCAAAATACAATGTATTACTTTTTATGTAAATAGGTACGTGTGCTGGTTTTTAAGAGATATAGGTTAGATTAATGTGATGCAACTGTAGAGGTTCTACGCTGGACTGCATTGTTTACATTACCTTCTTATATATCGATAATGTTGATCTAAATTGGAAGTTGAATGCATCTCCAACTCCTCGTTTTGTAGTAGCATTCCGTACAGTTAAAAACTTCCCGAGACTTTGCTGTACAAATAGCTTCCACATTTTCTGCTTTAGAAATATTCTCCTACTAAGAGCATGTGTTCCCTGAAGTACTAAATATGTCCACTGTCATTAGACATTCAGACGTAATTGTTTAGTGCACAATGATCTGGCACTTGCTTATTGCTGTGCAGAGTAAAGCAGTATAAGGCCGTGGAGATAAATGTTTAACGATGCCAGGATCCACCTGTAGATAGTTTTAAATCTAGTGATAGCCTCGGGCATGCAAGATTCCACAGAAGGTGAAACAACATTTATTTTTGTGACTTGTAAAATATGTTTTTATGTTATCTTTCATTGTCGTGCGAATCCAGTACTGTGCCCTTCTCCCTACCAGAAGATGATGATTGCTCTGTACCCTAGAAATGTTTTTCCTTGGCATCTTTTGTCCGTTCAACTGAAAGGAACAAAGCCATATCCAAGAAAAATAACATACTTTTTCTGAAGTATGAAGTAAAACCGAGCAACCAGTGTTCTTTGTGTGACTGTAAAAAGGTTTAGCTCTGAAGTAAGTTGATTCCTTTGGAATTGAGTGTTTGGTCTTGGACATGTAGTCTCATTGGAAAAAATAAATGTCCTGTAAATAAAAGAAAGCGTGCAGCTTCGCTTTAACGTTTTTTAAGCGTGTGCCCAGGATGGGTGGCAAAATGTTATTTTTTTATATTAAAGTAGTAACTTTGGTTCAGAAAGTGCCTTTTTGTTGGTCTTGAGAAAGGAAGACCTCTGAAGAAATACGGTGCATGATATTTCTTATTTGCATATTGCAAAAAAATTGTAAACTGGTGTACATTTTTAATAAAAACATTTTTTTGTAACAATTAGTATTGTTGCCTCTGAGTTTGTGTGGCTCGTCAACATATTCCTATTTACCACTGGTTGAACCGAAACACACTGCTTATGTGAAAGTTGGATGAATTATGCCTAAGAAAAATTATAAATGTCATCACTGGGACACATAAATTAGGGACATAGGCGCTCTGAATGGTAGAATTTCACGGAGTCTGAATTTTTATTAATCTGAAAATGTCTGTGCTTCAGAGGACACATGTTCATCCCTGGATTATATTCCCTTTCCATGTGCCTCCTTCCATGTATCTCTTTGGGCCAGACACAGCACCCCAGCTGCTCCAAGGCCTTCCTGCCTCAGACCAGAGCGCATCATCCGATGCGTCATCCAGCTCCACCCACAGCGTGTCATCTCCTGCCTCTGCCGCTCATGCCCTCCTGCGACCCACCCCAACCCCTCCTGCCTCCCAGGACATTTAAAACAGACCACTGCGAGGTCTGAGTGAGCAGCACCTGCCCTCCATGAGCCAGAGACACCTTCCCTGCTGCTCCAAGGCCTTCCTGCCTCAGACCAGAGAGCGTCATCCAGTTCGTCCCGCAGCAATTCATCTCTCACCTGGGCTGCTCCTGCCTCCAACCACAGCCCCTCCCACACACCAGGACATTTAATGCATGCCGCTGCATGATCTGATTGAGTAGCGCCTGACCACCTTGGGCCAGACACAGCTCCCCTGCCGCTCCAAGGCCTTCGTGCCTCAGACCAGAGCGCATCATTTGGTGTGTAATCCAGCTCCACCTGCAGTGCATCCTCTCCCGCCTCAGCCCCTCCCAGGACATTTAATGCAGGGTGCTGTGCAGCCGTGCCGCCAGGGCGGAGAAGGCGCACCTAAGGCAAGCCCATCTGCACATGGACCGTGCCCAGCGCCAGGACACCTGGTCCTCCCTCCTTACAGCTGCATCTGTCAATCAGAATTTGTGGAGTGCACTATTCACCCCTAAGGGTCTCAAGGCTGAGGTGAAGAGGTAAGGTGTTTCAGCTCTTTGCCGCGAGGTAGGCAAAGGATCTTCCTCCAGCTGAGGTCTTCCATATGTGGGGTACAGTGGCTAGTCCTGTTGAGTGGAGAGGTCTAGTGGGGGAGTAGAAGGTGATGCAGTGGTTGAGGTAGATGGGTCCTAGGTCGTGGAGAGCCTTGTATGCGTGGAAGAGGAGTTTAAAGTTGATCATTTTGCAATGGGGAGCCAGTGGAGGTCTCTTAGGTGTCTGGTGATGTGTTTGCGGCAGGGGACATAAAGGACGAGTCTGGCAGACGCGTTTTGGATGTGCTGATGTTTCTTCAGGTTTGTCTGGGTGATGCCGGCGTAGAGGGCATTGCCATAGTCCAGTTTGCTGTTGAGCAGGGAGTGGGTTACCGTCTTGCAGCAGTCGTTTGGGCTCCAGTTAAAGATCTTTCCAAGAGGCGGGGGGATTGGTGGTGGTGGTGGTGGTGGTGGTGCTCTGAGTAGCAGGCCACCAGGAGTTGTCCCAGACTGATGGGGAGGGTCCCTGAATGAGGATCTTGGTCTTGTCAGAGTTGAGCTTGAGGCAGCTCTCCTTCATCCAGGCGGCGACCGCTTCCATTCCGTTGTGGAAACTCTTCTTGGCAGTTATATGGTTTTCAGTCAGTGAGATGATCAGCTAAGTGTCATCGGCATAGGAGACCATGTGTAAGCCGCGGTTAATGACAATAGATGTGAGTGGGGCCATGTAAATGTTGAAGAGTGTGGTGCTCAGGGAGGAGACCTGGGGGTACTCGGCAGCTGATGTATGTAGGTTCTGACCAGTATGGCGGGAGTCTGACTCTCTGCATTCTGCCAGTCAGGAAGGAGCATAGCCACTGTAGAGCCTTTCTGCGGGTGCCAGCTGTGTGGAGTCTAGCAGAGGGTGTGATGGGAAACCTTGTCTAAGTCAGCTCATAGGTCTAGTAGGATGAGGGCTGCTTTTTGGCCGTGGTCGAGGAGCGAGCGGATGTCATCTGTAGCAGCGAGGAGGGCGGTATCCATGCAGTGGTTGCTCCTGAAGCCTGATTTGGAGATGTCCAGGATATTATCCTCAATGTATTTGCAACTGTGCATTGAATGCCTTTTTGAAGATCTTGGCTGGGAAAGGCAGCAGAAAGATGGGGCAATAGTTCTTGAGGTCCAGGGGTTGACCGTGGGTTTCTTAAGGAGTGGGTGGATTTTGGCTTGCTTCCACTCCTCAGGGAAGGTAGCCTTCTCCATGCAGCAGTTAAGAGTGTGGCGGAGCTCAAGTCCGATGTAGGTGTTGGCTTAGTTGAAACTCTGGTGAGGACAGGGATCAGTAGGGGCTCCAGAGTGAATGCTGCTCATGATGGAGTGGGTCTCGTACGTGGTGAGGGTGGTCCAGCAGTGCAGAGTCTGTGAAGGTTTGGAGGATCCGAGCTGAAGGGTTGTTGGTGGGCTCAAAGGTCTTGGGATCCAAAGCTATCATAGATGTCCTTGATTTTTCGATGGAAGAAGGTGGCTAGTCTGTCGCATAGGTCCTCAGATGGAGGGATGTTTGCTATTTCTGATTTGGGTTTGGCAAACTCTTTCACCATGATGAAAACCTCTTGGTGTTGTGTGGGGTTGCGCTGATAAGGTCCTGAAGGTCGGCTTTTCTAGTGGATCTGATGAGGCGGTGGTGGGATTTGATGACTGATTTGAAGGCCTCAAGGTCTTCCAGGGACTTGCTGTTTCTCCATCTTTTTTTCTAGCAGTCTGCAGGTGCACCTGGAGTTCTGGAATGAGGGGGAGAGCCATCTGGCTTTCTTGAGGTTGTGTTTGGCTGAGGTCGTTCGGAGCAGCACTAGGGTGTTGGCGCATTTGGAGATTCATAGGTGGAAGTTCTGTGCTGAGATGTTTGCATCTGTGGCGAAGGGAGGAGGTGTCTTTCTGAGGGTGTTGGTGAGCTGTTCCTCTGTGAATCTGGTTCCATTTCCTACATCGGGAGTAGAGGGTGCGTAGGTGGACGGTAGGTTTGGTGATGGAGAAATGAATGCAGTGATGGTCGGTCCAGTGTAGCGTGGAGGTGTTGACAGTGACGTTGGTGCTGGAGGAGAAAATGGGGTCAAGTGTATGTGGCAAGCGATTGTGTGTTGGCGAGGTGACCAGTTGCTTGAGGCCTATTGTGGTGAGGTTCTCGAGGACGGAAGCGGTGTTGTGATCGTTGCAGTTGTTGATGTGGTGGTTGATGTGTTGGTTGAGGTCGCTGAGGAGAAAGTTTGTGGAGGCGAGTGCATGGGGAGATATGATGTTGACGATGGAGTCACTGAAGGCTGGGTGGGGGCCGGGTGGCCTGTAGATGAGGGTGCTGCGGAATGTGGGCTTAGGGTTGGCATAGATCTGGAAATGGAGGTGCTCCATGAGGGGGGAGTGCTCTTCTGCATTGGTTGTCAGGCAGAGGGTGTATTTGTGTACAATGGCCAGGCTGCCGCCTGGCCGAGAGTGCCGGTCTTTGCGGAGCAGTTTGTAGTTACTCAGGATGGCAATGTCTGGTGCAGATGCTGGGTTCGTCCTTGTTTCAGTGAGAAAGGTGATGTCCAGACGGGTCAAGTCTAGCAGGTTTCAGAGTTCAACTGAGTGTTTGTGGAGAAAGCGTACATTGAGGAGGATGCAGTTGAGTCCCTCCGGGTGGGTGTTCGATGGTCCAATGGCGAGAGGGTCCGGCGTTTGGTGTAGGGTGTGGGTGTGGTGGCAGGAGAAGCAGGAGAAAGGCACATGGGTGTCTCTGGGTGATGCAAGAGGGCCTGTGGAGCTTCAGGCCCTCAACATCGGATCCAGCAGCAACAGCTGCTTCACAGCATCCCACGATCAACCAAAGGACCCTTCACCTGCCATCATTGCAGTTTCTCCCGCAATGCTAGACCCCCTGCCCATACTGAGCCCTGCTTCACACCCACATGGACAAATACTGAACCACTCCAGTGCATCCTGCTCAATGTCCACTCCCTGTGCAAACGTCACAAATCTAGGACACCATCACTAGAGGTCGCCTTTATCACTGAAACTTGGCTGAACCCATCCTCAAACTGTGGTACCAGATACCGTTAGGGTGATAGTGCTGCGCTATACAAAAAAAAATGATTGATTGATTGATGCACCTCTGTATATCCAATCAGTCAGTTTTGTTTTTCTTTCAGTTGGCAAATGAGGAGGTGCCATGCCTCAATTTACGGCTGTTTGCTGTTCACAACTTATGGAAATCCTGATGTAGATAAGTCTGTCTACCATGTCCAGCCTTCTGCGACGCCAACACCAACCTCCTCGCCCCCTCGTCATAGACTCCCTCCACTACGTCCTATTCGGTGATCTCAATTTCCACTTCAATGACCCCAGTGACACCAACTCTACCTCTCTCCTGAAGAACCTCAGCAACATCGGCCTCACCGCACTGGTCATCAAACCCATGCACAAAGCCGGGCACACACTGGATGCCATTTTCACTTCCAACAAAAGAATCAACTTCACCCACATCACCGAACTCATCCGGACCGACCACAACATCGTCTACTTTATCATCTCCAACTCCCAGCACACCTTCTCAAAGCATCGGAGCAACCCCCACCGGAGCTGGGGCAAGGTAACTGAAACCCTATGGACACAACCCCTAAGCATCTCACCACCCGAGCCCACAGCAGACCTCTACCAGGCAGTCCAGAACTTCCCCACCCGCAATCACTGCCCACATTGACACTGCAGCCAACTACATGAAAGGACTCTTTAAAATCATCAAAGAATTCTCCAACCCAGCAGCCACATAGACTACAATCCACCCTTCCCACGAACTCTGCAACACCCTCTCTGACCGCTTCCACAACAAGTTCATGATCATCTGCAGCAATTGCGACCCTCAACCCACCAGTTGCAGCCTAGACTACCCTCAATCAATTAACACCAGCCACACAATAAAAACCTGGGACCCGGTCACCATACAGTCCACTGCCGCCATCATGTCGTCCATCTGCTCCAGGTCACCCTCCGACCCCTGCCCCCCATCGACTTTTCAAACCTAGGAGCCAACATTACCAGCACAGAACTAATCAGCATTCTTGACACCACCATCTGCATGACAACCTTCCCGGACAAATGGAAGAATTCAGAGGTCGGACCCCTCCCAAAGAAACCCACCGCCGACCCTAGCAACCTCAAAAAGTACAGACCAATCTCCCTGCTCCCCTACCCTGCCAAAGTAGTTGAGAAAGCCATCAAACAGCAGCTCACCAAATACCTCGAGCAAAACCACCTTCTTGACACCTCGCAATCAGGATTCCGGGCCAACCACAGCACAGAGACTGCTCTGATCACTGCCACAAACATCATCAGGTCCCTCCTCGACTGAGGAGAATCAGCAGCTCTAATCCTCCTTGACCTCTCCACAGCTTTTGATAGTCTCCCACCGCACTCTCCCAACAAACTCCACAACATAGGCATTCAACAAAACGCTGTCAAGTGGATTGCCTCTTTTCTTTCAGGTCTCATCCAAAGCATCCGCCTTCCTCCCTTCACCTCCACACCCAACAATAATCACTTGCGGCATACCCAAGGATCCTCCCTGAGCCCCACACTGTTCAACATCTACATGACCCCCCTTGCAGACCTCGTCAGATCTCACAACACTCAACTAATCCTCTCACTCACCGAGCACCCTGCCAAAGCTAGCTTCCGCTATGCCATGACCAGTGTAGCAACATTGATAAAGAATATCTGCCTCAAATTAAACATTAACAAAAACTGAAGTCCTGATCTTAGGAAAAGACACCTCAATATGGAACTACAGCTGGTGGCCAGCAGAATTCGGACCAACACCATGCATGAAACCTTGGCATCATCCTTGACTGCTGACTGTCCATGAATCGACAAGTAATCCCGGTCGCCTCCTCATGCTTCTACATCCTCTGCATGCTCTGCTGAATTTTCAGATGGCTCCCCATCGACACAAGAAAGACTGTCACACACGCCCTGGTCACCAGCCGCTTTGACTATGGCAAAGCTTTCTACGACTGAGTGTCCTGTCAGGTACTCAAAAGGCTCCAGACCTTACAAAACACTGCAGCCAGACTCATCCTGAACCTCCCCAGGTGCTCCAGCATCCCCTACCCCACCTCGGGGAAACTCCACTGGCTCCCTATCCAGAAGAGATGCCAATTTAAGATCCTCACACTCTCATACAAAGCTCTGCACAATCAAGGACTGTCTTACATCAACCATCGACTAAGCTTTCACGTCCCCGTAAGATAACTGTGCTCCGCCTTACTCAACCTCACCCCCATTACCCCCAGCATCCATTGCGGCTGCAACGGGACTGCTCCTTCTCCTACATAGCAGTCGAATTCTGGAACAACCTGCCCCTCCACCTCCGAACAGCCCACCCCTGGCACATTCAAAAAGGAGACTCAAAATGTAGCTTTCCAATGGAGACACTGCACCTTCAGCCTCCAGATACCGTTAGGGTGATAGTGCTGCACTATACAAAAAAAAATGATTGATTGATTGATGCACCTCTGTATATCCAATCAGTCAGTTTTGTTTTTCTTTCAGTTGGCAAATGAGGAGGTGCCATGCCTCAATTTACGGCTGTTTGCTGTTCACAACTTATGGAAATCCTGATGTAGATGACTATCTGTCTACAAGGACTTAGAGGCAAGAAGATCTTAAGCATTGAGGGTCACGATTTCTTTTCTTTTTACAAGTACTGTTGTGGTACTTTATGCAGTAGTAACTCTCTTTCCCTGCTTTTTTTTAGTCCTACTTGTTCTCCTATGTCACAGTACCAGAGAGCAGTGGCAGTAGGCGTTTAAAAGCATAAAAAAACCTAAGCTGCATAAACCTGATAATTTATGTCCCTGCCCTCTCCTAAACTCGCCCACTTTTTAAAACTAAGTTCAAGCATTTAAATTCTTATTTCTTAGCCTTCCAAATGGATGGTACCGTCCTCATCTAAAGTTTATTTTAGAGTATCCTGCTTTTGGCTTTTTCATGATGCCTGTAAGATCAGGCTTTTTTTTTAAACATGTTTTTATTGAAATCTAGACGGTATAAGGCTCATCAATGCGGTACATATAGTTCATGTGAAATCAGAGCAATATCCATTCCATAACAGACCCAATGACAAAATAGTTGTCATTCAGTTACATCATACAATCATAACATAAGTAAGTAGTGGCTGCAAACAGCTATATCAAAGTCTACCTCTGTCAAGCCTTCTAACATACCCACTGAAATGTCTAAATTTCAGTCAGCATGATCATAAATGCGCACTGTCCAGAGTCGACCCTCCTCTGCCACACCCCGTTCATGCCAGTCTCCCATCCATCCACAAATCGTTGGTGCCTTATTCCATTTCCAGCAGATTGCCACTCATCTCTTGGCGAGCACCAGTCCCAGGAGAGCGAATCAATGGTGCATCTTAGCCCCGCTCCTAGTTATTGGAAGTACTCCCAGTAGGCAGTGACTGGTGGGAGGGTTCTAAAGGCACTTGTCACTGCATGTAATATCCATATGACCTTGTCCCTGGAATCCTATAGTTTGCTACTGTCCCATGTTATATGGAGAAAGGATGCCAGGGCAGACCCACATCTAGGGCAAGCATCTGACCGAGCTCTGTCAATTCTGGGCAGGTGCTCTGGGGTCAGATGTAAGTCTGGTTTTGATGCAAGTAATAAAACTGAGTGAACTTAAATCTCAGGTTACTCGCCATTTCCTTAAATGTAGCAAACGCTCTGTTCCAGGCAATCTCCGAGAGCGGCTCTGGTATGCCGTTGGCCCACCAGTTTCGGACCTCTGTCAAAAACTTGACGGTCTCCCTTGAGAGCTTATAAATATTAGAGATCAAGCTCTGTAGACCCAGGATCTAGCTGTATCTGCAGTGTCTCGGATTCTACAGGCTGTGTAGGAAAGTCTAAATCTCACGTACCGTGCGCTACACCTTACTGTTTTGCAGAAATTGGCTGTGATGTAGCCTTCTGTGGCTCCCTCATCGTAAAGAAGTTACCAATTAAATACATGTCTCCAGTCCGGCTTCAGCCCCCTTCAAACCATGGCGTGCGCTCCATCACGGCTTGGATAGCTAGAATGAGCAGCAGCAGCCTATCGTTCAGGGCCCGTGGGAGCACTTGGGCATCCGCATGTTCCTAGGCCTCAGCCACCTGTTTGACAGTAAAAAGGCAGACATCTGCCCCTCACATGAGACAGTACAGGAGATCTACATGGTCCCCCATGCTCCCAATAGGTTATTCTCCATATTGGGGCCATCTGATAGAGACTTCTAGTTGCAGATTCCTTACCTTAGAATTTCCCCCCAAGCATCAGACTGGATCCAGAGATTTTTCCTTCGAGCTATACTCTTGCGCGTCATTAGGTGGCGTCGGTCGACTCCGCGGGTGTCTTTGGCGTCTTAGTCGCCGTGATGACATCGGGTGTAGTACATAGACGCCGCCTCAGCGCAGTGACGTACGTTATTTTCTTTCCGCGCCACACGCTGATCCAAAGTCGTGCTCCAAGTGCCAGCCCATGTACCCCAAGGCCTTGAGGGAGCGGTCCCTCAAGCTTATGGTGGCCCGCGGCTCAACTCTTCATAGGTCCCGGTCTCGCTCAAGAGGAAAGTCTTGAGACCGGCCGTTGAACCACCACTACTCGTCTTCCGCAAAGTCTTCACATCAAGTTAAGAAGAAGTCGAAGAAATCTCATCATCCTTCGACTTCACCCCGTCGCTCGTCTGACGCGACGCAGGAGGATCGTCGACGCTCAAGGCCTCTGTCCTCGGAGTCTGCTTTTGAGTCCGCTCTGCACTTCCCTGAGTTTCTGGGAGCCGGGATGACGTCTGCCCAATTAAAGGAATTTTATGAGGCAATGCGCCTCATTTTTGTGCAGTCCAACCCCGCTACGGCGCCTTCAGGCCCAGAGGATTTGGTTGGAGGGCCGTGGGGGTCTGTGCCTCCGGCGACCGAAGTTCCCTTTGGATCCGTACCGATGCCGGTCATACCATCGAGACCTTCCCAGGCACTGGTTCGATTGTCTGCAGATTCCTCTCCCTTCCCCAACCGGATCTATCCATAGTGACGAACGCGTCACTTCTGGGTTAAGGTGGCCACGTGGGAGAGGTGGAGATCAGAGGCCTCTAGTCTCAGGCGGTGTCTGGGCTCCATATCAATCTTCTGGAGCTCCGGTGATCAGGCTTGAGTTGAAAGCATTTCTTCTCTCTCTCAAAGGGAAAGTACTGCCATGTGGTACTGCAACAAACAGGGTGGAGTAGGGTCCTGGACCCTTTGTCAAGAGGCGTTGCACCTCTGACATGGCTGGCACATTAGGACATCACCCTGGTGGTTCGACATCTGGTGGGCTCTCTGAAAGCCAGAGCAGACTAACTCAGCCGTTGATGCATAAACCGATCACGAATGGCGTCTCCATCCGGAGGTGGCGCAGGGTCTCTTTCAGCAGTGGAGAGAGAGCCTTGGTTAGATCTGTTCTCCTCCACAGAGAACGTGCAATGCCAGCTGTTTTGCATGTTGGAGTTTCCAAGGCGGCACTTGCTCGGAGATGCTTTTCATCTCAAGTGGAACTCTGGCCTCCTCTATGCCTATACCACGTCTGTCCAGAGTTCTCAAGAATATCAAGAACGACTGGGCCTAAGCAATCTTGGTGGCTCCAAAGTGGGCACGGAGAGTATGGTATCCAGAGCTACTGAGCATGGCCACCAATCCTCCACTCAGACTGCCCCTTCGGGAGGATCTTTTGTCGCAGCAACAGAGGATGGTTCTCCACCCGAACCTGTCCAATCTCCGCCTTCATGCGTGGAGATTGAGCGGTGGCAGTTGACGGCTTTTGACCATCCACCCGAAGTCCGTGATGTAATCTTGGCAGCCAGGCGTCCCTCCACCAAAATGGTAAATGCCTGTTGTTGGCATAAATTTTGGCACTGTGTACCAACAAATCTGTTGATCCCCCCTCTGCTTCTCTTTGAGGTTGTTTTGTTCATTCTTTCTTTGGCCCAGCAGGGCTCTGCTTTGGGCACCCTTAAAGGCTGTTTATCTTTCTTTAGGTTGCCTGCTCTGCCTTCACTTTTTAAGTAGATTCCTTAAGGACCTCACCCATTTGTGTCCTCCCACTCCCTTTATCATGCCTCAGTGGGACCTCAATCTTATCCTTATTTACTTAATGTGTGCTCCTTTTGAGCCGATGCACAATTGTCCCTTACAGCTCCTTACTTTCAAAACAGTTTGTCTTGTTGCCATCACTTCTGCTCGCAGAGTGAGTGGGCTTCAGGCTCTATCTTCTAAGCCCCCATTTTTGTCTGTGCACCCTGACAAAAGTAATGTTACGCACTAAGGTTTCCTTCCTTCCCAAAGTCGTTACGCCTTTTGATGTAGGGAAGTCCATCACTTTGCCTACTTTTTACGCACCTTCACATCCTTCTCATATGGAGGACAGTCAGGTCCGTAGGGACGGCTACTTTGATAGTTCGGTCCTGAAATATTTTCTAGGTTCGCAGCCCACCTCCGAGGATGGCATTGCTTGGGTATCTATTCTAAGGTAAGGAATCTGCAACTAGAAGTCTCTATCAGATGCGCAAGTTACTTACTTTCGGTAACGATAAAACGAGTAGAGGCATATTCTAGTTGCAGATTCTTTACCGACCCTCCCATCCTCCCCGCTTGAGAACTGATTTCTAGGGAAAGGGCTTCCCCATCAGGGCCTTGGTTCTGGCACACCATTTTCAGTGTTCTTCACGGCTCTGCACTTTGGCGTGAAAAGTCGCAAAAAGAAACTGATGTTGCTGGGCTGAGGTGGTGTTTATGTACTTCTCCTGATGTCATCACGGCGACTAAGACGGCAAAGAAACATGCAGAGTCGACCAATGCCACCTAACGAGTTGCAAGGGTATTGCTTGAAAAAAACAAATTCCGGATCCAGTCTAATGCCTGGGGGAAAATTCTAAGGTAAGGAGTCTGCAACTAGAATATGGTGGTCATTCCAACCCTGGCGGTCCATGACCGCCGGGTTGGAGGACCGCGGGAGCACCGCCGACAGGCCGGCGGTGCTCCAATGGGCATTCCGACCGCGGCGGTAAAGCCGCGGTCGGACCGGCAACACTGGCGGGCTCCCGCCAGTGTACCGCCGCCCATTGGAATCCTCCAAGGCGGCGCAGCTAGCTGCGCCGCCGAGGGGATTCCGACCCCCCCTACCGCCATCCAGTTCCCGGTGGTTCTCCCGCCGGGAACCGGATGGCGGTAGGGGGGGTCGCGGGGCCCCTGGGGGCCCCTGCAGTGCCCATGCCACTGGCATGGGCACTGCAGGGGCCCCCGTAAGAGGGCCCCTAAATGTATTTCACTGTCTGCTGCGCAGACAGTGAAATACGCGATGGGTGCAACTGCACCCGTCGCACAGCTTCCACTCCGCCGGCTCGATTCCGAGCCGCCTTCATCGTGGAAGCCTCTTTCCCGCTGGGCTGGCGGGCGGCCTGAAGGCGGCCGCCCGCCAGCCCAGCGGGAAAGTCAGAATTACCGCTGCGGTCTTTCAACCGCGGAACGGTAACCTGACGGCGGGACTATACTTACCCAAGGTAAATACCTTGTACATCTGCACAGCGTACTGCAGGAGGCCAGCAAAGTAATATATTTTCAGGTCTGGCAGCCTCCGTTCCCCCAGCTCAGTATCTAATTTAAGGATATCAAAGTTTTACTCTGTTTTTGCCCCCCCCCACCCCCCCCCCCCCACACCAGGAATAACAGGAGGCTATTTAATTTAGTGAATGTGGACAGTATAGATGGTGTTTTTGAGGAGCATATAAGCAGCGAGGCAAGAGCAATATTTCACACAGTGCGACCATGCCCATCACTGAGAGGAGCAGAACCACCCAGAAGCAAATCAACTCCTCTCGTCCCTCAAGGACTCTGTCCTTATTAAGGAGGTAGCGGGTCTCTGGGGCATTCACCACTTCTATCCCCAGATATCATAAATGATCCAGTTTCCATCTGAGTTTGGTCACTGGAAGATTGGCCGGCGGTATGCTTGCCAACACCCTCTGTATTCTATTACTTCAATTAACTCTGACCCGGCCACCTGGTTTTGCTCCTGCTAGACTCTGTCCTGTGTCTGAGTGATGTCTCTTATACTTCTTTCTGAACAGCTACGAGCACATGGATAAGAATGAATGACAACATTGTGTGTGGTCATCTTCTCTTGCTATAGGACATTCCCCATATTGATAAGCTTCTTGATTACTATGTTGTGTTTCAAGATGTGCACATATTTGTAGTACAGTACTATTCTCACTCAAAGAATATTTTCTCTTTCCCCTTTTGTACCACGTTTCCTGCTGCTTCCCAGCTGAGAAAGGGTTAGTGGTTCCCATACCTACACAATTTTATTCCTTATTTAAACATTCTTACAGAAGCCTTCTTTCACCTTTCTGCTTTCCAGTTAATCTAATTTAATTTAACAGCTAAAGGAGTTCCCTGCTTTCATTTTACCTGGAGTAGACTTTAATTAGCCAGCAGGTTGAGCTTGTCTCAGTGGATCACAAACTAGACATACTGGGATGAGTGCTGCAGGTGTCTCAGACGTGCTCCCTGGTCACTTTCCAAGGTGTGAGTCTCAAACTTGCAGCTTCTAACTGATGTGTTGAAATTACAGTCTTGCTATCTGTTTAAAAAATGTATGATTGTGTTGTGGTTGTGGACCCTGAAGCTAAAATACTATTGTTTGCCCCTCATTTTCAAACAGTTGTCCTGCTGCTGGATCTCCAGCATTGAATCTTTCACAGCTACAAATGCTTGAATTATTTACTGTCTGTAGGAAGCTGGCTCTATATATATATATTATCAAAATGAGATTAGGGGGTCATTACAACATTGGCGGTAAAAGGCGCTTACCGCCGTGCAGAAGACCGCCAATACACCGCCGCGGCGCCGGTCTTCCGCCACAGCTATTATGACACACATTTTGGAATCCGCCGAAATTCAGCCACCCACACAACACCGCCACACCAAAGGTCAGTGATAAACTGGCGGAAACAAATCCTCCACCTCCACGCCAACAGAAACACGCACATGCTATTACGACCCACGAATCCACGCGACGGTCTTTCAAACGCGGTATTCCATTGGCGGTACACACCACTGCTCTCAAAATACACACACATCTCCAAAACACCGCCACATTGGACAATTCCAAATACACACACCTGATACACATACAAACAACACTCCCACACACCCAATACAATATAAAACACACACCCACATCACCCACAAACCCCTACGACCATAATTCACGAACGAAGGCCAGAGAGAGAGCACAGAATAGACAACCCCATCACACAGAGGCACACAACACCATCACCCACACAACATCTACGCACAAAACACCGCACTCCACTACACTCACCACACTCATCACCACATACACCACCCCACACATCACCCACACCACCCCATGTCACGCCAAAGACACCCCCCCCTTCTCCGAGGAGGAGCTCACGGTCATGGTGGAGGAAATCATCCGGGTAGAGCCACAGCTATTTGGCTCACAGGTACAGCACACATCAATAGCCAGGAAGATGGAGTTATGGCGCAGAATAGTGGACAGGGTGAACGCCGTGGGACAGCACCCAAGAAATAGGGAGGACATCAGGAAGAGGTGGAACGACCTACGGGGGAAGGTGCGTTCAACGGTATCCAGGCACAACATCGCGGTACAGCGGACTGGCGGCGGACCCCCACCTCCTCCTCCACAACTAACAACATGGGAGGAGCAAGTCTTGACCATCTTGCATCCTGAGGGCCTCGGAGGAGTCGGTGGAGGATGGGACACTGGTAAGTCAAATCTTATCTATCATATCCCCCACCCTACCTGCATGCTATCACACACTCCCACCCTCACACCCTCCCCTATCACTCCAAATCCTCACTAATCTACCCATAACACAAACCACCCATCCCAACACCAAGCCCTGCATGACACAACTAAGCATGGACACCCCTCACTAAAGCATGCCCACTGCACATACCCAGAACACCCCCCCCCAACCATCATCACACAAACCCACACACAGGAATGCTTGCACTTGGGTACACAAACACCCACCCATTGCACACCATTACACACACACATGCAATAATCATGCTCTTATGCCCCTGCAGGAACCCGAAGGACCGTCACCACACCAGAGGGTCCAGACAACACCACTCCACCCCCAGAAGAGGCCCACAGTGACGACAGCAGCTCTGCCCTACTGGATCCTGATGACCAGCCCGGACCATCGTGGGCCTCGGGACAGTCGGTTCCCCTTGCACAGGCACAGCCCAACACTGACCTTCCACCCTCTGGTAACACCAGCACAGCACCCACCCAGCGGGCCCAAACCTCCCTACCCAGGACAGGTCAATCAGCGGTGTGTCCACCACTACAGGGAACCCAGGCTAACCCGCCACCCCAACAACAACAGGGACCTTGGGGCAGTGGTAGTGGGCACACGGTCCAGGGGACGGAGGCACAGGAACACAGGGGAACTGGGAGGGCTGCTGTGCGACAGGGGGAGGACAGGCCAAGGGAACCCACTCTCCACGAGGCCCTATCCTCCATCATGGGAGCATACCACCACTCCCAGGAGACGATGACGACGGTCCTGGACAAGTTGCAGGAGACCCTGAGCCTGCAGGACGAACTGTATTTGGGGTTCAGGGAGGACCTCAGGACCATCAGCTCCACCCTGGGCACCATCGTAGGGGTGCTGAAGGACATACAGCAGACCTTGAGGGACACCGTGGCACTCCAAGGGGCCCCTGACACTAGCCAGGACGATGAACTGCCCACCACCTCCGCCGGCGCTAGTGGACAGGATGCCCCGCCACAGGACCACCACACCAGCACCCCACCCCCTGCAGACGGACAACCACCACGCAAGCGGTCCCTGAGATCCAGGAACAGGACAGAGCAAGATGGCAAGACCCCCGCCAGGAAATGAGACCAACCTGATTGTCCTCCCAGTGTCCCACTTTGTTACCCTGTCCATACTTAAACTGCACCAGCTCCACTTCCTATGCCCAGATGGGCAGTGCACCTGTGAGACTAATAGACTGGACTCTGCCATGGGCATTCCTCCGCCATCACCCATCACCAATTTACAAACCCTTCACATTTCAGAGCACTTCAATAAACACCCTTGAAACACAAAACAATCTGGAGTCAGTCTGTGATTTAGTAAATATGTATTATCAATGACAGTGGCATAATGGGTTTACCATTGTAAGGCTAACATACCTATGTCACACATCACAAGCCCTTGAAGGATGCAAGCAGTTGACACGTAGGTAACCCCACCTGTGAAACTGTAATGGAAGGGTACAACTCAGTTACCAAATAGTGATTTAAATTGAGAAACAGGATAGAGGTAGACGTGTGAACGTTAATGTAATGTTAAGAATGAAAATGTTCCCACCTGTGTCTCACTGGAAATATTGCTGTATGACTGACTCCCTATTGTCGTTGTCTTCTTCCTCAGCTTCATCCTCATCACTGTCCACAGTCTCCACCGACTCCACAGCTGCTACAACGCCGTCATCTGGATCATCCTGCAGAAAAGGCACCTGGCGTCGCAAAGCCAAATTATGGAGCAGGCGATGATGATGTTGCACACCTTCTTCGGTGAGTAGAATAAGGATCCACCTGTCATATGGAGGCACCTGAACCTGGCCTTCAGGAGGCCGAAGGTGCGTTCGATCACCCTCCTAGTCCGCCCATGGGCCTCATTGTACCGTTCCTCTGCCCTGGTCCTGGGATTCCTCACTGGGGTCAATAGCCAGGAAAGGTTGGGGTAACCAGAGTCCCCCAATAGCCATACACGGTGCCTCTGGAGTTGACCCATCATATCAGGGATGCTGCTATTCCGCAGGATGTAGGCATCATGCACTGAGCCAGGGAACATAGCATTTACCTGGGAGATGTACTGGTCTGCCAAACAGACCATCTGGACATTCATGGAATAACTCTTCCTGTTCCTGTACACCTGTTCACTCCTGTGGGGGGGGGGGGGGGGGTGGGGGGACCAGAGCTACATGGGTCCCATCAATGGCACCTATGATGTTGGGGATATGTCCAAGGGCATAGAAGTCACCTTTCACTGTAGGCAAATCCTCCACCTGAGGGGAAATGATGTATCTCCTTACGTGTTTCAGCAGGGCAGACAACACTCTGGACAACACGTTGGAAAACATAGGTTGGGACATCCCTGATGCCATGGCCACAGTTGTCTGAAAAGACCCACTTGCAAGGAAATGGAGCACTGACAGCACCTGCACTTGAGGGGGGGATTCCAGTCGGATGGCGGATTGGTGACATCAGGTCTGGCTCCAACTGGGTACATAGTTCCTGGATTGTGGCACGGTCAAACCGGTAGGTGACGATGACATGTCTCTCTTCCATTGTCAACAGGTCCACCAGCGGTCGGTACACCGGAGGATTCCGCCATCTTCTCATATGTCCCTGCTGACGGTGCCTACGAAGGACAACAGCGAAGAACCAGTCATTATTCCTCCAGGTATGTACCCACAGTTACACACAAGACTACACCACTCACAAAACCCTTCCTGTATGTGTGTTGAGTGTAGGCCTAGCTATGTGTGACGCAGTAGTAAATGAAGTCATGTGGGCCCCTGAAATGGCGGCTGCCTGACCTCTAAACTGGGACAATGGGATTGTGGGGTAACTGAGCTGGCGTTGCACACCATCGCTGTAGGCGGTCGTAGACCGCGGCGCAATGCTGCATTGGTTAACATTGGACCCTATGGGTCCCAGGAGCCAATGAACAGGTGCGCCGGCAGTGATGATAAGCACCGCCGCGGACGTCACCGCCATTTTCTATCTGTTCAATCACTAGATACCTGACCATCGACAGGAGAGGACCTACACTGCAAGTGCTGCTGTGACCTCGGTCTGGAAGCGACGATGGCTGCTGCGTCTGGGGAAATTGCCCCTGCCTTCACTGCACAGGAGTTGGAGAAACTGGTAGACGGGGTCCTCCCCCAGTACACGGTACTCTACGGTCCTCCAGACCAACAGGTTAGTACACACGGAGCACGTTGTATGGGCTAGGCCTGGGTGGAGAGGGCTGGTTGGAAGAGGGAAGGGGGCAGAGTTCATAGAACAACAATGCATGGGAATGAATGGGCCACATGGCCAGAGTAGGGAGGAGGCCACTCACGGCGACGGTGCAGTTGGTAATGACTGTTCCTCTTCCCTTGTGCATGTCATGTAGATCAGCGCCCACCAGAAGAGGGACATTTGGCGTGCCATTGCCAAGGAGGTCCGGACCCTGGGGTCCCACCAGAGACGGGGCACCCACTGCCGTAAGAGATGGGAGGACATTCGCCGCTGCAGCAAGAAGACGGCGGAGGCTCACCTGGGGATGGCCTCCCAACGTGGGAGGGGTCCCCGTCGCACCATGACCCCCCTGATGTTCCGGATCCTGGCGGTTGCTTACCCGGAGTTGGATGGGCGCTTTAGGGCATCACAGCAGACACAAGGGGGTGAGTACAACCTCATTCTGCTGACTTTGCGTGCAGTGGAGGTGTCTCGGTGGGGGAGGTGGGCTGTGGGTGTCCCTAGGCCAGGGCGAGTTAGGTAGGCAAGGCCTCTCCGTAATGTAGGCCATGTGGCACTCTACCCCACCTCAGCAGAGTGCCAAGTCGAGGTACAGTTGTCCCTGTGGCATCCATGTGCGCAGATGTCCACGATTGCCATGTAGGCCATATCCCAGAAATTGCATGTGCAGAGGGCAGGAGCACGGCGTAATGCAGGGGGCTGCTGTGTCTGCCTTGTCCGCCAACGGTAGCGGTAATCCATGCACTAAAACTCTCTTTCTTCTATCTCCCCCCTTTTTCTACTCTCCCTGTCCTTTTGTACATCAGCATCAACAGGCGGAGGTACAGTGGCACCGGAGCACGAGGGAGCTGCATCCCACATGGCCATGGATGGCCACACCACGGACTCTGAATGCACCAGTGGGAAGGAGGGCGAGGGGAGCTTCACGTCGGCCACCGGATCACCAAGCAGCGACATGGACTCGTTCGCCGATGGGGGCTCCCTTGTGGTGGCGGCACCATCTGTGCCCCCCACCTCTACAGGTACAGCCGCCACCTCCCCTACCAGCCCCGCCCTCCCAGCAGCCCCTCAGCGTTCGCCCCGTGCCCGCTCACCCAGGAGGGTGGGCATCACCTTCGCCCCAGGCACCTCAGGCTCTGCCCCAGTCACCCCTGCTGCCCTCAGTGAGGAGGCCATTGACCTCCTCAGGTCACTCACTGTTGGGCAGTCTACCATTGTGAATGCCATCCAGGGTGTAGAACGAGAGTTGCAACACGGTAATGCATTCCTGGAGGGCATTCATTCTGGTCAGGCTGTCCTTCAGCGAACCCTGCAATCTCTGGCCTCAGCACTGATGGCAGCCATTGTCCCTGTGTCTAGCCTCCCCCCTCCAACTTCCTCCACCCAGACCCAATCTCATGTACCCCAGCCCATCCCAAGCACACCTACAGACCAGCATGCACACAAGTCAACACACACAAGTAGCTCAAGCAAACATAGGCACCACACACACCACAGGCACTCACGCAAGCCTCACCCACGTACAGACACAGCAACATCCACTGCCTCCACTGTGTCCCCCTCCTCCTCTTCTCCCTCCTCCCTCCCAGTCTCGTCTACACACACACCTGCATGCACCACATCTACAGGCACCATGAATCGCACAAGGACACCCAGCACCACAAGCCGCTCACCTGCACTCACCACCTCCACTGCCATTTACACGTCCCCTGTGTCCTCTCCCAGTGTGTCTGTGACGCCCCCTCCCAAAGTACACAAACGCCGGCAATCACTCACCCAACATCCATCCACCTCACGACAGCCTCCAGTACCTGCACCTGCACCCAAAACACCTAAAGTGACACCTCCGACAACCACCTCCTCTTCCTCCACTCCCAGACCCCCTCCAGCTACCCATCCCAGTGTTCGTCAGAAACTGTCACTGTGTAAAGTTGACCTTTTTGCCCCCACCCCACCCCCTCCAATTCATCAGTCCCGTCATAGCGCCTCAGCCAAAAAGCCTCCAATACTAGTGGTGCCTGTTCAAGGTTTGTGGAGTGCACCGGCCACCAGGGCAGGCAGTAGGACCCGGAGCCAAGGCACTGGCAACCCACCCCCTGTAAAGGCTCTAAAATTGGAGAGAGGACGACGGGACCGTGTTAAGACTCCTGGTGGGAAAACAACTGACATGGGTTCCAAGGGGATTGGAGAGTCAGCTGTGACTCCACCAAAGGTGGGGAAGGGCCAGAGGAAGTCTGCCCAGCCTGTTGTGAGTGTCACGGCGGAGAAGTGCGCCATCATTTCTGGTGGTCGACACACAACCGCCAGCACCGTCGTCACTGGTCCAGAGACCACCACCAGAGTCACAGCCCAGGAGGGCCCAAGTATCGTCACTGGTCCAGAGACCACCGCCAGAGTCACAGCCCAGGAGGGCACAAGTATCGTCACTGGTCCAGAGACCACCGCCAGAGTCACAGCCCAGGAGGGCACAAGTTTCGTCCCTGGTCCAGAGACCACCACCAGAGTCACAGCCCAGGAGGGCACAAGTATCGTCACTGGTCCAGAGACCACCGCCAGAGTCACAGCCCAGGAGGGCCCAAGTATCGTCACTGGTCCAGAGACCACCGCAGGAGTCACAGCCCAGGAGGGCACAAGTATCGTCACTGGTCCAGAGACCACCGCCAGAGTCACAGCCCAGGAAGGCCCAAGTATTGTCACTGGTCAGGAGACCACCGCCGGAGTCACAGCCCAGGAGGGCCCAAGTATCGTCACTGGTCCAGAGACCACCGCCAGAGTCACAGCCCAGGAGGGCCCAAGTATCGTCACTGGTCAGGAGACCACTGCCGGAGTCCGTGCCCTGGAGGGCCCCAGCTGCCACAGCCCCGCTGGGCAATGATGGGACGTCATGCCACACACCAATGCCCAGTGTAGAGAACGTCATGCCACACACCAATGCCCAGTGTAGAGAACGTCATGCCACACACCAATGTCCGTATCAGAACCGCCATGTCAAAGCACCGCTGAACAGGGCAAAGCCCGCCATGTCAAAGCACCGCTGAACAGGGCAAAGCCCGCCATGTCAAAGCACCGCTGAACTGGGCAAAGCCCGCCATGTCAAAGCACCGTTGAACTGGGCAAAGCCCGCCATGTCAAAGCACCGCTGAACTGGGCAAAGCCCGCCATGTCAAAGCACCGCTGAACTGGGCAAAGACCGCCATGTCAAAGCACCGCTGAACTGGGCAAAGACCGCCATGTCAAAGCACCGCTGAACTGGGCAAAGACCGCCATGTCAAAGCACCGCTGAACTGGGCAAAGACCGCCATGTCAAAGCACCGCTGAACTGGGCAAAGACCGCCATGTCAAAGCACCGCTGAACTGGGCAAAGACCGCCATGTCAAAGCACCGCTGAACTGGGCAAAGACCGCCATGTCAAAGCACTGCTGAACTGGGCAAAGACCGCCATGGCAAAGCACAGCTGAACAGGGCAAAGACCGCCATGGCAAAGCACAGCTGAACAGGGCAAAGACCGCCATGGCAAAGCACAGCTGAACAGGGCAAAGACCGCCATGGCAAAGAACCGCTGAACCGGACAAAGACCGCCATGTCAAAGCACCGCTGAACAGGTCATGCACCGCCATGTCAAAGCACCGCTGAACAGGTCATGCACCGCCATGTCAAAGCACCGCTGAACAGGTCATGCACCGCCATGGCAAAGCACCGATGAACAGGTCATGCACCGCCATGGCAAAGCACCGCGGAACAGTCCGGAACCGCCATGGCAAAGCACCGCGGAACAGTCCGGAACCGCCATGTCAAAGCACCGCGGAACAGTCCGGAACCACCATGTCAAAGCACCGCTGAACAGGTCATGCACCGCCATGGCAAAGCACCGCTGAACAGTCCGGAACCGCCATGGCAAAGCATCGCTGAACAGTCCGGAACCGCCATGGCAAAGCATCGCTGAACAGTCCGGAACCGCCATGGCAAAGCACAGCTGAACTGGGCAAAGACCGCCATGGCAAAGCACCGCTGAACAGGGCAAAGACCGCCATGTCAAAGCACCGCTGAACTGGGTAAAGACTGCCATGTCAAAGCACCGCTGAACTGGGCAAAGACCGCCATGGCAAAGCACTGCTGAACAGGGCAAGGACCGCCATGGCAAAGCACCGCTGAACAGGGCAAGCACCGGGTAGGAATGAATGGACCGCCACTTCAGGCATCCTTATCCCATGTGCAGCTGGAACAGTGACAGGACAGGAACTTTCACGGGGAGACTCATCCAGTCTGGTCACCAGTCCCCCCCCAGTACCAGTAGACCCCTGCATCTACTTGAGACTGTGGCTTTGCACTCCCCAGGATGGTAGAGTGGGCAACCCACCCGCTGTAGAGACTTGTGAGACTGTGGCTTTGCACTCCCCAGGATGGTACAGTGGGCAACCCACCCACTGTAGAGACTTGAGAGACTGTGGCTTTGCACTCCCCAGGATATATCAATGAGCATGGAGCCCCGTCGTGGATCTGGCTTTGCAGTCATCTGGCTGAGGTGCCCCCCCTTCCCTTCCCCCTGAGGTGCCTGTAGTATTTCTATCTGATGCCCCGGCAGTGTTCTCTCCGATTGTGGTCAGGTATCCTTTGTGGGCCTCGCCCATGCATTTTTGGACTGTTGGTGCACGGACATTGTTATGTACATATCTGCACTACTTCTCGTATTGTATATAATTATGGCTGATTTTCAAATATATATCTGTATATTTTTGTATGACATATATATTGCCACATTACAATGTTTGACCGAATTTCGCATTGTCTTTTCATTCTTCCGGGGGGATTGTGGGTTGTTACTGTGATTTTTGTGAATGCATTGGGGTGTATGTTGTAATATGCGAGGGTGGGGGTGTTTGGTGGGTGTCCCCCTAACTTTTGCCTCCCCCCGTGTCGTAGGTGCAATACTCACCGTTGTCTTTGGCGCCTACGTAGCTGTTGGTCATAGAGGAGCAGAAACACAAGGGCAGGGAGTATTTGGAGTTCCGGCTCCATGGAGTCCTCGTTCCTCGTGGGATGTGTTCAGGTGAGCGTTTTCCCATAGCAAAAGCTGTTTCCGCCGTGTTTTTATCCGCGGTGAATCCGCCCCGGAAAAGGTGGCGAATTTGCGGGTTGTAATAGTGTGGGCGGTACATTGTCTTCCGCCTGTCTGTTGGCGGTGACCGCCGCGCTGTTTGTTTATACCGCCGTGGTGGG
Organism: Pleurodeles waltl; assembly: GCF_031143425.1. Lineage (NCBI taxonomy): Eukaryota > Metazoa > Chordata > Amphibia > Caudata > Salamandridae > Pleurodeles > Pleurodeles waltl. The sequence continues at coordinate 78,167,554 of NC_090443.1, read as the reverse complement.
CGGTGTGTTAAAGTGGCTGTCTTTGTTGGCGGTTTCCGCCAGGGTCACAATTCCCTTTTTTTGTCCGCCGGCCTGTTTGCGGTATTACCGCCGCTTTAACACCGTCCGCCAGGGTTGTAATGACCCCCATAGTTTGCACAGAGTCCGGGGGTTCCCCAGAGGCTTGACAGAGGCAATAATAGATACTACTAATGCTCTATTTGTGGTAGTGTGGTCGAGCAGTTGGACTTATCAGAGGGTAGGGTTAAGCATTTGTTGTACACAAGCAGTAGAAGAAACACACACTCAATGACTTAACTCCAGACCAATAGGTTTTTGTATAGAAACATATATTTGGTTAATTTATTTTTAGTACCACAAGATTGTTTGCAGATAAATACATAAAATGAAAGGTACTTTGCATACTAATACTTAGAACTTTGAATGGAATCAACAATGTATACAGTTTCTTTAAAACGGCAAAAGCTAATTTAACAGTACACAGTGCAGTTTTCAACAGTTCCTGGTGGAAGAAAAGATTGAACAGTGTAACAGGTAAGTACATGGCTTACAGTTCCTATCTCTGGGTTTTAGGTAGTCTGTCGTTGGGGGTTCAAGTTAACCCCAAACACCCACCACCAGCAACACGGGGCCGGTCAGTTGCAGAGGTCAAAGAGGAACCAAATTAACGTTGGCTCCTATGAAGACAGGGGGACACTGGGCTCTTGGTCAGCCAGCAGGTAAGTACCTGCGACTTGGAGGACAGACTGGAGGGGTTTAGAAGAGCACTGGAGGGGCGGCCAGAAGTAGGCACCAAACACACACTCTCAGCCGCATAGGGGAGGCCAGGTGCAGGGTGCAAACAGGACATTGAGTTTCCAGTGCAGGTCTATGGGAGGGACCTCGGGGTCGCTCAGAGACTGCAGGCTAGGTCTGGGGGGGGGGAGAGTCTCTGCACACTGCTGGTCGGACAGGGTAGAGGGCCGCCTACTGGTCGATGCTGTACCGAGGGTCAGGTTCTCCAAGCCTGGGGGCTGTGGGTGCAGTGTGTCCTTTATGCGTCAGATGTCTTCGTCCGGAGCTCGCAGTCAGTGGGGTCCTCTGGATTCTCTCTGCATTCATCGTCGTGGGGGCTTGGAGGGGTCAACCCACGGTGGGCTCTTGCTCCCAATCTCCTGGGGACCCTTTCTTGCTGGGTGGACCACCTGGACACGGGCTGTGGGAGTCGGGTGCACAGGAGTCAGGACTCACGCATCCGGAGTGAGGTGGAGTTCTTGGTCCTTTTGGGTGGAGGGCAGTCCTCTGGAGTTGGCAGAGGTCGCTGGACGTGTTGCTGGCCTTCTTGCTGGTTTGTTGAAGCAGGAGACAGGCCGGTAGATCTGGGGCCAAAGCAGTTGTCGTCTTTCTTCTTCTCTGCTGCGATTTCAGCTTAGCAGTCCTTCTTTGTAGGTCGCCAGGAAACTGGTGAGCTGGGTTCAGGGAGGCCCTTAAATCCTAGATTTAGGGGCGTTTTAGGGGTCAGCGGGCAGTGGCCAGTGGCTACTGTCCCTGAGAATGGCTACACCTTCCTTGTGCCCACTCACTTTGGGGACGGGGCACATTCCGATCCCTATTGGTCCCTGTCCTCCAAACCAAGATGGATGATTCTGCAGGGAGGGGGACACCTCTGCTCTGAACACCTTGGGGTGGTCCTGGCTGGGGTGGTCACTCCTCCCCATTTTTCTAATATCCCGCCGGACTTGCTGCCAAAAGTGGGGCTGTGTACGGGGGCGGCATCTCCACCAGCTGGAGTGCCCTGGGGGCACTGTAATCTGAGGTTTGAGCCTTTGAGGGTCACCGCCAGGTGTTACAGTTCCTGTAGGGGGAGGTGTGAAGCACCTCCACCCAGGACAGGCTTTGTTTCTGACCACAGAGTGCACAAAGGCATTGACCCCATGTGGTCGGAAACTCGTCTGAAAGTGGCAGACTGTCAGACACCAGTCAGTCTTACACTAGCAGTTGGGCTAACATACAGGGGGCATCTCTAAGATGCCCTCTGTGTGCATTTTTCAATAAATCCCACACTGGAATTAGTGTGGGATTTATCAATAAATCCCACACTGGCATCAGTGTGGGTTTATTGTGCTGAGAAGTTTGATACCCATCTTCCCAGTATTCAGTGAAACCATTATAGTGCTGTAGAGTTTGTAATGACAAACTCCCAGACCATATACTCAATATGGCTACACTGCTCTTAAATTGTCTAAGAATGGACTTAGACACTGCAGGGGCATATTGCTCCTGCAGCAATGCCCTCACCTGTGGCTGTGAGGCCTGCTAGAGGGGTGGCTTACTTATGCCACAGGCAGTGGTTTGTGAGCATGGCACCCTGAGAGGGGTGCCATGTCCACTTAGTATTTTTCTCCCCACCAGCACACTCAAGCTGCAAGGCAGTGTGCATGTGCTGAGTGAGGGGCCCCCAAGGTGGCATAATACATGCTGCAGCCCTTGGAACCCCTTCCTGGCCACAGGGCCCTTGGTACCATGGGAATCTGTTACAAGGGACTTCACTGTGTGCCAGGGCTGTGCCAATTGTGGGTACAAAGGTACAGTTTTTGGGAAAGAACACTGTGTCCTGATTAGCAGAGTTCCAGCACACTTTTGATCAAAGTTGGCATCAACACTAGGCAAAAAGTGTGTGTGTGTGTGGGGGGGGGGGAAGGGGGTAACCATGCCAACAGTGGCACTTTCTTACATTGTCTTCATGCAAGGACCCCTTTAAAGACAATGTTGAAATAGCTATGTATACCTTGAAAAGAAACATACACTATATACGATCAGTCCACATCATTCTCAGTCCTTCATGCTTAGATCATTCCTTGAAGCTTGTAGTACTTTTAAATTAGCAATAAAGTGTTAAAGTGGCAAAGGGCCCAACGACTGCATTTGTATAGTAGCGCATCCACATTATTCAAAACCACTCCGTAGTAAACCAATGAGGTGGAAGTGCTGAGCTCCCTACTCCTCCTAAAGGGTACTGTAGCTCAGATTTCTACTTCACCTATATGTGAGGGCGACCTCATAAAGAGTTCTTCTCTTAGCTTTCTACGTTCCAATTTCAAATACCTCAACATCATTTTAATTTCCACTGGACTATAGGCAGCCTTGGCTTCAGTTTCACTCAACAAGTTGGATTTGTATATCTTTTCTGGCCCAGGCTAGGCACTTTCAGGTACTTCTATAAGGAAATAATGAGAAAAGATCTCTCTTCAAAAGCTGTTTAGCCTTTGGCCAAGGAAAGACTACTCACATGACCCACACTTAGTGTATTTATTGCATGTATCCAAACTTTAGCACTTGATGCTGCAACACTGTTCTCCCATACCTTGAAAAACATGGAAATTAGGGTAACCTCATGTTTTCTGGAGAATAGGATTTTCTCCTCCAAAGTGAAAATCCCCTGGAAAGGAAATGATTCTGTATGAAATACCCCACTAATCACTTAACGCAACATTGAGGTAAAAAAGTAAGAATGTGGATGCTCCAGAGCTAGAGTTCTCCAAAGAATAACACATTTCAGCCTCCATAAACAGTCATAACTGAGATTATATTATCAGCTGTACTTAAGACAGCATTATTTATGACCTTGTAACTAGCAAAGACTGAGGGCTCAAAGCAGCTACATCGGCGATGGCCATCCTGTTGTCTGGCAAGAAGAACCTGCTAATAAACCTACTGATGCCAAGTACTCCATAAAAGGTGTCTTTGTTAATGATGACATAGCCACTCTACACAATGTCAGGAATTGTTTGTTGACTATCCCTTCTGATGTCATCCATTTGTAGCTGTTGGAAGTCAGCGTCCTAAGCCCAGTAATCACTGAAGGTATCAATACACCTTCCACTCTACACCCTGAATTTAGTGGTGGAAGTGGACTTCACTGACCAAGAATACATTTGACACAGCTAACAGCCCAACACAACCTGATGACCCCTACATTCTGGAGTGTGGCAAGGAATATGGAAGATGAAATCACCACTATGAACCTAGCTATTATCACAGAGACCTGCCCAAGATCCAGGTCCCTGATGCTTTCCTGAATATGCTGATGATACAGACCTACCAGAAATGAGTTCAGTCTTTCTACATTCTTCAGGGACATACCTTGCCACCTCCACAATATCAACCACAGCAGCATCCTCAGCTGTTGCCTTCTCAAGAGCCACCTGAGGCACTGTGCACTGTCCCTCCTACAGCTAAGGACCTGGGGAATGATTACTCTTGGGATAAGGATTGGGATATTGATCCGGAAGAGAAGGATTGTGATGTTCAAGACTACAAATATGAAGACAGAGAGGAATGGAGGCATTTTGTAATACCTAAGAAGGGAGATAAAACACCACCACAACAGGATTCTTCACTGTCCGGCATCTCCCAGTCCCACTGCTTGATGGAGAGAGCAGCTGTGACAATTTGACTGCTGATTGTCACTGGAGTTCAGTAGTACTTCCTTTACGTTTTGAATGAACAGCTGAGAAAGACTTACCTCTATTTCCCCCCTTGGACTAGGTGTAGAAAGAAGGGTTGAAACTGACAACACTGGCTACTGTTCAATGGGAAGCAAACGGCACCTGCCTCAGCATTATCTGTTTGTCCCTCATTTTAAGCCAGACTCCATTATAGCGGCTGCGACACAGAAGCAATCAATTTTGACCCACATTTGCTTCTCCTCATAATGATGGAAGACAAATCAACAAAATGGGCCCCTTGACCTCAGTAAATGCAAACAAATGCCCTGACCATACTCGGATGGTATAACCTACAAATGTGGCATGGCATCTCAGCTCTGCTTGACTTGATTGTGGAGGATACATGGATGAAGACTTGGCAAAGGGGCCAGCACACCTGCAGACTTTAGCGACGCTGCCAAGGAGTTCTTGAGTGCAGGCTTTCTGCAGTTGCAGAAGCTGTGTTGCTTAGGAGACTAGGCTAGCTTAAATCCATCTCTTTCCATCCTGATATAAAAGCCAATAAACTTGGAAGCCCATTCTTGAACAGTTGCAATTTGGAAAGCTTGTGGGGATGTTTTGCAGAGTATCACACTTTACAAAACAATTCCATCTTCCATAGGCTCCTTCAAATACAGACAAGCTTCTTTGACTTCCTTTTATGGTTAAAGGCTTTCGCAGGTGCTCTGGGGCACCTGTTACCAATATGGAGAACAAGGTAATTAGTGCTATCCACACTAACAGTTAGGTTATGACCAGTGTTCTTCCTTGATCAAGAACCTTGGTGAAAAAATTGCCAGAGATTGGCAGGCAAAAAGAGAGGCACAACTCAGTTGTTCTCCCACAATATCAAACATACCTAAATTCTCAATGCTGTCCTGCTTTCTAACACCCCCATACAGGCTGTGGAGGGTGGGGTAGGGGTGAATCTGTGTTTCCTCCAAACTTAACAAATGTCATTACTCCATATTGTGCAGCCCAGACATACTCTGGAATTTATATAAAAGCCACCCCATCACCCTCCCAGAAAGGTTACACCACATGCATCTCTGAGAACTCTAGCAGGAAATTATTTTTCTTCTGTTCAAGAGAACATTCAAGAGGTTTACGAGGGCCTAGCAAAAGCCAGTTTACTCAAGATACTTCCTAATGAGAAAGAAAATGTAAGCTGATCTTGGACCTCTGAGAACTCAACAGGATCATAAAAAAGCAGTAGTCACTTTGCGAGGGGAGCTTCTGTTGTTGCAGAAAGGAGAGTTCCTCGCCTCCCTGGATCTATAGGACACCTACTTCCATGTCCTCCTACAACCAAATCACAGGTATTACCTTTGGTTCTCTGTGGCTGGGCATCATTACCAATTCAAGCCCTCACTTTCGGGACTGAAATCTGCCCTTGGGGTTTGACTAAAGATCATGCCCTTGTGGCAGTTTTTCTTCAGAAATAGACACCAGATATTTCCATGCTTAGGCAACTGGCTGATGAAGGCACCATTGGAGGAAAAAGCATAGGCCCCCACAAGAGCATACTTCAATCTTTTTCATATGGACCTGAACCTCAAAGCCCAAAAGTCCTACACGGATACTGATCCATTTACACACATTCACTTTCTAGGAGACATCCTACATTTCCATTGGCAGAGTGATTGACAACCCTAACAACGAAAGTTGGTCCTGGTCAAATTTTACAAGTCATCCTGCATGGGAATAATTCTTTTCTGCCAACCACAGATTTCTGCAGACCAATTCAACAGTAGCTGGCATGCTACGATTTGGTGGAGGTTGCCGACAATCTCATGGCAGGACCTCCCTTCCAACCTACGATGGACATAATCATCATGACAACGGGCACTTCATGGAAGGAGTTATCTATGAAGGTTCTTGGGTTGGAGCAGGAGAATTGCTTAGCATGAACATCTAGAGCTGCAAGCCATCCAATGGCCATACAGGCATTTCTGCTGTGGCCAGCAGAATGACATCAATGTATTACTTTGCCAGACAAGGAAGAATGAGGTCTCGCAGACTGTTGGAGTTTCAGCTGGTAAGGGTCTGAGCCGTCACAAACAGTGAACATGTTTGCACCTGGCAGAGGTGCAGAATGAGCATGCAGATACTTGTAGCTGCTCTGTCAGACTGCCACAAGTGAGAGCTTCTTCAGGATCAGTTGTTTCATATTTTCAGGAAATAGGGCCATCTTGCACTACACCCGTTTGTTATTCTGCAGAATAAACAAAACTGTACTGCACAAGCATTGGCAACTGAGTGCCACGGGCATTGGTTTCTCAATGATTTGGTTGGTCCTCACCTATGCATCTCCATCATTTCTCCGCCTTGCAAGAGTATTGAGGAAGGCTAAACAAGTGATGCTCACTGATAATGACTACACCAGTTCTAGTACTCCCACCTGCTACAGCTGTCCTAGTACTTAACAATTTAACTGAAGACCCACCCTAAGCTTCTTTCCAGACACAATGGTCAAGTCCTCCACTATGACTTGAAGTTGGTGAGTCAGACGGCTTTATTCCTGACGACTTAGGTTTTGACACATGGAAATGACAGATTGCAGTGCAGTTCTAGCAAAAGCATGTGCCCTGCCTACTACAAAAAACTACATTTTTGAAAGCTTTTTTCCTGCATTGTGTGCGGCCGCAGGTCTGAATCCTATCTCTGTTCATCCTTTCCAGATCCTGCCATATCTGCTCCACCTAGCCAAGAATGGTCACATAAGTTACAATCCACTTAGCAGCAATTTCGAGATTCTGAAGGTAGAGTGATTCTCCCTCAGTTTTCTTGCAAAGATCATCAAACATCTTATGACAAGTTTATTCAGAGCCTTTCCCTAGCGTCCACCATCCTTGGGAACCAAACACAGTACTTAGCTGATGCTTCCACTCTTTGAGCCCATCAATAGGGCATACCTGAAATATCTATTGTGGAAAACCACACATACCCTAGCATTAACTTATGCAAGAATAGTTGGAGACCTTCAGGCTTTCATTATTTGTGAGGATTTGGTGTGTACTCTATGGTATGGCTTGGAGCCTTACTGTGCGGTACACTCAAAAGCACCAGCTTGGGTCCAGTCGGGTATGTTTACTTAACCTTAAGCTCAGCACTGGGTAGCTGCAGCTGTGAGCAGTAAGGCTTAGCAAAGAAACAATTTGTGAAGCATTTAACAACACCAAACAACAGAATAAGAAAGTCATACAACATTAAAGAAACAAGACTCCAAGTTAGAATAATAGATTCGATTTTTATGATTCTTTAAAGCCCCTGATCATCAAAATCCACTGCAGGGTTCAAGAGATACAGAATTGTAAAAGAATACATTTTAGCATCAACCGCAAACAAACATTGGTCAACAAAAACATTACAAACTTTTGAAACATTTGGAAATGTTTGTTCTGCATCTCCAGCCTGAGGTGGGAGACAAAGTCCATCAGGACAGAGGTCCAGAGGGGCCAGAGAGGATATTTTCCACTGTTACGTGCCTCCTCTCTGGTGACACAGTTCCGGTGTAGTGTGGCACCTGGTATTCCAGGGTGGAACATTCGTTCCACAACCAACATGGCAGAATCCTTCTATGACTGTAAGGACCTTGATAGCCCACCCCCACATTTGTGGCTACCGTGAAGCTACACGCCCTTGGAAAACCAGTTTCCGAACTGGATTTCCTTCCTATGTGCCTGGCTCTACTCTGCCTGCAGGTAACAAAGTGCATCCTGCATGAGTGTTACAGTGGCCCTTCAAGGGCGGCTTCACCACTGAAGCTTGTCTTATGGGCTAACACCCCAGGCACCCATCCTGTGGGAGGGAGGTCACACCTCCTTGTTCAGCCACAAGCTTTGTTCCTGGCCTGGGGGTTGTTCACATGTCTCCCTAGGTGGGCAGAAAGCTGTCTGGGTGCTAGTGCCTTTGTGAGGCTACTGGACTAGCTGGGACACAGAGTTGCTTACCTTTTAAAAGTAACATTCATTTTGACTTGGCCATCAAGTTGCATTTAATGCCATGATTAATTTAGTACCTTACATGACCTAACTTTGGTAGTCCCAGTCAAAAGTTAACCTATTTGGGATGTCACCCGGTAACTCTGTATTAGCCAACAAGGCTACCAACTTTACCCACAGCAAAACAACAATTTGGAAGTGTAGCTGCTTAGACAGGTAAAACACGTCATACTTAACAAAATACAACTCCTGCCATGGGACTCCATAGGCCTTCCTTAGGGGAAGACTTGTATATAATGTTAAGGGATAAGGGTGGCTTTGACATAGTTTTTCATAAGGATGAACTGGCGGTGGAAACGCTGCCCTTCCAGTCTGCAGGCTTAGGGCCATTTTGTATCCTGTCAGATAAAGGGTGGCACAAACAGTGCTGCCGTCCTGAGTGGACGCTGTCTTACATGCCCTGTGTACTATATACGGGTATTATATACGAGGGACTTATAAGTAAGCCAGGCCTTGCCAATTATTGAGTGCATCCAATTCAACATGCAATTTGTACTAGATTAAAACACTGGCACTAAGGTCTGGTTAGCAGCATTGGTGCACTCTGAGTCGGAAACCAGCAGCATATAGTCCAAACTAGGGCAACAAGTGGGTGGTGGAAGGGGACCTGCAAAAAAAGCGGTTTCCTTACATGACCCCACCATCCCCATGCTAGTGCATCTGGGAGACCTCAGCCAGCCTCTTGGTGAGTCTCAGTGACCGTTCAGCGAGGCAGGGTTTAGGAAACTGGCTGTCCTGTTGCACGGCCTACTCTTGCCTTACATCCTTCTGACAGGGTCATTCCCATTGGGGAACTAACCTACCTCAAATCTGACCGGCCCCATCTTAAACAGTACTTTAGCTAACTCTGTGTTTCCCTCATCTTTTACCTTGGCCTTGGACAGAGGTACCTACCTCCTCTAAGCCTAACCTAGCCAGGGCAACACCTAGCTTACCCACAGAGGCTATCCAACATTGGAGTAACCTCACCATGACCAACTACCTTGCTGCCTGTCGTGGAGTCTGACCACTGTGCTAGGGAGAGTGCTGCCATAAAAGCAAACCCCTAGCAGAAGCTGTCACTGCCCAGAACCACACCTTTAGCTCTTCACTGATAGGTGGATCGGCTATTGAATAGGTGTATTGGGGTTCATAGTGCCCATCTCCTTTTTCTGAGTGAAGTGGCTGTCAAATCTTGTGTCAGACACCCTCCTTCCACCCTTTCTTCTGTTACCTCGGGTGTGTCAACCTTCTGCTGAACATTGCAAACGATCTAAGTGTGAGACTGCACTGTTTCCAAAATGAGATTGAAGGAGTTCAGGTCAAGCATTACCAGTCAATATGTCTTTTGGTAACGCATGTATGTCATGAATGTTTTGCAGGTACCTAAGAGACCTACGAACGCTGGGTAGTGACAAGTGTTAGCCCCCCAGTATATTAGCTTATATGTAAGGTATATGCTCACATAGGATCCGATGTCTATCTTGATAAATGCCATGAAGGCGGTTGAGCCATTAGGCAAAAACATGTTGACATTTAGGGTGCCCCTTCATACTAGTTCCCCTATTCCCCACACTTTATTTTTAATACCAAGTGGTACTCTCTGTAGTAAAAAATCTACCTTTACCACATTGGTTTTTAGTCTGTTTTCACATATCCTAGGCTATTAGTAAGTGCCTCCCTGATCTCAGGGCATAGGCCTGCTTTCCATCAAACCAAAGTTTTTGGAGAGCGTGGGGATGTCCTATAATGAAGCATGACACCTGGTGATGTGAGGTCATCCTGTCAAACATTTGTATGTGTCTAGGAGTAGGCTGATAAGTATGCAATAAAAATGTGGTAGAGTTGTGAAATGATATAAAATCACTTTGGTGGCTTTTGTGTGAAACAGGATTTGATTAGAGACCAGTTCACCCTTGAGACCCAATAGCCTCTAGTTCCCCGCTGGGGGAATTTTCCATGGTTGTTGTGATTTGACATTCCACCAGAAGCCTCTTTGTGACGGTTGCACTATACAGAGGTTTTACTGCTAGGCATGGAGTTGCTACATGGAGAAAACATACATGTTCCATCACTACTGTCTAGACAGCAGCAGATTCGTCCGTGGGCCAAACAGTAATTTGCAACTTGTTTAATTGAAACTAACCCTGCTTCATGTTTATTGATTGAATCAGAATAGTAAGCAGTATCGGAAATAAACATCAATCTATCAGCCACCGAGTGTTGGAGAAGAAACTAGTTATTTACCTGTAAATCCAGCTCTCCAACATTGCTGTCTTTCATAGATTCTTATGCGACCCTTCCTCCTTACTGGTCAGACGCTCACTAACTACTGTGTGATCCACACTTCTTGTATAAAATATGAACTATGGTGGCCTCCAGGAGTAGGAAGCTTAGAACCCTCACCTCACATTTGGGTTGTTTCAAATGCAGTGGATGATTTACTTAACAAGCTGGTAGGGGGGTTATGGTCATTCTAACAATGTTTGACTATTCTGAAAGTATTGGGGGATTGTTAGCTTTGCAATGGGGAATAATTCAAGCATGGTGGCCCATGAGAGAGACTGGTGGACTTGCAACTAACTAGCTATTTTATGTGATCTGATCTTTGGCCAGTTAGGTGACAGGACCCAGAGCTCTAGCCACGGCAGAGGCTTTCAACTGCCAGATTTTCTTCTGCACCTTCCTGTAGAGCTCTGCTCTATCAGATCTTAAAAAAAGCATCGACAGACATTTGAAAGGTTTTTACTGGCAGTCCTATTTTGTTCTTGATGTTCAGTGCTCCTTTTTCCTTAAATTTGCAATTTGGGCATCTCAAATTTTCCACCTGAAATGAATCACAGCATAGCCCGAGGTGGTGACCACTTGAATCCTTATATTCTGCATTGAGTTTCTCAAACACATCAGGAATATCCTGCATACCCGCTCATTTTCCACAGCCTGTAATTCAGCCACCAGTTGCAGATCATGCTTCCCTGACAGGAGTGTGAGTGATGGAAATTATAATTATGACCGAGGTACTGGAAGCGACTATCAGGATACAGAACTGATGCCAGAGAATAATGTTGATTAAGATAATGAGATTAACAGTCAACCAGTCATTCAACGAATAGCTTTTTTGAGCATTAAATACCATCATAAATTCTGATACATAATGATCACACCTAATATTAAAACCATACAAACATACATTAAAATCATTGCCCCATTATATCTTTAGTTCAAAAGACAATATGGCCCTCATTCTGACCCTGGCGGTCGGCGGAGAGACGGCGGTCGGACCGCGAACAGACCGGCGGTATTAAAAATGGCATTCTGACCGCGGCGGTCCCCGCCGCGACCGACCGCTACTTCTCCACTCCGACCGCCGCGGCGGTCATGACCGCGGGGCTGGAGTTTGCGCACTCCGGCCCGGCGGTCGTCCCAAGACCGCCAAGGGTATTATGACCCTGCCTACCGCCGCGGTTTCTTGCGGGCGGGAACCGCCGTGCGAACCATGGCGGTAAGCACTATCGGGGCCAGGGAATTCCTTCCCTGGCACTGATAGGGGTCTCCCCCACCCCCCACTACCCACCCGAGTCCTCCCCCCACACCCTCCACCCCCCTGCCACCCCCCAGAGGTGGTACGAACCCCCTCCCCACCCCCACCCCGACATGCACATACATGTACCCCGACATGCACACACCCCCAACATGCACATATACACACCCCCTACACACACATACACAACGGGGACACATACCCGCACACATACATGCCGACATGCGCACCTGCCGAACAGCACACATTACCCATAGACACAGCAGCACCCCCCGCCCGCATACACGCACTCAGACACCCCCTCTACACACTCACACGCACACCCCCATGCACGCCCACATCACACAACACCCCCCCACCCCCTCCCCTCACGGACGATCAACTTACCTTGTGCGTTGGTCCTCCGGGAGGCGACGGGAGCCATAGGGACGTGACCGCCAACAGAAGACCGCCAACAGAAGACCGCCACACAGAAATGTGGGTCGTAATTCTGTGGGCGGTGTTCTGCTGGCGTGGCGGTGGAGGTTGACCAGTCTCCACTTTCCCGCCGACCGCCAGTGTGGCTGCTGGCGGTTTTCCAGCGGAACGCTCCCAGCGGTCAGAATGCGCACAGCGGCACACCGCCGCGGTCGGCGGTCTTCACCGCGGCGGTAACTCAGCGGTCTTGCGAAAAGACCGCCAAGGTCAGAATGAGGGCCTATGAGTCCTAACAGAAAGGACCTTTTTAAGAAGTGAGCTAACACAAACAAATCAGTGGCGCGCTCAGTTTATGCAAGTACAGTAGAGCTGGCCTACATCTAGTCCTCTCTAAGCCCCTCAATACTGGGATTAAAAAGCGTCTTGCAAAATATGAATAAAATCTACAATTAAAAAAAACCTACAAACTGTAACAAACTCCGTGGGGAACTTTAATTGCATGTATAAACAAGGATGGAAGACGGTTCTTATTGTCCAATAGGATAACATAGCTGCCATCTAATATAGCCAAGTCTGAATCTGGTTAGGAGGACCCTGTCCCATGTGTTAGTTGCAGACTCCAGATGTGGCTCAAGCCCTAAAGGGGTTTGGATTAAGATGTCATCCTTGTTCTTGGTCTTAGTTAATTCTCCTGCATTGCTTTCTTTCTGTCTTGTATCGAGAAAGAACCGTGTCAGCTGGGATCTGTAATTCTTAGCCATTCCAGTGTAAGGCAGCAATTTGGGCCACCAAATAAACAACACGTTCGCTTGATGGAAGCCAACCGTGAAATTTGGAGACTGATACTTGCAAGATAGTCCTCAATCATATTCCTGTTAAGCAAGGTTTGAGGATTGCTCCTTAGAGAGCACCACAGGACCAATGAGGCCTTATTAATATGTTCCTTGACATACTCCAAGACAAGCTCCTCCTGCAATATAAAACTTCTTCTGCATATTCTGTTTTTCTCTGCTTGGAGGATAAGCACTTTATTGTAGCCTCAAGTGCTTGAACCAAAAGTAAAAACCAGGAGACATTTTCTCCTATAGATTTCTAAAAAAGGGGCTATGGGTTTCTTACCGATAATGAAGTCAGGTTAGAAATAAACCAAATATGTAGCAAGTTGGCTCTATATATACTATATCAAAATGAGATATAGTGTGCACAGAGTCCAGGGGTTCCCCAGAGGCTTAACAGAGACTAAAGTAGATAATACTAATGCTCTCTTTTGTGGTAGTGTGATCGAGCAGTTAGGCTTATCAGAGGGTAGTGCAAAGCATTTGTTGTACCCACACAGACAATAGAAGGAAGCACACACTCAATGACTTAACTCCAGTGCAATGGTTTTTATATAGCAAAATTATATTTTCTTAATTTATTTTTAGAACCACAAGATTCAAGTTGCAGGTAAGTACTTCAAAAGCTTTGTAATTCACACATGTATCAACAGTCCTTTGTTTGAAATCGATAGGCTATACAGTTTTTTAAATATTGTCAATAATCTGTTTTTAAAATGGACACTGTAATTTTCAGAAACAGTTCCGGGGGGGGGTGAGTTAGATCGTTTTACAGGTAAGTAGAACACTTACAGTTCCAGTCTCCAGTGGTTAGGAAGTCCACAGGTTGGGGTTCAAGTTATCCCCAAACACCTACCACCAGCAACACGGGGCTGGCCGGGTGCAGAGGTCAAAGTGTAGGCAAAATTAACCTGGGCTTCTGTGGACACTGGGGGCACTTGGTTTCAGATCTGCAGGCAGGTAAGTACCCGTGACTTCGGAGGACAGACCTGGGGGGGTTTAGAGGAGCACTGGGAGGGCCACAAGTAGGCACCAAACATACACCCTCATCACTGGGTGGGTGCGGGTGCAGGGTGCAAACAAGATATCAGGTCTCCAATGATTCTCTATGTAGAGACCCTGGGGGCCACTCAGAGGTTGCAAGCGTGGTCCAGGGGGTAGTCTCGGGCAAACCACAAGCTGGACAGTTAGGAGGGTCGCCTGCTGAATGTTGCTGCAGCAGGTGTCGGTTTCTCCAAGGCCTGGGGGCTGCTGGTGCAGTGCGTCTAATATCTTAGTCCCTGGAGCTTTCATGGTCAGGGGGATCCTCGGGATTCCCTCTGCAGGCATCTCCGTGGAAAGATCAACCCAGGGTGGGCACTTGCTTGGAATCGCCTGGGGATCCTCTATAGCTGGTTGTGCCAACTGGACACGTGCTGTGGGCATCAGGTGCAGAGTGGCTCGTACTCACACATTCTGAGTGAGTTTGGAGTCCTTAATTGTTGGTTTCTTCTTAGACAGGGCTACTGTCCACAGGAGTTCTTGGTCCTTTTGGGTGCAGGGCATTCTACAAGAGCTTGGCAAAGGTCGCTGGTCCCGCTGGATGCGTCGCTGTTCTTTTGCAGGTTCTTTGAATCAGGAGACAGGCCGGTAGGGCTGTTGCCAAAAAAGTTGTTATCTTTCTTCTTCTATGCTTGGGGTTTCAGCTGTCCTTCTTGTCAGGTCGCCAGGAATCTGGTGAGCTGGGTTTAGGGAAGCCCTTAAGTACAAGATTTATGGGCGTGACAGGGGTCAGGGGCCAGTAGCCAATGGCTACTGTCCGTGAGGGTGGCTACACCCTTCCTGTTCCCTCTCCCTTTAAGGAGGGGAGCACAAACCTAACCCTATTGGTCCCTGTCCTCCAAAGGAAGATGGAGGATTCCGCAGGGGTGGGGCTTCACTTCAGCTCTGGACACCTTAGGGGTGGTCCCAGCTGAAGTGGTCACTCTTCCCTGTTTTTCCTAAGTTTCCTGCCGAACTTGCCACCAAAAGTTGGGCTTTGTCCGGGAGACGGGCATCTCCACTAGCTGGAGTGCCCTGGGGCACTGTAACATGACGCCTGAGCCTTTGAGGCTACGAGTTACGGTGTGAAGCACCTCCACCCAGAGCAGTCTTTGTGTCTGGCATCGGAGCACAAAGGTCCTCACCCCATGGGGTCAGAAACCTGTCTGCTAGTGGCAGGCTGGGACAGACCAGTCAGCCTTACACTAGAGGATTGGGTAACATACAGGGGGCATCTCTACGATGTCCTCTGTGTGCTTTTTAGTATAAATCCAACACTGGCACCAGTGTGGGTTTATTGTGCTGAGAGGTTTGATACCAAACTTCCCATTATTCTGTGAAGCCATAATGGAGCTGTGGAGTTCAAAATGTCAAACTCCCAGACCATATACCTAATATTGCCACACTCCACTTACAATGTCTAAGAATGGACTTAGACAATGTAAGGACATAGTGCTCATGCAGCTATGCACTCACCTATAGTATAGTGCACCCTGCCTTAAGGCTGTAAGGCCTGCTAGAGGGGTGACTTACCTATGGCAGTATATTGTGGGCATGGCACCCTGAGGGGGATGCCATGTCGACTTTTCCTTTTTCTCCCCACCAACACACACAATCTGCAATGGCAGTGGGCATGTGTTTGGTGAGGGGTCCCTTAGGGTGGCACAACACATGCTGCAGCCCTTAGGGATCCTTCCTGACCACATTGCCCTTGGTACCACTGGTAACTTTTACAGGGGACCTATCTGTGTGCCAGAGTTATGCCAATTGTGGAAACAATGGTACATTTTTAGGGAAAGAACACTGGTGCTGGGGCCTGATTAATAGGATCTCAGCTCACTCGCAATTAAGTCAGCATCAATATCAAGCACAAAGTGGGTGGGGGTATCTGCAACAGGGGCCAGTCTTCTACAAAATACAGTAAAATAAAAAAATCAAAGTCTTGTCCTTGTTACGCATGCCAGCCAGGACCCCTGCAAATCAAAAGTGATCTCAAGTAAGAAAATTCTGATTATGAGTTTATCACCTATGGTCAAATACTGCATTTTAAGATTCCTGGGTCCACAAGCCATTGCAAAAGTCTTGGCAGAATTTACTATCAGCTTCAAAGAGGCCATAAAATCAACGTAATTGTCTATTAACAATTTCCAGCTCTTGCGAGGTGGCAAGTAACACTGCATCTTTTTTATAGATTAAGGCAGGGATAGGGGTATTCTTGATTATTGGTATATCTGCTCCCTTGGCCACCAATCTCCCCTCTAGGCCACTAACATATAAAAGAAAAAAGTATTGGGGACACAAACACTACCTTGAAGCACCCCTCAGCCCATTATGAATGGATCAGTGCATTCAAAGTCGGTAAACATATCTGACGGTTTCAGAGAGATCATAACGTAGGGCCCTCAATCACTCTGAGATCCTTGTCAGTCCCTAGAGTCTGATGCTTAGCCCACAATTCGGACCTCACCATGCTATTATAGGCACAGGGGAAGTCCATGAAGGCTAGAAAAATGGACCCTTGTTTTGCTATTGTGTATTTATAAGATGCAAACTGAGGCATTGTTCCATTGTCCCCAGCCCAGTTCTAAACCTAAACTGTAGTCTAGAAAGAATACCATTACGTTCCATCCCAACTAACAGCCTTTTCAAAATTATCCTTCCAACTATCTTAACCGTGGAGTCTATAAGAGATATTACTCAATAGCAGCTAGGATTACTTCAGGACCCCTTTTTTAATGCTCATTAGTTATGACTATTCTCCACAATTGAGGCAAGGCAGTTTTGCACTCCTGATTAATACAATTTGTAATAGGCACCCACAGTTCCAAATTTCAATTATATTAATCAATAGGGACTCCATCAGGTCAGGGGCTTTATTTTAAGAGCCTAATATTAATTTTCTCAATAACTACTTTTAAAGAAATCTCAATGTCCGATGGGAATCTTGGCTGATATTGATGTGCCCTCTCCTCGTTTACATCCCACAGGCTACACATGCGGGTAAAATGATCAACCCATTTATCAGGGCTTATGCTGGTGCCTTATGAGTTGTTATTATCATTGGGCAGTTTACTTTTAATTACCGTATGTCAGAACAAACTGGCATTTTTTTTTCTTTAGACACAGTGACTAGGCTGTCCCATACTTAGTACTGATAGTCCACTTTCATTTTCCTCACAGTAAGCTTATAATCTTTCCTACAGCAACTATTGTAGCACAATCTCCAAGGAAAGCTTGGAGGGCATATTGTAAACAGGTGCAAGCTATCCTACACTCCCTATAAAACCAAGTCTGGGATCTTTTTTTCCACTAGTCCTAACTGATTTTGTCAAATAACCTCTAGTACATTGGCCCATCCTTTCGACATCCCTTACTATCTGAGTAAAGGTTTGCTTATATGTGAGACACTTGTTATCCAGGGGCAACTGATCCGTAATACCCTCCACACAATCTTTGGGAAGTTACCCCCTTTCCACACCAGCCTTCAATTGTCTTTAGTGATGAGCTCCTTGGTACCCACCACCGTACCCACTTTTTTTTTTAACCAGGGCTTATGGTCACTCTAGACAATGGATTCAATACCTCCGCCACTAATTGATTCAAGAGAGGTCTAGAGACCAAAATATAAGTTATCATCGACTAACAGTCATGATGCAAATTACAGCCATCCTCAATTGTACATTCATCAACAAAGATTCTGATTTGGATCACTTTATTACATCATATTATGTGAGATCAGAGCCAGTGCGCAGGTTCACCCGAACAGACAAGGGCAAATGTCTCATGTTGATTAAAAGTAAGATTTTGTCTTGCTGTTTTTACTGCAGAAAAGTTGTGTTTTCTGTTTGACTTTAAAAAATGGTACATAGTTAAGTGTGAGCAGTTCCATTTCTGGGCCATTTCTGGGAGGAAGGCTGAGCCAGGATGAAAAATCTTTTCAGTGTTATGGACAACGTGTCGCAGACTGAGAAGTAATGCAAAGTGACACATGCTGCCCCTGCTTGTATTCTAAAGTAAATTCGATCCTATCAGCAACTGTTCAGCACAGGTCCAGGTATCCCTCTTCCCCCGTACAGCTCCTCTAGATACAGATGGTTGAAAGTGGGATTCTGTTTGGAAGCATGTCAGTGTTTTGGCAGCAGACTTGGTTAATGTATCTGCTATTGTAGCCTGGTACAATATACAGTTACCAGTTATGGAGTGATGTCATCCCGTTTGTAGACAAACTTACAGATGAGGATATGTTCCAAGCAAAAACTATTTTAAAGAGGGTAAATAGGCATCCACACCAATCGATGCAGCAATGGATTCTTGCATTTGTGGATTTTGGCAGCTCATGAGGTGATATCGAAAAGCACATCGTTTAGGCCAGAAGCTCAATCCAGTTTTATGGACAATCCTTTCATTGAGAAAGTTAACAAAACTCTTAATGAGATTAAATTAGACATAGAGGCTGCAGGGCCTTTGGGATAATTACAAGAATGGCTGTCTTTCTAGTATTACAAATGGTAACCTCTAAGGTTTCGAACAGCAGTCCTCTAATTTTTATTGGAGCTGGCTGTAAGGTGGTTACTAGTTCACAAGCAATCTGTCCTGAGCAGCAGTGGGGCCAACCTAACAAGCAAGGCCAAAGGTGCTGGGGTAGCCACCCATCAAGATAAAATGAGAAAAGCAATAGAACCAGCTTGTTGGGGCTGTCCACTTTCCACTTGACCCTGCATGTTTTAGGCTGAATTACAAATCTGGGAAATTATAACCTCAGACAGGTGCTAGATATCATCAAGCATGGACATACCATGTAGTTCTTAAAGAAGCCTACAGCATGTCCTGCAAAGAAAGAAAAATGCATATCTCAAAAGATCTGAATTTGGAAATCATCAGGTTACTACAGTAGGGAGCTAGAGAGAAAGTGTCAGCCTCACAAAAGGAGCAAGGATTCTGTTTAATTATTTTTTATACTGAAGTAATCTGGAGCTTGGGAGCAGATATTAGATGTAAGAAGCCTTAACAAATTCCTCCAGAAAGCAAGGTTTCCGTATGATGGTGGTCCAAGAAAATCCTACCCTTCCTTAAGAAAGGGAGTTCTATGGTTTCACCAAATTTGGAGGATTCCTACTTCAGTATCACGATACTTGCAACGTCACAGAAGATTTCTGTGCTTTATAGTGGCAGGTTGTCTGTTCCAATTCAAGGCACTTCCCTTTAGTTAAAAATCTGTGCCTTACATTTTCACCAAATGTATGGTTACTGTTGCAGCTTATCGATGTCCGAAAGGTTATGAAAAGTATTCTTATCTGAATTAATATTAATCTGATCAGTGATGATTGACAACGCTGTCGATATGCTGAAGACAACGGTTTGTGTTCATCAATTTTGGTGTGGCAATCAGTCTTGCTAAAGGCAATAATTTGCACCAAGAAAGGAAAAATGTATGCATCCAAAGAGAGACAACAAGTTTGAGTTTAGCTTCTCACTTTATCATAAATACAAACCTAACAAAAATGTCAAAGCTCTATTGTGAAGCATATCATTATGTTTTGTTATGCTACCTCAAGGTTACCTCTGTATGTGAACAGTTCAAATGCAGATGAACATGCAATGGCAGCAAGTGAGCAGGGACGAAATTATCTTAGTTGCACATCAGATGAAAGGAGCTTTGCAATTGTGGAGGAACAAAGAGAACATTTTCAGAGGTCAAATTTTGTGTTGGAGCACTCCTCAACTGATCTTAACAACAGACACCTCTCTTTTGGCCTGTGGGGCACATCAGTAAAAAAAAAAAAAAAACTTCTTGGCAATGGTCTGTGGTCAAAGGAAGAAAATTGTTTACTAAAGCTCAAAGTGGTCAGGCTTGATCTAAAAGCCTTCCTTCCAGAAAAGAAGACCTAGCAGGAAGAAACACCATTACCAATTATTGTATAGGCAGACACTATGGATTTATATCTCTCCTATGATTTCAGGAAACTCGGAAACTTTAGTTGTGGGCTAATCAAAAAACATGGACCTTGCAGCAAAACATGTACATGGGATGCAGAACAACCTGGCGAATATACTCAACAGGGTGAAATCTGACAGTCACAAGTGGGGCGTAGCAGACAATTGAAGTTGGTGTTTCAAAGATGGTGAAAGCCACAATAGGACATGTCTGCAACACATCAAAACGCTAAATGTCTTTTGCCAGCAGTTTGCCCTTTCTGATGGATACAACTACCTGTGGATTCCTCACCTCATGATTCCTCACCTCATGAATACTCCCATGGCGCCAGCATTCTACGGAAATCTTCTTACTAGTCTCTGCACGTCGACGAGGACGTCACTGTCTCGCACGCGACGCCGTCTGACGTCATACAGGCAATAAGAGGTCCTCGACGACGTGCGGACGTCAGTTCCCTTTTTTCCGTGCATTCGAAACGGTTATCTTCGAGGGAGCAACTGTTACTCTTGCGGTTACAGTGTATATCTTGCTGCGTACTCTTTCTCTGTGGAAATAATGTCGCAGAGAAAGTCTGGATTTAAGCCTTGTCGTGAGTGTGGAGGCAAGATGTCGGTGACGGATCCTCATTCCGATTGCCTTTGGTGTTTGAGCTCCGACCACGACGTCTCGACTTGTGATTCGTGTCAGCACATGAATCCGAAGGCCATTAAAGAACGCGAGGCGAAGCTGTTTATGGCCAAGTCAAAGGAGAAGCATCACAAGGAAAAAGTCTTCTCCAAGACATCGGCGTCATCGAGACTCCCGGCGCCGTAGAGAATCTCGGCGTCATTCAAGGGAGGCTCGTTCCAGGTCTCCGGATCGGCGCCGGAGGACATGGGAGGTCAGCCCCACGGTGACGCCGCATCCTTCGACGCCGTTGCTCTCTCCGACGTCTCCAACTTCGCCTGGACAGGCGTCGGTGATTGAGGTATTGGAGCCTCAGGTGTTTTCTCCGGCGCAGACGCCGAGGCCGGCGTCGGGGTCGCCTCCGAGTCAGGAACCCCAGTATCCGGCTTTTCCCACCCCTGGAGCCGATAGTTCCGCATTCTTGAATGCGATGTATGCCATCTTCCAACAGATGGCTCCAGGGGGTGCTCCGGCTGGGCCTTTGGCCTTTTCTTTGGGTGATCCTGCGCCTCTTCGGCCGGCACCCTTTATGCCCTTTCTCCCGTTTGGGAACGTGGGCTCGGCGCCAGTGTCGGCGCCGGTGGCCGCTCCGATGGCTTCGGAGGGATTGGCCCCAGGGATTTCCATCCCGTCGACGTCGAGATTTCGGCCTGTGACTCCGGTGGGTCCATCCGTTTCATCTGCTCTTCAGTCGGCGCCGAAGTTACCTGTGGCGCCGGATGTGGCGTCGGTGGCTTCGGAAGATCGGCGCCGATCTCTGACTTCGGCGGAGGTGTTGTCGACTCCGCGGATTGAGCAACGACTGCATTCAAGGAGGCGTGCTCTCCGGGTACTAGAGGAGCAGGAGTACCAACGAGCCCTAGAGGAAGGAGAGCTAGAGGACTCGGGTGATGGGCTGCGTGGACTGGAGTCGGCCAGTGGGCTGGACACTTCCCCTGAGTGGGACCTTTCGTCCCCGGGGGAATATACCGAGGAAGCTGCTTCCTTTCATACAGTGGTACGGAAGGCAGCTAGTTTTTTGGACCTGCCTTTGCCGGTGGTGGAGGCGAAACAAAACCTTTTGACAGAGGTGTTGCATCCGGCCTCAGCCGCGGCGGAGCCTCTATTACCTTTTAATGACGCTCTGCTGGATCCGGTTTTAGAGGTGTGGAAGAAGCCGGCATCTTCCCCAGCAGTTCACAGAGCCGTGGCCAGGAGGTATCGGACGGCTCCAACTGATCCTGGTTTCCTATCTAGGCACCCTACGCCGGAGAGCTTGGTTGTGCAGGCCTCCTGTTCGTCCAAATCAGCGCCTGGTTCTTTCCCGACGGTGCCTGGGGACAGAGACTCAAAAAAGCTAGAGGCGCAGTCGAAGAAGATTTTTTCGTCCTGCAGTCTGGCGTTAAAAGCCACTAATGCGACCTGTATCCTGGGGAGGTATATTCATGCTCTGATGGATGACATCTCCTCTTCGTTTACAGAGCTTCCCCAGGGTCTTTTGGATCTTGTCTCTGATGCCCAGGCTGCTGCGACCCAAATTATCCAGACGGGACTGGATACCACCGACTCGGTAGCCAGAGCAATGGGCACAACTGTGGTGGAAAGGAGACAGGCCTGGCTACGTAACTCGGGCTTTTCGGCAGATGTACAGTCCACATTGTTGGATCTCCCGTTTGATGGGGACAAACTGTTTGGGGCTAAGGCTGATTCGGCCTTGGAACGTTTTAAGGAGAGCAGGGCCACGGCTAAGTCGTTGGGACTCCAAGCTCCTTCTTCCACGGCCTCTTCCAGATTCTTCAGGAGGTTTCGTGGATTTGGGCGTGGCTCTTCCTCCTCTTCCTTTCGGGGAAGATATCAGCAACCTGCCTCTTCCCATCCCTATAGATCTTTTAGGGGGAGGGGTAGGGTCCGCACCAGGGGAGCCTCTCAGCAGCACTCTGCCTCTTCCTCATCCTCTGGCGGGGTGCAGCAGGGGAAGCAGCCTTAGGCTTCCACCATTTCCCACTCACTCCTCTCCTGTAGGGGGAAGATTACAGCATTTTCTCACCAAATGGGAGACTGTTACGTCGGACACTTGGGTTCTCAGTGTTGTGGGAAAAGGCTACACCCTTCCCTTTCGGGAGTTTCCGCCCCTCATCCCGCCCCGCCCTTCGTATTGTTCACAAGAACACCTCCTGTTGCTAGAACAGGAGGTAGAAGTCCTCCTTTTAAAGGGCGCGGTGGAGTTGGTCCCGGAGCAGGAAAGGGGTCAAGGAGTTTACTCAAGGTATTTCCTGATTCCCAAGAAGGATGGTCGTTTGAGACCAATTCTGGACCTGAGGATCTTGAATTGGTTCCTCAAGCAGGAAAAGTTCAAGATGCTGACCCTAGCACAGGTGCTTTTGGCGTTGAACATGGAAGACTGGATGGTGTCTGTCGACTTGCAGGATGCTTACTTTCATATCCCGATACTCAAGTCACACAGGAAGTATCTCCGGTTTGTGGTGGGATCGCAACACTACCAGTTTGCGGTCCTTCCGTTTGGTCTTACTTCAGCACCTCGAGTCTTCACGAAGGTGATGTCGGTGGTTGCGGCAGAGCTCAGAAGGAAGGGGATAGCAGTATTCCCTTACTTGGACGATTGGTTGATCAAAGCCAAGTCCCCGGAGCTTGTGTTGCGTCATCTGCAGTCAACAACCCAGTTGTTGTTCGACCTGGGCTTTTCGGTGAACGAGCCCAAATCTCACCTGGAGCCCTCTCAGCGCCTCCTGTTCATAGGGGCAGTACTGGATACGACATTGGGTCGGGCCTTTCCTCCGCCTCAGCGGATTCAAGATATTCAGGATTTGGTTCCAATGTTTCGAAATGGAGCGGTAGTTCCAGTCCTCAAGGTCCTTCGTCTGCTCGGTCTTTTTGCCTCCTGCATTCTGTTGGTCACGCATGCTCGCTGGCACATGAGGGCTCTTCAGTGGTGCCTCCGAAGGCAGTGGTCTCAACACAGAGGGGATCTAGAGGGTACTGTCAAGATCTCCAGAGATGCTGCTGTGGATTTGAAGTGGTGGATTGCAAGCAACAATCTTTCACAAGGAAAACCGTTCCAGCAGTCGCCACCAGTGGCCACAGTCATAACGGATGCTTCCACTCTAGGGTGGGGAGCTCATCTGGGGGATCTGGAGATCAAAGGTCTTTGGTCTCCAGAGGAACAGATTTTTCACATCAATCTGTTAGAGTTACGGGCTGTACGTCTGGCTCTCAAGGCCTTCCTCCCTTCCCTTCGTGGTCAGTCGGTACAGGTCCTAACGGACAATACTACCACGATGTGGTACATAAACAAGCAGGGAGGAGTGGGGTCGTACCTTCTCTGCAGAGAAGCTCTTCGACTATGGTCCTGGGCAAAGGACCATCGGATTTGCTTGATAGCAAACCATCTGGCCGGAGTCTTGAACGTGCGTGCGGACAGTCTCAGTCGCCACTTCTCGGCAGACCACGAGTGGCGTCTCCATCCAGATCAAGTCCGTTTAATCTTCCAGAAGTGGGGGTTTCCTCGGGTAGATCTGTTCGCCACTCGAGAGAACGCGCATTGTCCGTTGTTCTGCAGCCTTCAGTATCCGATGCAGGAAGCATTGGGGGACGCGTTTCAAATGACCTGGTGCGGCCAGTTGCTTTACGCGTTTCCTCCCATACCCTTGATTCCTCGAGTATTGAGGAAGATTCGCCAAGGCCGGGCTCTAGTAATCTTAATAGCTCCGGATTGGCCAAGGAGGGTGTGGTACTCCGACCTTCTCCAACTCTCAACGTGCCCGCCGCTCCGTCTCCCTTTCAGGGCAGACCTCCTCTCGCAGTCGCAGGGGCAGGTTCTACACCCCAACCTCCAGAGTCTGCACCTACATGCCTGGAGATTGAACGGGGCAACCTGAGTTCCTTCTCTCTCCCGCCTGAGGTAGTGGATGTTATATTAGCGGCCAGGCGACACTCCACTAAATCTATCTACGCTAATAGGTGGTCTAAATTTGTTGCGTGGTGTGGAGAGAGGCAGATTGATCCTTTACAAGCTCATCTATCGGACGTTTTGTCTTTTGCTCTATCTCTGGCGCAGAAAGGTTGTGCAGTGGCTACCATTAAAGGTTATTTATCGGCCTTGTCAGCCTTCATATGTCTTCCAGACCAACCATCTTTATTTAAATCCCCTATTGTTATCAGATTCTTGAAAGGTCTTCTAAATCAATATCCTCCAAAGCCATTCGTTATGCCGCAATGGGATTTGTCCTTAGTCCTGACTTTCCTTATGGGGTCCCCTTTTGAACCTATGCATTCTTGCCCCTTGAGGTATTTGTTTTTAAAAACAGTCTTCCTGATAGCTATAACATCAGCAAGGAGAGTGAGTGAGTTGCAGGCCTTATCAGTAAAACCCCCTTATACAACTTTTTATGGGGATAAGGTGGTGTTGAGGACCAAGGCTGCTTTCCTCCCGAAGGTTGTTTCACCCTTCCATTTGGCTCAGGCAATTACTTTGTCCACGTTCTATCCTCCGCCTCATCCTTCCAAAGAGGAAGAAAGACTGCACCGTCTGGATCCAAAGAGAGCGTTGAGCTTCTTTATCGATAGAACAAAGGATTTCAGGCTGGAGGATCAGCTGTTTATTGGATACGTGGGCAAGAGGAGAGGAAAGGCAGTCCACAAGAGAACATTATCCAGGTGGGTTGTTCTTTGCATTAAAATATGTTACTCTTTGGCAAAGAAGGATCCTCCTGAGGGCATTAGAGCTCATTCCACCAGAGCTAAGTCGGCCACTTCGGCCTTAGCCAGAGGTGTTCCTGTGGTCGACATCTGCAAGGCCGCAACTTGGTCGTCCCTTCACACTTTTGCAAAACATTACTGTTTAGATTCTGAGGTTAGAAGGGACGGCCATTTTGCACGGTCAGTGCTGCAGGATTTCTTGGTTTGACCATTTAGGCACCCACCGCTGGGCGTGGTACTGCTTTGGGACTCTATTCATGAGGTGAGGAATCCACAGGTAGTTGTATCCATCAGAAGAACGAGTTACTTACCTTCGGTAACGACTTTTCTGGTGGATACATTAGCTACCTGTGGATTCCTCACGGTCCCACCCGCCTCCCCGTTGCCTTTATGGTCTTGCCAAGTAATCCTTGAGTGCGCTCCTCTTGATCTTTGAGGGTGCAATAGATGTATATATATAATATATTTATATATATATATAGGTATATGTGTATATATCTTTATGTATATACTTGGTGTGTGTATATATTTTTAAAAGAAAGAGTTTTATATATATATATATATATATATATATATATGTACATAAAAAAGATTTACAGTTATTCATACAATGTGGTGTATTTTTACAATATAATGGATGTTGCTTTGTTCTTTCATTGCATTGCCTGGTTGTTCTCATGCACGTAAAAAATGATTGGTACTGACGTCCGCACGTCGTCGAGGACCTCTTATTGCCTGTATGACGTCAGACGGCGTCGCGTGCGAGACAGTGACGTCCTCGTCGACGTGCAGAGACTAGTAAGAAGATTTCCGTAGAATGCTGGCGCCATGGGAGTATTCATGAGGTGAGGAATCATGAGGTGAGGAATCCACAGGTAGCTAATGTATCCACCAGAAAAGTCGTTACCGAAGGTAAGTAACTCGTTCGTCTGAGATCCCAGGGAGAATCCTTCACAATAGGCTTGTTTGGGAAGTTCCTCTACGCATTTCCACCAATTCCACTTTTATGCGCAGGGCACTGCATAAGATGAAATGGAAGCGTGCACATTTGTGACTCTTGCCTGAATGAGTCAACATTGGTAGAAAGAATTATTTGACATGTCAATTCAAACAATCAGTCAATTCAAGCTGGATTCAAAGGAACAGGAGACAAATACTTCCAACACAATCTGTAGTCTGATAATTTGATGTCTTGGCTCACCAGGATGTAAGGTTCGGTCACCCAGATATCCTAGAAAACTGTAAACAAACTGTAAAGCTGTAAGAGTGACATCTACTGTGAAAACCTATGCCTTAAAATGGTAATGGTTTGTAATGTCGGTGCAAATAGAACACATGCCATGTTATGATATCACTACGTCACTCACTTTTAACCATATCAGCTTCCACTGGCAAACCAGGTCTTGGATATACTTCAGTAAAGGTCCACTTGGTGGCAGCAATCTCAAGATACCTCAGGGGCCATATAAACCACCTCTATTTCAGCAAGGCTGATTATAGAATTTCTGAAGAGGTTAGAAGTTTCCTTCCATAAAAAAGGCTTTCCTGACAGAAACTAATGAAACCCCCGGTTTGAGCCAATTCATTCGGCATCCATACTACATCTTGTATGGAAAATGTTTTTTATTATTATTAATGATCACATCAATGAGACTAAGTGAAACCATACTTGTCAACATCAGGGCAGTGCGCGCTCTACGGGCGACTAGAATGCAAAAACCTAACAATTTCAAGCTAACATAATTTATGCATTGTGCTGATATGGTGTTGTTTAACCTTTTGCATTGCAGAGTTTAATCTTGAAGACTTATGTTCAGCATACATATAAATACTGTTCACATGTAATGTACTGCTGCAGGCTTTCAGACTGTGTCAGGGTGTGGTCCCCTTCCAGGGCCTTCTAGAAGCTTTCCCTGCAGCATGCCTGGTGTGGTTGGTGGGCTGGGCTAAGACTCTATAAAAGGGAGCCAGCCCAGCTCCACGTGCTCAGTATTCAGAGGCCCCGGTGCAGAGCAGCAGCAACTTCCTGAGCTCCTGTTCCGGAGGCCTACTCTGACCTGCCAGGCCTCACCCTTTCACTTGGCTGGGTGATTCTTGATCAGGGCAGTATGACGGAGGTCGGGCTGGGCCCCCGATCCTGTTCTCGAAGGCTTTCGAGTTCTTGGGCCTAATTTTGCATGATAAAAGTTTTACTCTTGTGCATGTGAATGTACGATGGTTTTTCATGGCATTTACATGCTGATACTCAAATCGGCAAGATGCGCGATTCTTTGCTTGTGTGCAACTCTTGATATTCATTGTGCGCTACCATTTTATGGCATTTACAAGGTAGCATTCGAATCGGCAAGACGCGCGGTTCATTTCTTGTGCGTAATTCATGTTATTCATTGTGCGCTACCATTTTATGACATTTACAAGGTAGCATTCGAATCGGCAAGATGCGCGATTCATTTCTTGTGCGTAATTCATGTTATTCATTGTGCGCTACCATTTTATGGCATTTACAAGGTAGCATTCGAATCGACCAGACGCGCGATTCATTTCTTGTGCGTAATTCATGTTATTCATTGTGCGCTACCATTTCTTTACAGTTACATGGTGGCTTTCGAATCGGCAAGACGCGCAATTCATTTTCTTGTGCTTTAACCCTAGATATTCATTGTGTGCTGCCATTTCTTGGCAGTTACATGGTGGCATTCGAATCGGCAAGACGCGTGATTCATTTTCTCGTGCTTTAACCCTAGATATTCATTGTGCGCTACCATTTCTTGACAGTTACATGGTGGCATTCGAATCGGCAAGACGCGCCATTCGTTTCTCGTGCTTTAACCCTTGATATTCATTGTGCGCTACCATTTCTTGGCAGTTACATGGTGGCCTTCAAATCGGCAAGACGCGCAATTCATTTTCTGTGTGTCATTCACGATATTCATTGTAGGCTACCATTTCCTGACATTCATATGGTGACATTCCAATCTGCAAGCTGCGCGATTCCTTTTCTGTGTTTAAAATCACAGTGTTCATTATGCACTATCATTTTAAGGCATTTACTTGGTGGCTTTCATGTTGGCAAGACGCGTGATTTATTACTCAAGTCTAATTTATGTTATTCATGGTGCACAATCATTTCATGGTATTTGCAACCTTTGTGAAGATCTGCAATGTGCGCAATTCATGTTCCGGCAATTTTGAGAAACAAAAAAGCTAGAGCTCTAGATGTAATGTGTGTACATAATACGTTTCTCAAACACGATTCATATGATGGTTTAGAAATCATTCAGATTATTTCCTGATCCTCATGCAAAAGATAATACTTGAATTTGAAAGTTGCATTTAACCTTTCTTGATTCCCTCACAGGTATCCAGTCATCTTGAAGCCTAGTTATTTAAGTCTATGCTCAGGTAGTCCATGTTTTCAGAATGACAATGCTTAGAGTCATAGCCTAGTATTGATTAATATGATATAATCTTGATATTGTGTGTTTTAACCTTTTTGCTTCCTACAGGTCTCCTTCCCAGCTGTTCCTTTCCTAATCCCCTTTTCCCCACTTGTGCTCTCTTAGTCTCTGTAACAATTCTAATCAGAGTATTGGAGCTGTCTTGTGGTGGAAGTGTTGGGAACGTGCACAGACCCCGAGGATCTAGTGACTCTGACAATACTTGAGATTCTTAAAGACAAAACTTCTTTATCCACAATCTAAGATTCATGTGTAAAGTGACCAGGTCATTTCTTTTGAATCAGACTGTTGATTTACTAACATTCCTTTCCATATCATGCTGCTGCAGCAGAAAGAACACTCCATTCTCTGAACATTGAGAGATGTCTAAAATTCTATTTACAAAAAAAGCTTCTGTCAGTCGGTCCAGCTCTTTGTAGCTTATGTGTTTTTTCAAACAAAGGGAAAACATTTATGTAAACAATCCTTAGCCAGGTGAATTGTATCATGTACCTCAGTGGCTCATACAACAATGAATAGATCAATTGAAGGCACTGTTGGAGCTCATTCCACAAGAGGTGTAGCAGCCACAACTGCTCTATTTGCTCCAGTCTTGCTACAGCTAACTAAAACGTAGTGGTGTGGAGAAAGATGCATGCTTTTACAAAACATTACTGCATTAATGTTCAGATGAGGAGGAAGGTTACAGCTGTAGGATGGATGGTGCTCCAAAACCTTTTCTCTTAAATACTCATCCCCGCCAACCACTATTTGTTGCACTGTGTTAGGTATACTTACCTACTTGCTGTATTATTTCAGCATTATGCCATAAATAGACAAAAAAGAACAATATAAAGATAAAACATTAAGGGGGTCATTACAACATTGGCGGTAAAAGCCGCTTACTGCCGTGCAGAAGACCGCCAACATGCGGCCGCGGAATTCCGCCACAGCTATTATGACCCACATCTCAGAAACCGCTGAAATTCAGACACCCACACAAGTCCGCCACACCAAAGGTCAGTGATAAACTGGCGACAACAAATCCTCCACCGTCACCAACAGAAACACGCCCATGCTATTACGACCCACGAATACACGCGGCGGTCTTTCAACCGCGGTATTCCATTGGCGGTACACACCGCCGCGCTCAAAATACACACACATCTCCAAAACACCGCCACATTGGACAATTCGAATTACACACACCTGATACACATACAAACACCACTCCCACACACCCAACACAATATAAAACACACACCCACATCACCCACAAACCCCTACGACCAATAATTGGAGACAAAGGCCAGAGAGTGATCACAGCAATAGACAACCCCACCACACAGAGGCACACGACACCATCACCCACACAACATCCACGCACAAAACACCACACACCACTACACATCACCACACTCATCACCAAATACACCACCCCACACACATCACCTACACCACCCAATGGCACGCCTAAGACACCCCAGGTTTTCGGAGGAGGAGCTCAGGGTCATGGTGGAGGAAATCGTACGGGTAGAGCCACAGCTATTTGGATCATAGGTGCGGCACACCTCTATAGCTAGGAAGATGGAGCTATGGCGAAGAATAGTCGACAGGGTCAACGCAGTGGGACAACACCCAAGAATCAGGAAGAGGTGGAACGACCTACGGGGGAAGGTGCGTTCCATGGTCTCCAGACACAACATCGCGGTTCAGCGGACTGGCGGAGGACCCCCACCTCCTCCCCCACAACTAACAACATGGGAGGAGCAGGTCTTGACCATTATGCATCCTGAGGGCCTCGGAAGAGTCGGTGGAGAAATGGACACTGGTAAGTCTAATCTTAACCATCATATCCCCCACCCTACCTGCATGCTATTACACACCCCCACCCTCGCCCCATCCCCTATCACTACAACTCCTCACTAATGTACTAATAACACAAACCACCCATCCCAACACCAAGCCCTGCACGACACAACAAAGCATGGACACCCATCACTAAAGCATGACCAATGCACGTACCCATAACAACCCCTAACCATCATCACACAAGCCCCCACACAGGAATGCTAGCACTGGGACACACGCTCACCCAACCATTGCACACCATGACACACACAGATGCAATAATCATGCTTTTATACCCCTGCTGGAAACTGATGACCAGCCCGGACCATCGTGGGCCTCGGGACAGTCGGTTCCCCTCGCACAGGCACAGCCCAACACTGACCTTCCACCCTCTGGAAACACCAGTACAGCACCCACCCAGCGGGCCCATACCTCCGTACCCAGGACACGTCAATCAGCTGTGTGTCCACCACTACAGGGAACCCAGGATAACCCACCCCCCCAACAACAGGGACCTGGGGGCAGTGGTAGTGGGCACACGGTCCAGGGGACGGAGGCACAGGAACACAGGGGAACTGGGAGGGCTGCTGTGCGACAGGGGGCGGACAGGCCAAGGGAACCCACTCTCCACGAGGCCCTCTCCTCCATCATGGGAGCATACCACCACTCCCAGGAGACGATGGCTACGGTCCTGGCCAAGTTTCAGGAGACCCAGCACCTGCAGGAGGAACAGTATTTGGGCTTCAGGGAGGAACTCAGAACCATCAGCTCCGCCCTGGGCACCATCGTAGGGGTGCTGGAGGACATACAGAACACCATGAGGGACACCGTGGAACTCCAAGGGGCCCCTGACACTAGCATGGACGATGAACTGCCCACCACCTCCGCCGGCGCTAGTGGACAGGACGCCCCACCACAGGACCACCACACCAGCACCCCACCCCCTGCAGACGGACAACCATCCCGCAAGCGGTCCCTGAGATCCAGGAACAGGACAGAGCACGATGGCAAGACCCCGCCAAGAAATGAGACCACCCTGATTGTCGTCCCACTTTGTAACCCTGTCCATATTGGAACTGGCCCAGCTCCACTTCCTATGCCCATATGGGCAGTGCACCTGTGAGACTAATAGACTGGACTCCACCATCACCCATCACCATTTTACCACCCCCTCCAATAATCACCACTTCAATAAACACCCTTGAACCACAAAAAAATCTGGAGTCAGTCTGTGATATTGAAAATGTGTATTAGCTATAACAATGACAACATCCGTTCTCAATAGTAATGTCAACATACCTATGTCACACATCACAAGTCCATGAAGGATGCAAGCAGATGACACACGTTGGTAACCACACCTGTGAAACCGTAATGGAAATGTACAACTTAGTTGCCAAATACTGCTTGAAATTGACAGACAGGATAGAGGTAGAAGTGTGAAAGTAAAAGTATTAGTAAAGAAAGTGTTCTCACCTGTGTGTCACTGGAAATATTGCTGTATGACTGAGTCCCTGTTGTCAATGTCTTCTTCCTCTGCTTCCTCCTCATCACTGTCCACAGGCTCCACAGCTGCCACAACACCGTCATCTGGACCATCCTCCTGCAGAAAAGGCACCTGGCGTCGCAAAGCAAGATTGTGAAGCATGGAGCAGGCGATGATGATCTGGCACACCTTCCTTGGTGAGTAGAATAGGGAACCACCTGTCATATGGAGGCACCTGAACCTGGCCTTCAGGAGGCCGAAGGTGCGTTCGATCACCCTCCTAGTCCGCATATGGGCCTCATTGTAGCGTTCCTCTGCCCTGGTCCTGGGATTCCTCACTGGGGTCAGTAGCCATGACCGGTTGGGGTAACCAGAGTCACCTAATAGCCACACCCGGTGCCTCTGGAGTTGACCCATCACATAAGGGATGCTGCTATTCCGCAGGATGTAGGCGTCATGCACTGAGCCAGGGAACATAGCATTTACCTGGGAGATGTATTGGTCTGCCAAACATACCATCTGTACATTCATGGAATGATAACTCTTCCGGTTCCTGTACACCTGTTCACTAGTTGGGGGGCGGGGGGGGGGGGAGAGACCAGAGCTACATGGGTCCCATCAATGGCATCTATGATGTTAGGGATATGTCCCAGGGCATAGAAGTCACCTTTAACTGTAGCCAAATCCTCCACCTGAGAGAAAACGATGTAGCTCCTCATGTATTTCAGCAGGGCAGACAACACTCTGGACAACACGTTGGAAAACATAGGCTGGGACATCCCTGATGCCATGGCCACTTGTTGTTTGAAATGACCCACTTGCTAGGAAATGGAGCACTGATAGCACCTGCACTTGAGGGGGGAATCCTGTGGGATGGCGGATTGGTGACATCCGGTCTGGCTCCAACTGGGTACACAGTTCCTGGATTGTGGCACGGTCAAACCTGTAGGTGATGATCAAATGTCGCTCCTCCATTGTCAACAGGTCCACCAGTGGTCGGTACACCAGAGGATTCCGCCATCTCCTCACATGTCCCAGCTGACGGTGCCTAGGAAGGACAACAGCGACCACAGAGTCAAGCAATTCAGAGGTATGTACCCACAGCTACACAGAACACGAAACAAATTCCAAAAGAGTTGACTGTATGTGTGTTGAGTCCAGGCCTCAGTATGTGTGACGCAGTTGAAAATGAAGCCACGTGGGCCCCTGAAATGGCGGATGCCTGACCTCTAAACTGGGACAATGGGATGTGAGGTAACTGCGCTGGCGTTGTACACCGTCGCGGTAGGCGGTCGTAGACCGCAGCGCAATGCTGCATTGGTTAACATTGGACCCTATGGGTCCTAGGAGCCAATGACGAAGTGCGCCGGCAGTGATGATACACACCACCGCGGACGTCACCGCCGCGGATGTGACCGCCATTTTCTATCTGTTGAATCACTCAATACCTGATCTTCGACAGGAGAGGACCTATACTGCAAGTGCTGCTGTGACCTCGGTCTGGAAGAGACAATGGCACGTGCGTCTGGGGAAAGGGCCCCTGTCTTCACTGCACAGGAGTTGGAGAAGCTCGTGGACGGGGTCCTCCCCCAGTACACGCTACTCTACGGTCCTCCAGACCAACAGGTGAGTACATAGGGTGCAAGTTGTATGGGCTATGCCTGGGTGGAGAGGGCTGGATGTAAGAAGGAAGGGGGCACAGTTCAGCGAGCATGAATGAGTGTGAATGCATGTGCCACATGGCAAGGGCAGGGTTGTGGGCCACTCACTTCGACGGTGCAGTTGTTAATGACTTCTCTTCTTCCCCTGTACATGTCATGTAGGTCAGCGCCCACCAGAAGGATATTTGGCGTGCCATCGCCAAGGACGTCCGGACCCTGGGGGTCCACCAGAGACGGAGCACCCACTGCCGGAAAAGATGGGAGGACATTCGCCGCTGGAGCAAGAAGACGGCGGAGGCTCAGCTGGGGATGGCCTCCCAACGTGGGAGGGGTGCCCGTCGCACCATGACCCCCCTGATGTTCCGGATCCTGGCGGTGGCCTACCCTGAGTTAGATGGGCGCATGAGGGCATCACAGCAGACACAGGGGGGTGAGTACACTCTCATTCTGCTGACTTTGCGCGCAGTGGAGGTGTCTGGGTGGGGGATGAGGGCTGTGGGATTCCCTAGGCCAGGGCGAGTTCCGTAGGCTAGGCCCCTCCGTAATGCAGGCCATGTGGCACCCCACCCCACCTCTGTAGAGTGCCAAGTACAGGTATTCATGCCCCTGTGTCATCTATGTGTGCAGATGTCGGCCATAGCCATGTAGGCCATATCCCAGGAACTGCATCTGTAGAGGCCAAGAGCGCGTCGTAGTGCAGGGGGCTGCTGTGTCTGTATTGTCCGCCAACGGTAGCGGTAAGCCATGCACTCAACCTGTCTTTCTTCTGTCCCCCCCCCCCCTTTTTGTGCTCTCCCTGTTCTTTTGTGCATCAGCATCATCAGGCGGAGGTACAGTGGCACCGGAGCACGAGGGGGCTGCATCCCACATGGCCATGGAGGGTCACACCACGGACTCCGAATACACCAGTGGGACGGAGGGCAAAGGGAGCTTTGCGGCGGTCACCGGATCAGCAAACAGCGACACAGACTCGTCCTCCGATGTGAGCTCCCTTGTGGTGGCGGCACCATCTGTGCCCCCCACTTCAACAGGTACAGCCGCCATGCCCCCTACCAGCACCGCCCTCCCAGCAGCCCCTCAGCCTTCGGCCCGTGCCCGCTCACCCAGGAGGGTGGGCATCACCTTCGCCCCAGGCACCTCAGCCCCTGCCACCCCTGCTGCCCTCAGTGAGGAGGCCATTGACCTCCTCAGGTCACTCACTGTTGGGCAGTCTACCATTGTGAATGCCATCCAGGGTGTAGAAAGGGAGTTGCAACACACTAATGCATTCCTGGAGGGCATTCATTCTGGTCAGGCTGCCCATCATTGAACCCTGCAATCTCTGGCCTCAGCACTGATGGCAGCCATTGTCCCTGTGTCTAGCCTCCCCCCTCCAATTTTCTCCACCCAGACCCAATCCCCTGTACCTCAGCCTATCCCAAGCACACCATCAGACTAGACTGCACACACCTCAACACACAAGGGCAGCTCGGGCAAACATAGGCACCAAGCATCCCACAGGCACTCACACAAGCATCACCCACATACAGACACAGCAACATCCACTGGCTCCACTGTGTCCCCCTCCTCGTCGTCTCCCTCCTCCCTCCCAGTGTCGTCTACACTCTCACCTGCATGCACTACCACTACAGCCACTAGGACTCGCACCAGAACACCCAGCACCACACCCCGCTCACCTGCACTCACCACCCCCACTACCATTTACACATCCCCTGTGTCCTCTCCCAGTGTGTCTGTTACGCCCCCTCCCAAAGTACACAAACGCGGGCACACACACACCCAACATCCATCCACCTCACGACAGCCTCCAGAACATGTACCTGCACCCAAATCACCTAAAGTTACACCTCCTACAACCACCTCCTCTTCCTCCACTCCCAGACCCCCTCCAGCTACCCGTCCCAGTGTTTGTCAGAAACTTTTCCTGAGCAACGTTGACCTCTTTCCCAACCCACCCCTCCAATTCATAGGTCCCGTAGTAGCACCTCAGCCCAAAAACGTCCGGTACCAGTGGTGCCTGTTAGAGGTATGTGGAGTGCACCAGGCACCAGGGCAGCCAGTGTGACACAGAGCCAAAGCACAGCCAGTCCCCCCCGTGAAGCACCAGAAGTTGGACAGTGCCCGACGGGAGAGGGTGAAGACTCCTGCCGGCAAAGCCGCTCACAAGGGTCCCGGGGGGAGTGTCGAGTCAGCTGTGACTCCTCCCAAGGTGGGGAAGGGGCAGAAGAAAGCGCCAAAGTCTGGGAAGTGCAGCACAGCGGAGAAGGCCGCCATCATCCCCGCTGCCCTAGATGCCACCGCCAGCACTATCGTCACTGGTCAGGAGTCCACCGCCAGAGTCCGTGCCCTAGAGGGCAGCACAATCGTCACTGGTCAGGAGACCACCGCCAGAGTCAGTGCCCTGGAGGGCAGCACAATTGTCACTGGTCAGGAGACCACCGCCAGAGTCAGTGCCCTGGAGGGCAGCACTATCATCACTGGTCAGGAGACTACCGCCAGAGTCAGTGCCCTGGAGGGCAGCACTATCGTCACTGGTCAGGAGACCACCGCCAGAGTCAGTGCCCAGGAGGGCCCCAGCAGCCACAGCCCCACTGGGCAATGAGGGACTGCCATGGCACACACCGCTGCACAGGTCAGAGACAGCAAAGTGAAGCACCGCTGAACAGGGCAGAAACCCCTATGGCGAGCACCGCTGAACAGGGCAAAGAATGCCATGGCAAGCACCGCTGACAGGGCAAAGAATGCCATGGCAAGCACCGCTGAACAGGGGAAGCACCGCTGAACAGGGCAGAAACCGCCATGGCATGCACCGCTGAACAGGGCAAACACCACTGAACAGGGCAAAGACCGCCATGGCAAGCACCGCTGAACAGGGGAAGCACCGCTGAACAGGGCAGAAACCCCCATGGCAAGCACCGCTGAACAGGGCAAGCACCGCTGAACAGGGCAAAGACCACCATGGCAAGCACCGCTGAACAGGGCAGAAACCGCCATGGCATGCACCGCTGAACAGGGCAAACACTGCTGAAAAGGGCAAAGACTGCCATGGCAAGCACCACTGAACAGGGCAGAATCCGCCATGGCATGTACCGTTGAACAGGGCAAACACCGCTGCACAGGGCAAAGACCGCCATGGCAAGCACCGCTGAACAGGGGAAGCACCGCTAAACAGGGCAGAAACCGCCATGGCATGCACCGCTGAACAGGGCAAGCACAGCTCAACAGGGCAAGCACCGCTCAACAGGGCAAAGACCGCCATGGCAAGCACCGCTGAACAGGGCAAAGACCGCCATGGCAAGCACCGCTGAACAGGGCAAGCACCGCCAACTCAAGCATCGCTAGCCCATGTGCGGCAGGGGCAGTGACGGAACTGGGACTGTCACGGGGAGAGTGATGCACTCTGAGCACCAGTCCCCCTCCAGAACCAGTGGAGAACGGCATCCACTACCTCAGTCCTTAACAGGATGAAGCACTCTGGGCACCAGTCCCCCTATAGAACCAGTGGAGACTGTTATCGACTTGAGAGACTGTGGCTTTGCACTCCCCAGGATGGTACAGTGGGCAAACCACCCACTGAAAAGACTTGAGACTGTGGCTTTGCACTCCCCAGAATGGTCCAGTGGGCAAACCACCCACTGTAGAGACTTGAGAGACTGTGGCTTTGCACTCCCCAGGATACATCAATGGGCATGGAGCCCCGTCGTGGATCTGGCGTGGTGCTGTCATCCGGCTGAGGTGCCCCCCCCTTCCCTTCCCCCTGAGGTGCCTGTTGTATTTCTATCTGATGCCCCTGCAGTGTTCTCTCCGTTTCTGGACAGGTATCTAGTGTGGGCCTCGCCCATGCATTTTGGGCCCAGTGGTCCACGGACATTGGATGGTGCATACCTGCACTACTGATCGTGATGTATATATTTTGGCATTTGTATATATTTCTGTATATATTAGCTTACTGTATTGTGATACATTACAATGGTTGTACTCATTTCCTTTTGTCTTTGCATTCTTCCGGGGGGGTTGGGGGTTGTTACTGTGATGTTTGGAAATGCATTGGTGTGTGTGTGTTGTAGTGTGCGAGGGTCGGGGTGGGGGTGGGGGTGTTGAGTGTGGGTGTCCCTGACTTTTGCCTCCCCACTCCCCTATGTCGTAGGTGCAGTACTCACCGTTGTCTTCGGCGCCGCCGTTGCTGATGTTCGTAGAGGAGCAGGAACACTATCTGTAGGAAAGTACCATCTTGCCTGGCATGTTACCCCCATATTTCACTGTATATATGTTGTTTTAGTTGTATGTGTCACTGGGACCCTGCCAGCCAGGGCCCCAGTGCTCATAAGTGTGCCCTGTATGTGTTACCTGTGTTATGACTAACTGTCTCACTGAGGCTCTGCTATCCAGAACCTCAGTGGTTATGCTCTCTCATTTCTTTCCAAATTGTCACTAACAGGCTAGTGACCAATTTCACCAATTTACATTGGCATACTGGAACACCCTTATAATCCCCTAGTATATGGTACTAAGGTACCCAGGGTATTGGGGTTCCAGGAGATCCCTATGGGCTGCAGCATTTCTTGTGCCACCCATAGGGAGATCTGACAATTCTTACACAGGCCTGCCAGTGCAGCCTGAGTGAAATAACGTCCATGTTATTTCACAGCCATTTACCACTGCACTTAAGTAACTTATAAGTCACCTATATGTCTAACCTTTACCTAGTAAAGGTTGGGTGCTAAGTTACTTAGTGTGTGGGCCCCCTGGCACTAACCAAGGTGCTCCCACATTGTTCAGGGCAAATTCCCCGGACTTTGTGAGTGCGGGGACAACATTACACGCGTGCACTATACATATGTCACGACATATGTATAGCGTCACAATGGAAACTCCGAACATGGCCATGTAACATGTCTAGGATCATGAAATTGTCACCCCAATGCCATTCTGGCATTGGGGAGACAATTCCATGATCCCCCGAGTCTCTAGCTCAGACCCGGGTACTGCCAAACTACCTTTCCCGGGGTTTCCCTACAGCTGCTGCTGCTGCCAACCCCTCAGACAGGTTTCTGCCCTCCTGGGGTCCAGCCAGCCTTGGCCCAGGAAGGCAGAACAAAGGACTTCCTCAGAGAGAGGGTGTTACACCCTCTCCCTTTGGAAAAAGGTGTCAGGGCTGGGGAGGAGTAGCCTCCCTCAGCCTCTGGAAATGCTTTGATGGGCACAGATGGTGCCCATCTCTGCATAAGCCAGTCTGCACCGTTTCAGGGATCCCTCAGCCCTGCTCTGGCGCGAAACTGGACAAAGGAAAGGGGAGTGACCACTCCCCTGACCTGCACCTCCCCTGGGAGGTGCCCAGAGCTCCTCCAGTGTGCTCCAGACCTCTGCCATCTTGGAAACAGAGGTGCTGCTGGCACACTGGACTGCTCTGAGTGGCCAGTGCCAGCAGGTGACGTCAGAGACTCCTTCTGATCGGCTCCTTCAGGTGTTGCTAGCCTATCCTCTCTCCTAGGTAGCCAAACCTCCTTTTCTGGCTATTTAGGGTCTCTGCTTTGGGGAATTCCTTAGATAACGAATGCAAGAGCTCATCAGAGTTCCTCTGCATCTCTCTCTTCACCTTCTGCCAAGGAATCGACTGCTGACCGCGCTGGAAGCCTGCAAAACTGCAACAAAGTAGCAAAGACGACTACTGCGACCTTGTAACGCTGATCCTGCCGCCTTCTCGACTGTTTTCCTGGTGGTGCATGCTGTGGGGGTAGTCTGCCTCCTCTCTGCACTAGAAGCTCTGAAGAAATCTCCCGTGGGTCGACTGAATCTTCCCCCTGCAACCGCAGGCACCAAAGAACTGCATCACCGGTCCTCTGGGTCTCCTCTCAGCACGATGAGCAAGGTCCCTTGAACTCAGCAACTCTGTCCAAGTGACTCCCACAGTCCAGTGACTCTTCAGTCCAAGTTTGGTGGAGGTAAGTCCTTGCCTCCCCACGCTAGACTGCATGGCTGGGAACTGTGTGTTTTGCAGCTACTCCGGCTCCTGTGCACTCTTCCAGGATTTCCTTTGTGCACAGCCAAGCCTGGGTCCCCGGCACTCTAACCTGCAGTGCACGACCTCCTGAGTTGTCCTCCGGCGTCGTGGGACCCTCTTTCGCGACTTCGGGTGAGCTCCGGTTCACTCCACTTCGTAGTGCCTGTTCCGGCACTTCTGCGGGTGCTGCTTGCTTCTGAGTGGGCTCTTTGTCTTGCTGGACGCCCCCTCTGTCTCCTCACGCAATTTGCGACATCCTGGTCCCTCCTGGGCCACAGCAGCATCCAAAAACCCTAACTGCGACCTTTGCAGCTAGCAAGGCTTGTTTGCGGTCTTTCTGCACGGAAACACCTCTGCAAGACTCTTCACGACGTGGGACATCCATCCTCCAAAGGGGAAGTTTCTAGCCCTTGTCGTTCTTGCAGAATCCACAGCTTCTACAATCCGGTGGCAGCTTCTTTGCACCCACAGCTGGCATTTCCTGGGAATCTGCCCACTCCCGACTTGATCGTGACTCTTGGACTTGGTCCCCTTGTTCCACAGGTACTCTCGTCAGGAAATCCATTGTTGTTGCGTTGCTGGTGTTGGTCTTCCTTGCAGAATTCCCCTATCACGACTTCTGTGCTCTTTGGGGAACTTAGGTGCACTTTGCACCCACTTTTCAGGGTCTTGGGGTGGGCTATTTTTCTAACCCTCACTGTTTTCTTACAGTCCCAGCGACCCTCTACAAGGTCACATAGGTTTGGGGTCCATTCGTGGTTCGCATTCCACTTCTAAAGTATATGGTTTGTGTTGCCCCTATCCCTATGTGCCCCCATTGCATTCTATTGTGACTATACATTGTTTGCACTGTTTTCTATTGCTATTACTGCATATTTTGGTATTGTGTACATATATCTTGTGTATATTTGCTATCCTCATACTGAGGGTACTCACTGAGATACTTTGGCATATTGTCATAAAAATAAAGTACCTTTATTTTTAGTATATCTGTGTATTGTGTTTTCTTATGATATTGTGCTTATGACACTAGTGGTACTGTAGGAGCTTCACTCGTCTCCTAGTTCAGCCTAAGCTGCTCTGCTAAGCTACCTTTTCTATCAGCCTAAGCTGCTAGACACCCCTCTACACTAATAAGGGATACCTGGGCCTGGTGCAAGGTGTAAGTACCCCTTGGTACTTACTACAAGCCAGTCCAGCCTCCTACATTGGTTGTGCAGCTGTGGGATAAGTACTTTGCAACTACTTACCACTTTGTCATATTGTACTTTTCATAAGAGAAAAATATACAAAACAAGTTCAGTGTATGTACACCTAACCAAAAAGTTTTGCTTTTCTTCTCTCACTTCTTTACTAAGTGCTGAAAAGTACCTCTAAAACTTTCAAAAAGTTCTTTAAAAGTTTTAAAAGTTTTTTTTTCTGTTCTTTAAAAAGTTCTAAAACTTTTTCTTTCTTTTTCTGTCCCTTAAACCTTTTCTATCATGTCTGGTACAGGCCAAACTCTTAATCTGGCCAGCATAGTTTATGACAACCTTAGCTGGAAGGAAGCAAGGAGTCTCTGCATAGATAGAGGTTTAGGGGTAGGGAAGAATCCCTCAAGACAACTGTTAGTTAATATGCTCATTGAACAAGATAAGACCTTAGGTGGCACTTCTGGTGAGAAATTGGCTGATGGTTCCCAATCTGATCGTGGGGCACCCCTAGCAAAAGATTTGGGAGGGAATCTTTCCAACCTGCCCCTTAGCAGGCCATCTAGCATAGCTGGTACAGATGTGATTTCACATCACAGTAATAGTGTTGTTTCACATCACAGTAGAAGTGTTACTTCTGTAGGCCAGAATGTTAGAGTGCCATCTGTTAGGGAAGGGTCTCCCTCTGTTCATTCTCACCATTCTTCTGTATCAAGACATGCCCAACCCACCCACCCTGATGACAGAGTGTTAGAAAGGGAGCTCAATAGATTGAGAGTGGAACAATCCAGGCTGAAGCTCAAGAAGCAACAGCTGGATTTAGATAGGCAGTCCTTTGATTTAGAAAAAGAAAGGCAGAGGTTGGGGTTAGGACCCCATGGTGGCAGCAGCAGTATTCCAAATAGTCATCCTGCAAAAGAGCATGATTCTAGGAATCTGCACAAGATAGTTCCCCCTTACAAGGAGGGGGGTGACATTAACAAGTGGTTTGCTGCACTTGAGAGAGCCTGTGTTGTACAGGAGGTCCCTCAAAGGCAGTGGGCTGCTATCCTATGGCTATCTTTCAGTGGAAAGGGTAGGGATAGGCTCCTTACTGTTAAAGAAAGTGATGCCAATAATTTTGCAGTTCTTAAGAATGCACTCCTGGATGGTTATGGCTTAACCACTGAACAGTACAGGATGAAGTTCAGAGAAAACAAAAAGGAGTCTTCACAAGACTGGGTAGACTTTGTTGACCATTCAGTGAAGGCCTTGGAGGGGTGGTTCCATGGCAGTAAAGTTTGACTATGAGAGCCTGTATAACTTAATCCTGAGAGAGCATATTCTTAATAATTGTTTGTCTGATTTGTTACACCAGTACCTGGTAGACTCTGATCTGACCTCTCCCCAAGAATTGGGAAAGAAGGCAGACAAATGGGTCAGAACAAGGGTGAACAGAAATGTTCATACAGGGGGTGACAAGGATGGCAAGAAGAAG
The DNA here is from genome assembly GCF_031143425.1 of Pleurodeles waltl. NCBI lineage: Eukaryota > Metazoa > Chordata > Amphibia > Caudata > Salamandridae > Pleurodeles > Pleurodeles waltl. The sequence continues at coordinate 78,124,892 of NC_090443.1, read as the reverse complement.
GATGGTAAGTCTTCTGACAAGGGTGGGGACAAATCTAAAAATGAGTCTTCATCAGGCCCACAAAAACACTGGTGGGGGTGGTGGGCCCAAATCCTCTTCAAATCAAAACAAAGAAAAGAAACCATGGTGCTATTTATATAAAATAAAAGGCCATTGGACAACAGATCCCAGTTGTCCAAAGAAAAGCACCAAGCCTCCTTCCACTACAACCCCTGCTGCTACACCTAGTGCCCCTAGTAATAGCAGTGGTGGTGGGAGCAAACCTACTAATAGCCAATCCAAGGGAGTAGCTGGGCTCACTTTTGGTAACTTAGTTGGGGTTGGTCTGATTAGGGAGACCACAGAGGCTGTGTTAGTCTCTGAGGGGGCTATTGATTTAGCCACCTTGGTTGCTTGTCCCCTTAACATGGATAAGTACAAGCAACTACCCCTAATAAATGGTGTTGAGGTTCAGGCCTACAGGGACACAGGTGCCAGTGTTACAATGGTAATAGAGAAACTGGTCCACCCTGAACAACACCTACTTGGTCACCAGTACCAAGTAACCGAAGCTCATAACAACACTCTTAGCCACCCCATGGCTGTTGTGAATCTCAACTGGGGAGGGGGGGGGGGGTTACTGGTCCAAAGAAAGTTGTGGTTGCCTCAGATTTACCTGTAGACTCTCTATTAGGGAATGATTTAGAGACATCAGCTTGGGCAGAAGTGGAGTTGGAGGCTCATGCAGCAATGCTGGGCATTCCAGGCCATATTTTTGCTTTAACCAGGGCTCAGGCCAAAAAGCAAAAAGGGCAGGGTGACTTGGATCCTGGAAGAATGGACCAAGTGCTCCCTAAAGCTAGGGTTAGTAAAGGTAAAACACTACCTACTATCCCTCCCTCTACAGTGGATTCTACTTCTGAGGAAGAAGATTTTCCACCCTGTGCAGAACCTACACCAGAGGAGCTGGAAGCAGACACTGCTGAGCTTTTGGGTGAAGGGGGGCCTGCCAGGGAGGAGCTGAGTGTGGCACAGCATACCTGTCCCACACTAGAGGGTCTAAGGCAGCAAGCTGTCAAACAAGCAAATGGGGATGTCAGTGACTCTCACAGAGTTTACTGGGAGGATAACCTTTTGTACACTGAAGCAAGGGATCCTAAACCTGGAGCTGCCAGGAGATTGGTGATTCCTCAGGAGTACAGAAAGTTCCTCCTAACTCTAGCCCACGACATTCCCTTAGCTGGACATTTGGGGCAAATGAAAACTTGGGACAGGCTTGTCCCCTTGTTTCATTGACCTAGAATGTCAGAGGACACAAAGGGATTTTGTAAGTCCTGTGAAACCTGTCAAGTCAGTGGTAAGACAGGTGGCACTCCAAAGGCACCCCTTATTCCACTACCTGTGGTTGGGGTTCCCTTTGAAAGGGTAGGGGTTGACATAGTTGGCCCCCTTGGCCCTCCTACTGCTTCAGGCAATAGGTTTATCTTGGTGGTAGTGGACCATGCCACCAGATATCCTGAAGCAATTCCTCTAAGGACCACTACAGCTCCTGCAGTGGCAAAGGCCCTCCTGGGAATATTTTACAGGGTGGGCTTCCCAAAAGAGGTGGTATCAGACAGGGGAAGCAATTTCATGTCTGCTTACTTAAAGGCCATGTGGAAGGAATGTGGTGTGACATACAAGTTCACTACACCCTATCATCCACAAACAAACGGACTGGTGGAGAGATTTAACAAAACTCTCAAAGGTATGATAATGGGACTCCCTGAAAAACTCCGCAGGAGATGGGATATCATCAAATCAAATCAAATCATTAACATTTATAAAGCGCGCTACTCACCCGTGCGGGTCTCAAGGCGCTAGGGGAAAGAGGGGGTTACTGCTGCTCGAAAAGCCAGGTCTTTAGGAGTCTCCGGAAAGCGGAGTGGTCCTGGGTGGTCCTGAGGCTGGTGGGGAGGGAGTTCCAGGTCCTGGCCGCCAGGAAGGAGAAAGATCTCCCACCCGCCGTGGAGCGGCGGATGCGAGGGATGGAAGTGAGTGCGAGGCCAGAGGAACGGAGGAGGCGGGTGGGGACGTAGAAGCTGAGGCGTCGGTTGAGGTATTCCGGTCCCTTGTCGTGGAGGGCTTTGTGTGCGTGGGTGAGAAGTCGAAAGGTGATCCTTTTGCTGACTGGGAGCCAATGCAGGTGTCTCAGGTGTGCGGAGATGTGGCTGTTGCGGGGTACGTCGAGGATGAGGCGGGCCGAGGCGTTTTGAATGCGTTGCAGGCGATTTTGGAGTTTGGCTGTGGTTCCAGCGTAGAGGGTGTTGCCGTAGTCCAGGCGGCTCGTGACGAGGGCGTGGGTCACGGTTTTTCTAGTGTCGGCGGGGATCCAGCGGAAGATCTTGCGGAGCATGCGGAGGGTGAGGAAGCAGGCGGAGGACACGGCGTTGACTTGCTTGGTCATGGTGAGAAGAGGGTCCAAGATGAAGCCGAGGTTGCGGGTGTGGTCTGCGGGGGCCGGTGCGGTGCCGAGGGCCGTGGGCCACCAGGAGTCGTCCCAGGCGGACGGGGTGTTGCCGAGGATGAGGACTTCCGTTTTTTCAGAGTTCAGCTTTAGGCGGCTGAGCCTCATCCAATCTGCGACGTCCTTCATTCCCTCTTGTAATGTTACCTTGCCTCCTTTTTGCTTACAGGGAGGTACCCCAGAAAGGAGTGGGCTTCAGCCCCTTTGAGCTCCTATTTGGACACCCTGTAAGAGGTCCCCTAACACTTGTTAAGGAGGGTTGGGAACAACCTTTAAAAGCTCCAAAGCAAGACATAGTGGACTATGTACTTGGCCTAAGATCTAGGATGGCTGAGTACATGAAAAATGCCAGTAAAAACCTTCAGACCAGCCAAGAGCTCCAAAAGCAATGGCATGACTAGAAGGCTGTTTTGGTTCAGTACCAACCAGGGCAGAAAGTGTGGGTCTTGGAGCCTGTGGCCCCAAGAGCACTCCAAGACAAATGGAGTGGACCCCACATTATTGTTGAGAAAAAGGGTGAAGTCACCTACTTAGTTGACTTAGACACTGCCAGGAGTCCCCTTAGGGTGCTCCATGTCAATCGCCTGAAACCCTACTATGACAGGGTTGATCTCACCCTGCTCATGGCAACAGATGAGGGACAGGAAGAAGAGAGTGACCCTCTCCCTGATCTCTTCTCTTCCACAGAACAAGATGCTCTAGTAGAAGGTGTAGTACTGGCAGATTGTCTTACTGCCGAGCAGAAAGACCACTGCATAAATCTCCTGGGTCAGTTTTCTGAACTCTTTTCTACTGTGCCAGGCACCACTTCTTGGTGTGAGCACACTATAGATACTGGATACAGCTTGCCTGTCAAAAGTAAGATCTATAGGTAGCCTGACCATGTCAGAGACTGCATAAAGCAAGAGGTGCAGAAAATGCTTGACCTGGGAGTGGTTGAGCACTCTGAAAGTCCATGGGCCTCTCCTGTGGTACTTGTACCAAAACCTCATTCCAAAGATGGTAAAAGGGAAATTAGATTTTGTGTTGACTACAGAGGTCTCAACCAGGTAACCAAAACTGATGCTCACCCTATACCCAGGGCAGATGCGCTAATAGATACACTGGCATCTGCCAAGTATCTAAGCACCTTTGATTTGACTGCAGGGTATTGGCAGATCAAGTTATCAGAGATGCAAAAGCAAAAACTGCATTTTCAACCATTGGAGGTCATTACCAATTCACAGTAATGCCTTTTGGATTGAAAAATGCACCTGCCACTTTTCAAAGGTTGGTGAATACAGTCCTGCAAGGGCTGGAAGCTTTTAGTGCAGCATATATAGATGATATAGCTGTCTTTAGCTCCAGCTGGGATGATCACCTGGTCCACCTATGGAAAGTTTTGGAGGCCCTGCAAAAGGGAGGCCTCACTATCAAGGCTTCAAAGTGCCAGATAGGGCAGGGGAAAGTGGTTTATCTAGGACACCTGGTAGGTGGAGAACAGATTGCACCACTTCAGGGGAAAATCCAAACTATTATAGATTGGGTTCCCCCTACAACTCAGACTCAGGTGAGAGCCTTTTTAGGCCTTACTGGGTACTACAGGAGGTTCATAAAGAACTATGGCTCCATTGCAGCCCCTCTTAATGACCTCACATCTAAGAAAATGCCTAAGAAGGTATTATGGACAGCAAACTGTCAGAAAGCTTTTGAGGAGCTGAAGCAGGCCATGTGCTCTGCACCTGTCCTGAAAAGCCCCTGTTACTCCAAAAAATTCATTTTCCAAACTGATGCATCTGAATTAGGGGTAGGGGCAGTCTTATCACAACTTAATTCTAAGGGCCAGGTTCAACCTGTTGCTTTTATCAGCAGGAGGTTGACCCCTAGAGAAAAGCGTTGGTCTGCCATAGAGAGGGAGGCCTTTGCTGTGGTCTGGGCACTGAAGAAGTTGAGGCCATACCTGTTTGGCACTCACTTAATTGTTCAGACAGACCACAAACCTCTACTTTGGCTAAAACAAATGAAAGGTGAAAACCCTAAATTGTTGAGGTGGTCCATATCCCTACAGGGAATGGACTATACAGTGGAACATAGACCTGGGAGTACCCACTCCAATGCAGATGGACTCTCCAGATATTTCCACTTAGACAATGAAGACTCATCAGGTCATGGCTAGTCTTATTGTCCTTCGTTTGGGGTGGGGGGGGGGGGGGTTGTGTAGGAAAGTACCATCTTGCCTGGCATGTTACCCCTATATTTCACTGTATATATGTTGTTTTAGTTGTATGTGTCACTGGGACCCTGCCAGCCAGGGCCCCAGCGCTCATAAGTGTGCCCTGTATGTGTTACCTGTGTTATGACTAACTGTCTCACTGATGCTCTGCTATCCAGAACCTCAGTGGTTATGCTCTCTCATTTCTTTCCAAATTGTCACTAACAGGCTAGTGACCAATTTCACCAATTTACATTGGCATACTGGAACACCCTTATAATCCCCTAGTATATGGTACTAAGGTACCCAGGGTATTTGGGTTCCAGGAGATCCCTATGGGCTGCAGCATTTCTTGTGCCACCCATAGGGAGATCTGACAATTCTTACACAGGCCTGCCAGTGCAGCCTGAGTGAAATAACGTCCACGTTATTTCACAGCCATTTACCACTGCACTTAAGTAACTTATAAGTCACCTATATGTCTAACCTTTACCTAGTAAAGGTTGGGTGCTAATTTACTTAGTGTGTGGGCACCCTGGCACTAGCCAAGGTGCTCCCACATTGTTCAGGGCAAATTCCCCGGACTTTGTGAGTGCGGGGACACCATTACACGCGTGCACTATACATATGTCACGACATATGTATAGCGTCACAATGGAAACTCAGAACATAGCCATGTAACATGTCTAGGATCATGGAATTGTCACCCCAATGCCATTGGGGAGACAATTCCATGATCCCCCGAGTCTCTAGCTCAGACCCGGGTACTGCCAAACTACCTTTCCCGGGGTTTCACTGCAGCTGCTGCTGCTGCCAACCCCTCAGACAGGTTTCTGCCCTCCTGGGGTCCAGCCAGGCTTGGCCCAGGAAGGCAGAACAAAGGACTTCCTCAGAGAGAGGGTGTTTCTCCCTTTGGAAAAAGGTGTCAGGGCTGGGGAGGAGTAGTCTCCCCCAGCCTCTGGAAATGCTTTGATGGGCACAGATGGTGCCCATCTCTGCATAAGCCAGTCTGCACCAGTTCAGGGATCCCTCAGCCCTGCTCTGGCGCGAAACTGGACAAAGGAAAGGGGAGAGACCACTCCCCTGACCTGCACCTCCCCTGGGAGGTGCCCAGAGCTCCTCCAGTGTGCTCCAGACCTCTGCCATCTTGGAAACAGAGGTGCTGCTGGCACACTGGACTGCTCTGAGTGGCCAGTGCCAGCAGGTGACGTCAGAGACTCCTTCTGATAGGCTCCTTCAGGTGTTGCTAGCCTATCCTCTCTCCTAGGTAGTCAAACCTCCTTTTCTGGCTATTTAGGGTCTCTGCTTTGGGGAATTCCTTAGATAACGATTGCAAGAGCTCATCAGAGTTCCTCTGCATCTCTCTCTTCACCTTCTGCCAAGGAATCGACTGCTGACCACACTGGAAGCCTGCAAAACTGCAGCAAAGTAGCAAAGACGACGACTACTGCGACCTTGTAACGCTGATCCTGCTGCCTTCTCGACTGTTTTCCTGGTGGTGCATGCTGTGGGGGTAGTCTGCCTCCTCTCTGCACTAGAAGCTCCGAAGAAATCTCCTGTGGGTCGATGGAATCTTTCCCCTGCAACCGCAGGCACCAAAGAACTGCATCACCGTTCCTCTGGGTCACCTCTCAGCACGACGAGCGAGGTCCCTTGAACTCAGCAACTCTGTCCAAGTGACTCCCACAGTCCAGTGACTCTTCAGTCCAAGTTTGGTGGAGGTAAGTACTTGCCTCCCCACGCTAGACTGCATGGCTGGGAACTGCGTGTTTTGCAGCTACTCCGGCTCCTGTGCACTCTTCCAGGATTTCCTTTGTGCACAGCCAAGCCTGGGTCCCGGCACTCTAACCTGCAGTGCACGACCTCCTGAGTTGTCCTCCGCGTCGTGGGACCCTCTTGTGCAACTTCGGGTGAGCACCGATTCACTCCACTTCGTAGTGCCTGTTCCGGCACTTCTGCGGGTGCTGCTTGCTTCTGAGTGGGCTCTTTGTCTTGCTGGACGCCCCTTCTGTCTCCTCACGCAATTGGCGACATCCTGGTCCCTCCTGGGCCACAGCAGCATCCAAAAACCCTAACCGCGACCTTTGCAGCTAGCACGGCTTGTTTGCGGTCTTTCTGCACGGAAACACCTCTGCAAGACTCTTCACGACGTGGGACATCCATCCTCCAAAGGGGAAGTTTCTAGCCCTTGTCGTTCTTGCAGAATCCACAGCTTCTACCATCCGGTGGCAGCTTCTTTGCACCCACAGCTGGCATTTCCTGGGAATCTGCCCACTCCCGACTTGATTGTGACTCTTGGACTTGGTCCCCTTGTTCCACAGGTACTCTCATCCGGAAATCCATCGTTGTTGCATTGCTGGTGTTGGTCTTCCTTGCAGAATTCCCCTATCACGACTTCTGTGCTCTTTGGGGAACTTAGGTGCACTTTGCACCCACTTTTCAGGGTCTTGGGGTGGGCTATTTTTCTAACCCTCACTGTTTTCTTACAGTCCCAGTGACCCTCTACAAGGTCACATAGGTTTGGGGTCCATTCGTGGTTCGCATTCCACTTCTAGAGTATATGGTTTGTGTTGCCCCTATCCCTATGTGCCCCCTTTGCATTCTATTGTGACTATACATTGTTTGCGCTGTTTTCTATTGCTATTACTGCATATTTTGGTATTGTGTACATATATCTTGTGTATATTTGCTATCCTCATACTGAGGGTACTCACTGAGGGACTTTGGCATATTGTCATAAAAATAAAGTACCTTTATTTTTAGTATATCTGTGTATTGTGTTTTCTTATGATATTGTGCATATGACACTAGTGGTACTGTAGGAGCTTCACTCGTCTCCTAGTTCAGCCTAAGCTGCTCTGCTAAGCTGCCTTTTCTATCAGCCTAAGCTGCTAGACACCCCTCTACACTAATAAGGATTACCTGGGCCTGGTGCAAGGTGTAAGTACCCCTTGGTACTCACTACAAGCCAGTCCAGCCTCCTACACTATCGCAGGGAGTATTTGGAGTTCCGGCTCCATGGTGTCCTCCTTCCTCGTGGAGTGTGTAGAGGTGAGTGTTTTCCCATTGAAATGGCTGTTTCCGCTGTGTTTTTATCCACGGTGAATCCGCCCCGGAAAAGGTGGCGGATTGGCCTGTTGTAATACTGTGGGCGGTACTTTGTCTTCCGCCTTTCTGTTGGCGGTGACCGCCGCGCTGTTTGTCTCTACCGCTGTGGGGGTCGGAGTGTTAAAGTGGCTGTCTATGTTGGCGGTTTCCGCCACGGTCATAATTCCCTTTTTTCCGCCGGCCTGTTTGCGGTCTTACCGCCGCTTTAACACCGTCCGCCAGGGTTGTAATGACCCCCTAAATATCTAGATACGTTAAAACAACCGCACTCAGTGCAAGTTTGCTACGAGTGTCAATTACAATCACAAGAATAATGCTGAACACATTCATAAAATTCCACACAAGAGAAATATATAGTAAACCTAAAACTGTGCAAAAGTCCCCATATAAAATGCAATTTCCCAAATGCGTCGAACTGTGGTGCACATTAATGCAGCTGCACAAATAGCCTAGTGACCACCTCCCAAACACCCAACCAAACAAAAGAATATTCCTTAGCATTGCACAAGCCACAGTTGCACCTTGCGAGGATTACAGGTGGCGTGTGTGGGTGTGGGGTTATGGGGTTAAAAAAAAAAAATTTTTAGAGAACTTACCGCACCACCACGCCGCTGCTCCTCCGTCTCCTCACAGGTACAGGCTCCTAGCCTGCCCTGTGGCTAATCCAGACACTGCCGAGAGCAGCGTCAGGATTGGCAGGGAGGCCCTGCGGCCAATCCTGACACTGCTCAGAGCAGCATCAGGATTGGCTGGGAGGCAGACTGGGAGCTTGTGCCTGCTTTCTCCAGCCTGGCAACACAGTGCCGGGCTGGAGAGAGCCCTGTGTGCATGTGTGTTTGGCCGGCCTGAAACGGCCAGCCAAACATACATGCGCACTGAGTGGAGTGCACAGTGCACGCCCCTCGTCCTCAATACCCCGCCCCTTTAGCAATGAAAGGATAATAAACATAGTTTATTATCCTTTCATTGTTAAAGGATTTTGCAGAAGTTGCTGCAGGCAGTAGGGGCTGGGGCGACGCTCCTCTGCTACTGGCAACCATACATCTCTGCCAAGAACAAATTTGCATTCTACACTCGTTAAGCACGAAATGAGATACAATAGTACATTACCCAAGGAATACAAACGCTGATAAGAGATTGGAATTAGGAGGGGTCAACAGAAACTACTAATCTTTCTTATGCACCACATAGCAAATAAATATTTTGATACCACGTAAACAATGGGTTGACTTGTGTCAGTTTTTAGGATTCTCAAAGCCTCTTTGTGGTGGGGGGCTCCAGACTCTCTGCATATGGGCGCAATCCACTTTCTTCTGGCCTTACTATAAACGTTACAAAAAAAGAGGACATGAACTTCTGATTCACTAGAACCACCACACATGGGGCATGCCTGATTCACGGTGGTCCTGGAGGTTTTCCATTTAGAAGTATATGAAGATAGGGGCAAGGTAACAAACCTAAATTGCCAAACTAGATTCGATTTCATGCATAAAGCCCTATAGACTGCAAAACTCCTTATATGATGTGAACCTGCCAGTCAATGATCCCAATGAAGGGCTGGCCAACATCGAATAAAAAAAAAAGGTTTTGTAGAGTTGTTTTTTTATTTTTTTAAGGTCGGCTTTAGAAAGGGGTGGACAAGCCCTACTGGGATCATCCCATAGGTTACCTCTCCCCAGACTCCTCAATGTCTCTCTAACAAAACTCCGCCATGGTAATTTACCAGCACCCTGCATACCCAGTATTTCTTCCAGGGCTAACATATAGGAAGCTAGTTTCGGGGTGGCCCACAATCTTCTCCAATACAATATAGGCCTGGGGGTGATCTCCTCCAAGATTTATCATACCCCCAGATCCAGCCTGAGTGGAATAACAGGTACATTAAACAATTGCCGCAAGCAAGCAGTTCTCAAACCGACTGAGGGTTTCCGCAGGCTTACAACCCCATATTTCATCCCGTAGAGAACAGCCCCCCAGAGCTTGAACAGCATAGATAATGGTAGCTAGGGAGATAGGCTTGCTAAATATCTCCTTATGTACCTTTAGGAGCCCACCACCATGGTGCTCTAGTTTTATTCTTTGCTTAGTAATATGGGATGCCCAATCCTTCTGTTCACTAAGGGCAATGCGGCGGAGCGTCGCACCCACTGCCAGTAGCAGCAGCTAAAAACCTTTAAAAATAAAATAAAAAACCTTTAAAAATAAAACGATAATAAACAATGTTCATTATCGTTTTATTTTTAAAGGGGCGAGCCATGGGGGGATGACAGCCATGGAGGGGAGTGCACAGAGCACTCCCCTCAGTGCCCATGTATGTTTGGCTGGCCTTCTCGGGCCAGCCAAACACACATGCGCACAGAGCTCTCTCCAACCTGGCACTGTATTGCTGGGTTGGAGACAGAAGGCCCAGGCTCCCAGTCTGCCTTGGAGCACCCAGCCAGGGTGCTCAAGCCAATCATAACGGTGCTCTGAGCAGTTTCATGATTTACCACAGGGCAGGCTGGGAGCCTGTGCCTGGAGTGCAGTGGTGCGGCATTGAGCTCAAAATCCGTCCAAAGTAGAACTCGGAAGGGGTGCAGCTGGTGTGGTCTTATGTTTGTCCATATTTAGTGTTTCGGGAAGAAAAAGTCACCAGGCAAAGAGCCAAAACCCCCAGCTAAGGCCAGGAGATTCCAAACATAGAATAGGGCACTGCAATACCTGAGTCACCACATACCTTGGTTGCCACCAATGCTCTGTCCACGGGACCCTCGTACGGTAAAATCAATGGGTCAAAGGGCGGGGCGGCCCGGCGAGCTGCTCTTCGCCCGGGCATGTGCCCAGGTGTGCCCCGTGGCAGTCATTCTGAGTTTCCCGCTGGGCTGGCGGGCGACCGCCAGAAGGCCGCCCGCCAGCCCAGCGGGAAACCCCCTTCCACGAGGATGCCGGCTCCGAATGGAGCCGGCGGAGTGGATGGGGTGCGACGGGTGCAGTTGCACCCGTCGCGATTTTCAGTGTCGGCCACGCAGACACTGAAAACCTGAATGGGGCCCCTGCAGTGCCCATGCCAACCCACGACACCCGTTCCCGCCAGAGCCAGGCTGGCAGGAAGGGGGTCGGAATCCCCATGGCGGCGCTGCTTGCAGCGCCGCCGTGGAGGATTCCCAGGGGCAGCGGGAAACCGGCGGGACACCGCCGGTTTCCCGTTTCTGACCGCGGCTGTACCGCCGCGGTCAGAATGCCCATGGGAGCACCGCCAGCCTGTTGGCGGTGCTCCCGCGGTCGTTGGCCCTGGCGGTCCATGACCGCCAGAGTCAGAATGACCCCCTTGGTGTTCAAGAACCGCTCAGTTAAAGTGCCAAGCGCAGAGAATTAAAAAGAGTGCCCTGGATGTAGCCCTGAGACTTCACCTTTAGTAAAAGAACCGTATTGTTAGTCATGGTCTCTGGTTCCTCCCACAATTCCCTCCGATCTAGTTTATACAGCCGTTAGTTGATCTTCTTAAACCAGACGATACGCCCTGCTGCCTTGTCTAATGTCTGTTCTCCAACAACACCTTCTTTGATGGGAATCTGTGGCTTGCCTGTCCATAGCCTCACCCAGAACACTAAGGTTTTTAAGACTGCAATATGGGTAATATGTCTCAATCCAAAGTCAAAGCGTACCGGGACCAGCGGTGTGTTTAGTGGTAAGTTTAGTATAGAACCAAAAAATGTATTCTCAACCATCTCCAATCCCTTCCAAACCCAACAGTTTGCCCCATATATGGCAGTACCCAGCCCTCTAACTCGATAGATTTCAAGTACGGGGGAAATAGGGCATAATACAGACCAATTTTATTTTTTAACAGTCGCTGCCTCTACATGTTGCAGTGGCATTTGACCTTTTAATCTGGGCAGACCATGACAGATTACTAGACAACCTAACCCCTAAGTAATCGAAAACCTAAACCTGCTCAAGAATCTTCTATCCCAACCTTAGCTCCCCCTAAATGATCGTTGAAGAGTAAGGTCATAAATTTAGTTTTCAGGCAGTTAATCTCCAGTCCAGATTTATTACAAATATCAATAAATCTATTTAGTTAGTTCTGCTTGCCCATTGTTTTTTTTTCCTAAATCAACAGCGTATCATCAGCAAAGAGGAGTGCTGGTAACAGTTGCCCCCTAATTTGGGATGGGGGGGGGGGGGGGTTCACTTCCACAGTGATAAAGTGCATCAATTAACCCATTCATGTATAAGGTGAACAGTGTTGGGGCTGGGACGCATCCTTGGCAATCTCCTGTAGAAGCATTCATTTTCCCAGTGAGGGCACCACTCTTACCCCACCTAACTTGTGCCTAGTTACCTTGATGCAGGTGAATTATATGTTGCAGCAAACCTGGTGGCATTCCAGCATCCCTCACATCAGCCCACAATTTGTCCTGTGGATTTGAATCGAAGGCAGATTTAAGATCCACAAACACAATATAAATGTGCCTCTTCCCTATCATAACAACCTTCCAAACAATCAGTAAAAAACAGAACACCTGATCCAAGGTGCTGGTATATTCCCAAAGCCATCTTGCAAGTGGGATAATACCCTGTCATCCTCGATCCATATTTCTATCTGTATCAAAATTTGTTTACTAAAAACGTTCTGCGCAGTATCTATTAGGCTGATTGGCCTATAGTTTATAGGGTCTCCTTTAGCCCCTTTCTTATAAATTGGGATTATTTTAGCACACTTCCATGTGCCTGGTATTTCTCCACCACAGGTGATAGCATTGAATACCGTATTAAATATGTAGCCCCAAATCAATCAATCAGGGTTCTTGTAAAGCGCTGCTAATGACCCGTCAGGGTCTCAAGGCGCTGGGGGTAGTGGGAGTTGATTCCAAGAGACAGATAATCGGCTCTGAACAATAGAGGTCTCTGGAGGTTCTGTTGAACCGTGGTGCTTTGTACCTTTTCATGCTGCTGATAGCAGCTTTAGTTTCAGCCAAAGTTAAGCTAACTATTCCCCCTCACTCGAGATCTATACTGTTCTTCCCTCTATGTGTCAGATCCCACTTCCCCTACCCCCCTAGAATCCAATTTGGAGAAATGCTGTTCCAATACATGAGGTTGTGTTTAAAAAAAATTAATAATCTTCTTTGACAATGTATGATACCCCTTTGGATAACAAATGCCAAAATAACTACTCTTTCATTTTTTACACACTAAATGATACCAGTTATCTTCCTCCCAACATTTCCTGGTGTGTGACCATGGTCTACTGTAAGCCCTCCTACCCTCTGCTATGGCAGTGCTATTACCATTCTTCACAGCTGTAATCAAAAACTGATCTTGCCAACTTACAGTTTTCGTTGTACCATGATGGATCTTTCTGCCTAGCTCAGACATATTGACATTGTCTACAAAAGTGTCCCCTGATGGATGTAAGTAAATTAGTGAAGCTGTTCATAATAGTCAAGTCATCTAGCTCAATGTTCTCAATCGTGGTTAAGGTTGAAGTTACTTTCTTGGAAATGCTGACTATCGATTCCCTATCAGATTGTACAAAAGGCCATTTTATCCTCCTGTCATTATTTGAGGAAATTATAGGGTGATCTGGTACACCACAGCAATTAGTCAGCTAAGGGATGTCAACCAATTCCATAACCAATGTGTTATGATCACTATCAGACCTATATATGACTTTCATATCATGTACATTAGGCCACAGGTCCAGGTCAACCATAATATAGTCTATCCTAGACTGAGTGTTTGCGCTTTTGAAAGTAAAGGATGCATTTAAGTCTGAGATAGTCCGCCCTCTACAAGCATGTAAACCATGGGCTAGGGTAAGAGACATAAATTGCTGGGCAACCTTTGAGCATCTCCTAAGAGACAGAATCTGCAATGTTTGTATGCCCCTTGCTGCCTCTTCCTCTTGAACAAGATCTTGTATAAAACCTATGGCCTCATACGACACATTAAAGTCTCCAGCTAAGATGAAGTAATACCCTCTATCCATATGTTCAATTAAATTTGTCAAGGTCTAGAGTGTAACAGAGTTCTGATTCAAACTATTAAAGCGATTCTAACTATTTATCAGCCTTACTGCAAACTTCCCGCCCAATGGTTTAACATCAAGCCCCAAAATAGCAGCAGAACCTATTTTTAACCTCTGAATTTAGCAAGCCAAACTTGTCTTTACCCAGATGAGTAAACCCACCGCTGGCAGCGGTCTAACCTGAACACTGAGATTTGTGAAACCCACCCTGAAAATTGGTAGAGTTGTCCAAGTTTCTTGAAATAATTATATAAGACAACCCTCTATGATCTCACTCAATTCTGAATAATTCAGTTTGGACCTCAATCCAGCAGCATTCCATGAGACCACTTTGAAATATTGATCATTTGCCTTAATCTGCGGGGTATCCCTTGGTTGATTAACTATACCCTGTGTTAAGGGTCTCTCTATAGCCTTGTTCCCTTCCAATCTCTACCTACCCTCTGGGCATGGTAGGGGCTGAGGTAAATTCTCTAGTTGGGTAATTAGGCCATTGTTACTATATTTGTCCCCGCAAATGTACATTGGGTAGACTCTTCTTGAGCCAGTACATGACACTTGGTAGTACCCATCGGGCGTCAATCTATATTGTCAAGATCTGTGAGTGGCTGGAACCTATTACGTGTAGCAGTTGTGGATTTCTGATGTTCCCTAAACCTATTCCAAGCAGGACAACCTCCAGATGGAGTTATTGGGTGGTGGAGGGGGGGATGAGATGTTTATAAAAATACCCCAGGGGAACAATACCTATACCATGTCCCACTCCCTCCCAATAGAGTTTAGCATCATAGTTAATCGTTCTGCAAGGTTAGGATATCTACAGTTCACCACAATACAGTTGCCATTTATGTGTATGGGTGATGGGCCTAGCCACCCAATCCTTCTAACAAACAAAATGTCCTGGATATTAATATTCCTAAAATCAGTAGTTCTTGATAACCAATGGCAGACTTTGTTCTTGGCTGATTGACTCCTCATCGTTATGGCTCAATCAGGGAACATTAGTTAGAATGGCCACATAGGGACAGCCTAAGGAGGGAAGGTCCTATGTTACCTGGTTAGAGTGAGCTTGCGATCTTGCAGAGGTTTTAGTCAGTTCACCAGATGCAGAACTGGAACCCCTTGTGGTGTCTTTGCTCTGGTCCCACTCTTCCAAAACTACAGTTCCCTTTTTATCGGGTTGACCAGATATAGCATTACTGCCTTTTAGTACACCCTCATTCTGAGGCTCTCTGTCCCGAAGTCAGGACCCATTTTATTAATGGAAGGGGAAATGGCGTTACAGGGGCGAGAAGATGAATGGCCAAGCAGAGAACCACCCTCTTCAATGCCATCATTCCTTACCATATCCTGATTGGTAACCCCCAGGACTTTTGGGCTGACCAATGAATTCTGAAGCAATAATCTTCCAATCTACTGAGTCTAACCAATATTGGGGCAAGGCTTGCTCTTAACATAATCTCAAATTTACTAAATATGGAGTCCAAATCCAAGTCCAGTTTCAGTGTAGGGCTCGGAATTTCAGGGAGGGAAGTTTTAGTTGCATTTGGCAACAAAGGTGACGTGGGCAAACCAACAATAGCGCTCTGTGCATTTGTGGCCCTATTTGTTCTGGGTTTCAGTGCCTTTTTTGACCTATGTGTTTAGTTTTCTTTTTCCTCTTCAACTGAGGTTTATCCACGCTAGTGATTAAAGGTTAAAATGGAGACTGGGAGGCCTGCAAATCTTGAGGAGACACCTCAGCCTCAACCTTGGGGCCACTTTGGATATAAGGGGGTCTCTAAATCACTAAGGGGTTTTATGGGCAGCGTGATGGACTCTCCTAACTCCATCCATAGACGGCTTTCTGACAACATGATCTCTTTATCAGTCACCCTGACAGCACACACCAAAAAATAATCCCTGTCCTCGAATAGCTTCTGTTTCACGATTTCCACTGAATTAGTTATACCGTTCCCGTTTTGGCTCTCAGCAGTGGGCACTCACTGGTTACGAGTGGCATAACAATGCGTTGCAAGGACCCTCCTCCTCAATGACAAGATGCTGCAGCAGGGCGTGCTGGTGGGGCATAGTCCCACCCCAGCGGGTTGTGTAGAATGTCCAGTGGCAATATCAGTGCGTCCCGTGCTGCAGTGGTGAGAAGCTCTTTTCAAGCGCTGCAAGGCCCCTCCTCCTCAGTGAGAAGATAGTGCAGCACGGTCTGCTGGGGGACATAGTCCTACCCCAGCAATGTCCCCCAGCAGGTCATGGAGAGTGGCCAGTGGCAATATCAGTGCGTTGTTTATATAATATCCATATAGGTTTTGAAGCACAGTCCTGATGTACTGATGTGTCTAGAAAATAGGAACTGACTCCTGAGCTGGTGTGGCTATATAAGTTAGCATGTCACGTACTGTACAGGACAGCCTTGAGCAGGGCACAGAGTGCATGTCGTACAAATGATAGATAAAATGTGCAGCGTGAACAACTCTGTCTTTTTGGAAAGAAGCCGCTGATTAAAATATAAAAACAAGCTAAAAGCTGGCTATGCTAACAAATATGAAAATAATATAATGCATATGAATGTAAAAGACAGAGGCTACAGTCCTAATGCTCAAATAAGGGTGTCCAACCTAGATTCTAAAGGGGCCCTACAACACCCTCCCCGGAACAGGAGTGCAGAGTCTAGTTCCTAAAGAAACTAGAATAAGACTTATAAAACCTACAAAACCATGTGAAAATTCAGCTAATACAAAGAAATATAAGCTATACAATCTAAAATCAAAATATAAAAGGATGTCCTTGTCGCCAAGCAGAGCAAGCCAGTCAAAATGCCAAATTAAAGTAGTTCATCTTTTGGAAAAATAGTGCCATTTTAAAAGTCATTGGAATTCTGCATGAGGTCATCAAACATAGTAGTAGATATAGAATCCAAGATAAACCCCACATTGGCAGACAATAAAACCACCAGAGCCTCAAAGGTTAAAGGAACAAACATAATCTGTAGTCTAAGCCATAACCATAGCAGAGAAGGCAGAGTTCTGTTCTGTGCCAGATGTTAGGGCACTGAGAGCCAAAGCGACTTAATCCAAGAAAGCTGGCTCATAGGAGGCATCATGAAGCAATCTCATGAGACAACTCAGGCAATTAACCCTCATCGAGAACATCAGATTTATGTGCACAGAAAGTACTTGTTGCTGGACAAGACACATTTCCAGTGCATGTTCGAAGGAGCACGATAAGGAGTGGAAAACGGGCTGCACACAGCAGAATACTGGTCGAAATGACAATGACCAGTCCTTAAGTAATTCTTCCAAAAGTGCAACTTCAAAGTACTTCATTATGCGTTCACAACACAGTTCGGCTGGTGGGAGCTCCATCACTACTGTTTGTTGAGATGACACAGCCATTGTGAATCAAAAATACCAACAGCAAAATACCAAGACAGTCGGGAATCCTCTAGAAACACCCAAAACAGTGAGTGAATTGCTGAAGGTATTACTCCAAAGATAGTCTGGAATGTGCTTACAAATCCAGAACCAACAGCCTTAACAAAGTGTACAGTCCCTGTGGTGTTAGATGCATTAAAAATGTACCTCAAAGTGCTTTGTAAAGTTCATATTTAAAAGCGACTGTATCTCAGCGGGTGACTTTGCCACTTGCAGGTCATACGTCTCATGGGCAGATGTGAGCGCAACATGTTTTTGAAACAATAATGCATTTAATCTGCTCAGCTTGTTGAAATCAACATTATAAGTACCAATGTGAGGCCACAAGTCTGCTACTTTTATCTCTTGCGGGGGATGAAAAAGTACATTTCCACAACAGGTCACTATTTGAGAAACAGAAATCACATTTGCAACACTTGCTCTCATCCCATAACAGCCTTTATCACTCAGCATCAAGTAACTCCCATTTTAGAGTAACTGAAATACTGAGTGGATTAGAGAGACAGGAATGCCCTTCAAGTAGCAAACTAAATTAGATACTGATGAATTGAAAGGGCCATGTAGCGCCACCTGTTTGCAAATCATTGACTGGCTTGCCGGAAGTTTCACATTCACTGACGCAAAGAACAACCTCTCACCACTCGCACATTTATAATCAAAGGGCAGCTCCCATAACTAATGGAAGTAGCTATTTCCTAACTGTTCAAACCTGCCAACAGGAAAATGTTTCAAACATAAGGTGAATTGGAATGTTGATATCGGCAGGAATATCACTCCCTGTATCACCCACACTGATGATGGTGTTTCATCTACTGAAAGAGGCAACTTTTCTAGCTTTTCTGTATTAAGCATGATGTAATTAGCTACCTTCCTTGCCATTATCTGTTGTTTACGTGTAAGGTTGAATGTGGCAAATAACGTTTCACAGTTAACTTGCTTTCAAGGTACATGGCTGCTTTTCAGAACTTGTAAAGTCCAACTCAACTGTGTAATGGAGCTAAGCTGACTTTGTCCATGTTATAAAAATTATTTGTTGTTTTGGATAATGTCAATAGGAGAGGACACAATGTTGTTTAATGTGTATATACAAGTGGACAGTGTGTTCAAACCTTTATCGACAATGGATAAAGCTTTCTCTAAGTTTTTCTAATCTATTTGCCTTAAACGAGTAGCAGTTTCCATTTGCGAAAGCTTCAAAATTTCATTATATATTGCACCTAGAAATCTTTTGGAGTGGGTTTTTCTAGGACCTTACCAGAAATCTTGTAAGCCTATGTCTTCAGAAAGGAGAGTGACATGTTCTTTTACAGTTGTTAACGTTGATGTCTGCACCATTGTTGGTATAATTTACCCACGCTGTATGTGGTGATGATACCTGAATGCTGTCTGATGACGTAAAGAGGGTCTGGTTTGCTGGCTCGAAAACCCTGCGTGGAGTTAGTAAAATGCGCATGACAACCATTTGTTTCCACTGGCCACAATAACCACCAGTTAGAACCTGAAAGTGATGAATTAAAAGTACCGTTCTGAACCATACCATTGAGTTGGTCGTCTGAAAAAATTCTCAATTTACTGCCAATTGTCAAATTTAGCTATGGAAGGAATTCTGGGCAGTTATCGCTTTTACTTTTGCTAACCCAAGGCAAGTTGTTTGCTGAACTGTCATTCAAGAAAATAATTTGCAACAGAATTAAACATACTCTAAGTAAAGCTTCCATGCCTTGTATCAACCAATCTTTCATTCCCCAAACAGTTTTTAGGTCAATTGTCTTTTTCCAATACTCATATCCTTGGATGACTAACTGGGAAACAAATGAGCCTGAATAAATTAATTTAGTGTTGGCAATATAATCCACAGATAGTACCATGGACAAATCAAATAGTTGTGTTTAAGCCAGCTAAAAGTCTCACATATACCCGAACCTGGTGCAATAGCTGGTGCTGAAGAAGATGAAGGAAAATCATCAATGTGTACAAAATAATGAGAAGCAGCCTGTGCAAAAACTGGAGCCGATGCAGGTGAAAGAGAACTGGCAGATGTATCCAAAGGAGGTTCATCGTAGACACTCCCATCTATGTGTGTTGCATTTATAAATTGTAGATTAACATTTTGGACATTTCTTCTTGATATAGCAGTAACTGGAAATCAACAAATGTTCATTCTCTGCCCTCCCTGACCTGGAGGAAATAATTTCTGTTGTTGTTTAATACTTGAAGAGTTATCTCCTGTATGGTATTGAGGGGGGCAAAGGAATTACCCAGGAATCCTCATGGTCTACTGTGAAGGATCGGCACATGATGCAACTTCATCTGATCAGGGAGACAAAGCAGTTGTCTTTGGAGACAGGCAGTTCTTGTACCTTGTATTCCAAAAACCGGCACTTGTGCCTGGTAGGATGGGCCAAATTCCTTCTTCACAGGTATCTTTTCCCGGACTAGGTTCCCAATTTGTTGAACTAAACCTGTGGATGTTATTGAATCCCTCGTTCCCAAGATGGTGGCATGTGCTGTTGAGTGTTCCTCATTGAACTGTTGTAGTTCCTGCAAGACAGTGACATATTCATTTATGTCAAAAGGTGTTTCTGCTGTCACCGCGCCAGAACCATTAAGATCTGGGACGTACATGGGGATGCCGAACAGGTCTTCATAATGGGTACGGCCTCCCAAAGATCATGTAAGCAGATTATTTAATGCTTTTTGGGCTCCATACAAGTGATGGATCTAACTCCAACCTAAGCCTAGTACTCTAGTTGTTAAGGATTTATTTAAGTCCCATTTTTTTTCTTTCCACTACTAAATTTCCCTTAGGGTGATAGGGGCTAGAATAATGCACCGTGACTTCCATTGTTCCCATGGCGTCCCTTTTTTCCCATAGAGGCAAAAGCAGGGACCTGGTCCGAATGGATTGCTACAACTGGATATGACCTGATAAAGACTTGCATATCATTGATAACAGTTCAAGCATCAGCTGATCATTATGGCCACCCCCATAAGAATCTGCAGCAAGAGTCTACTGCAAGGAGAATGTGTTTGTATGCATCATTTGAATTGTGGGGACTGCAGTAGCCCAAGTGCAGACATTATATAGGCTTACTTGATAGAGGAGGGGTGTCTGCGGTGGGTGGTTAATGGTGGAACCGTTAATTTGTTGGCAGATGTCCCAATTAAGGACACACTGTTTGGTCTGCTTGTATAGACAGTGCCACCATTAACGTTTTCTTAGAAGAGAGATGGCAGCTGCCACACCAGCATGGGCAGAAGCAACACCCTCATGAGCTGTGTAGATCAATTCTAGCCTACAATCTTAGTTGGATATCACACGATCACCTACCCCTGGTATTGTTACAAAAGGAATGTTTTGGGAACTTAAATGGTAGGAATATTTGGTAGGGTATGCTTTTGGTAGAAGCTTGCCATCAGCTGAAGTGTTCACAGGAATGAAAATGTCATCATCCACCCTTGTATAAGAATGAGCCATTGCATCAATAAAAGCCATAACAACTGCAGATTCGGCAGCTTCATCAGCATTTCAGTTTTCTACAACGTGTATTTCAACACGTTGGTGGCCCATTGCATGTATTACATGAGCCCATGGCAGTTTGTCCTTAAGACTTGCCACTTCACCCCCACAAAAATGTGTGTTTTATGGGGTTTCCTTCAGAATCTCTGAACTCATTAAGGTGCCATTAATTTAAGTTTTCATTGATGGACTGGACACAATAATGTGAATCACACACAATAAGTGTAGGAAGTTCAGGATCCGTATGTTCCAATACCAAAAGCAATGCTTTAAGATCAGCAAGTTGTGCTGTGCAATCCCATAGGGACTGCATGTAGATTTGTACAGGGTGGAAGTTACCACCGCTCATAACTTCACAAACGGCCTGCCAAGCTGCAGAGTATGGGTGTTTGGTGCCTTCAACTGGTTGAGCCGAACCATCAATATAAATGATGATTCTGCAATGGTCAAGAGGTATGACATTACTGAGCATGGGGTACTAAAATTCATATTGGAGGAACTAGTGGGTCTGAAGTTTCGGGTCAAAAACATAACATCAGTGGTAGTCAAGGAGTTAGCCCATTGTATCCAACGGGAATGTACAGCTTTTGCATTTGTAACGCTAGCTTTGGTAACAGCCTCAAGGGCTGGGACCAGGGTAATGACAATAATGCACTTACCCTGGGCTAGAGGTCTTTCCTTGATGACCGCCATCTGAACTGCAGTCAGTATTTTTTCTGTTAGTGCAAAACGTATTTCAGCATTGAAGTGTAAGTGTGATTTGCATGTTATGGGTAATTGTGTCACCTTCTTTAAATGTGACATATGTGAATCCAATGGCTCCCAGAATGACCTGGATGAACAAGTTACTTACCTTCGGTAGCGCATAATCTGGTAGAGACTTTATCTAGCTGCAGATTCCTTACCTTTTAATTCCCTGGCGTCAGCTTTGAATCCGGAGTGTTTTGCTGAGCAATACCCTGCGTGTGCCGTTGGATGATGTTGTTCGGATCTGCGGGTGTCGCTCGGCTCTGCAAGGCTTTGTCAGTGTCATTGGAGCCATCTGTGACGTCACGTTGCTTATAAAGACACCACCCCTGTGCGCGTACGTAATTTCTTTTATCCACAAAACATCCACGCCAGAAGCGCAGAGTCATGGATAGAACCAACATTTTGCCTGTGCAAAGCTAGGGCCCTGAAAGGGATAAACCTTAACCCTACTAGACATATCTGCAGAGCAGGGAGGCATGGGTTGGTGTAAGGAATCTGCAGCTAGATAAAGTCACTACCAGATAATGCGTTACCGAAGGTAAGAAACTTGTTCATCTTATAGAGGCTTCTAGCTGCAGATTCCTTACCTTTGAATAGATACACAATCCATAACCTCCTGGTGGTGGGCTGCGAATACCTCTACTTACACTGAAAAGTCCGGTAGGACTGAAAGGGCAAAGTGTCCGTCTCTCCGTACTTGATTGTCCAGGCAGTAATGCTTTGCAAACGTGTGCAAAGATGCCCACGTTGCCGCCTGACAAATCTCCAGGAATGGAATGCCCAGAGCTAACGCAGTGGTAGCAGCTGTGCCCCTGACAGAATAAGCCCTCAAACCCTCAGGAGGCTGCTTCCTGTCCAATGCATAGCAGATCTTGATGCAGAAAACGACCCAGCGCGAAATGGTTCGTTCCTGCACTGCTCGACCCTTCTTTGCTCCAACGTACCCCACAAAGAGTTAGTCATCCACCCGGAACTCTTTTGTGCAGTCAAGGTAGAATGACAACGCTCTTTTTGGGTCCAGTCGGTGGAGTCGTTCCTCTTCCTTAGAGGGATGCGGTGGAGCAAAGAAGGTGGTCAGAGTGATGTTGTGACCCAGATAAAAGAGGGGAGGAATGAGGCACAAGTTCTGAGTACCAACTTGTCTGGATAGAAAGTGAGATACGATGGCTTTGATCACAGAGCCTGCATCTCACCCTCCTGCCAGATGTTATCGCCACTAAGAAGGCTGTCCTGATGGTGAGCAGCTGAAGGGGACAGTTGTGCAAAGGCTCAAAAGGAGCACACATCAGAAATGTGAGGACCAGATTTAAGTCCCATTGGGGCATAACAAAGGTCGTAGAGGGAAACATATGTACAAGACCTTTAAGGAATCTATGTACAATGGGGGATTTAAACAGAGAAGGCTGATCAGGCAGCTGAAGAAATGCTGATAAGGCAGAAAGATAGCCCTTGAGAGTCCCCAAAGCAGAGCCCTGCTGGGCAAGGGAAAGTATGAAGAGAATAATATCAGAAAGAGAAGAACAAAGGGGATCAATAGACCTTTCTGTACTATAATATACAAAGCATTTCCAATGGCAGGCGTATACCATTTTAGTGGAGGAACGCCTGGCTGCCAAAATAACTTTACAGACTTCGGGAGGAAGGTCAAAAGCCTTCAACTGCCGCCACCAATCTCCACGCATGAAGGCGCAGGGTTGACAGGTTCAGGTGGAAAACCCTTCCCTGCTGCTGCAACGGAAGATCCTCCCAAAGGGGGCAGCCTGATTGAAGGATTGATGCTCATTTTGAGAAGCTCGGGATACCAGACTCTTCTTGCCCAATCCGGAGCCACTAAGATGACTTTGGCCCGGTCATTTCTGATCTTCTTGAGAACTCTGGACAGAAGTGGTAGGGGATGAAAAGCGTACAGGAGGCCTGAATTCCCCTCATGCCGAATAGCGTTGCAGAGCTCTTGCTGCCACGGAACTCCAACGTGCAATACTGCTGACTTTGTGCGTTCTCTGCAGAGGTGAACAGATCTAACCAAGGCTCTCCCCAGTGCTGAAAGAGTCCTTGTGCCACCTTTGGATGGAGATACCATTTGTGATCCGCTAGGCATCGACGGCTGAGTTCGGTCGCCCTGGCGTTCAGAGAACCTGCCGTGTTTTGAACCACCAGGGTTACACCCTGCTGTTCTAGCCATGTCCAGAGATGCAGAGCTTCTTGAAAAAGGACCCATGATCCCACACCGCCCTGCTTGTTGCAGAACCACATTGCGGTGGTGTTGTCCATGAAAACCTGCACTATCTTCCCTTTCACAACAGGAAGAAATGCTTTCAATGCCAGTCGGATCGCCCGGAGCTCCAGCAAGTTGAAATGGAGTCCATATTCTGCCAGAGACCAGAGGCCTCTGATCTCTGCCTCTCCCAGATGGCTGCCCCATCCCAGAAGTGACGCATCTATTACTACTGTGAGATCTGGTTGGGGAATAGAGAGGAGTCTGCCTCTGACCTAATTGCAGTTCACTAACCACCACTGCAGGTCTTTTGCAGTTCCATCCGAGATCTGAACAGTGTCGGTAAGATTTCCCTGATGCTGTGCCAACTGGAACTTCAGGTCCAACTGCAGAGCCCTCATATGCCATCTGGCATGTTTGACTAACAGGATGCAGGAAGCCATGAGTCCCAACAGCCTCAGAGTCTGTATCACCGAAATCCAGGATAGAGGCCAAAATATCAGTATCGTTAGCTGAATATCCTGGACTTGCTGTTCGGGAGGATAAACCCGAAACTGCACTGTGTCCAGGACAGCCACGATGAAAGGGAGCTTCTGAGAGGGAGCCAAGTGTGACTTTGGCACTTTTATAGTTAACCCCAACGAATGCAGGATGTCTGCC
The DNA here is from genome assembly GCF_031143425.1 of Pleurodeles waltl. NCBI lineage: Eukaryota > Metazoa > Chordata > Amphibia > Caudata > Salamandridae > Pleurodeles > Pleurodeles waltl. Next base: position 78,100,522 of record NC_090443.1, on the reverse strand, counting down.
GTAGTCTGAAGGTGGGTGATGAGCCTTCAACAGCCGGTCGTCGAGGTAGGGGAAGACTGAAATTCCCTATCTTGCGCAGATGAGCTGCTACCACCACCATCACTGTGGTGAACACCGAAGGGGCACTGGTGAGACCGAAGGGGAGCACAGTAAACTGAAAATGCTCATAGCCCACCTTGAACCGCAAGTAACGCCTGTGGGCTGGCAGGATGGGGATGTGAGAATACACATCCTGCAAGTCCAACGCTACCATTCATTGTTCTTGGTATAGGCAGAGAAGCCCTGAGCAAGAGTGAGCATCTGGAATTTCTCCTTTTTGAAGAAGAGATTGATGTCCCTTAAATCCAAGATAGGGCGAAGACCCTTGCTCTTTTTTGGAATCAGAAAGTAGCGGGAAAAACAACCACTGCCTACTTCTGACATTGGGACACTTTCTATGGCTCCTTTGGACAAGAGAGCAGTAACTTCCTTGTGGAGCAAGATTAAATGATCCTCCATCATCCGTTCTTTCAATGGAGGGATAGAGGGGGGAAAGACTGGAAGGGGAGGGAATAGCCCTTCTGTATGATCTGCAAGACTCATTTGTCCGATGTTATGGACCACCAGTGAGGGAGATGAAATCGAATCCGCCCTCCAACTGGACGAGCATGGTCTTGCAGAACCATACTAGGAGGGCTTGGGCGTTGCGGAAGAGGGGGGCTGGGTGATGGCCAACCTCTGACTAGACCCTCTGGGTCTAAAGGTACCACAACCTTGTCCTTGCACTGGATGCTGTCAAGATAGAGGATGGTGGCTGATCTGTGGGTGGCGTAGTGCCCTGCCCCTCCCGAAGCCTCGAAAGGGGCAAAAGGCAGACTGCTGGTGAGTGGGCGCCGAGAGGCCCAAGGATCTGGCCATATGTCAAGAGTCCTTGAACCGCTCAAGAGCTGAGTCTTCCTTTTCTCCAAAAAGGCGTGATCCATCGAAGGGCATGTCCATCTGATTTGCCTGGACATCCCCCGAAAAGCACGTGGTATCAAGCCAGGCGTGGCGACGAGGGGCCACTGTTGATGAAATCGCCCTGCCCAGCAAATCGGTCATGTGCAAACCACACCGAATTGTAAACTTGGATGCTTCTCTCCCATCCTTGACAGCCTGAGTGAGAGTGTCCCGTACACCCTCCGGGACCTGGGGCAACAGCAGTGCCACCTTATCCCCTAAAGTATGGGAAAAACGGCCCAAAAGGCATAAGATGTTTGCAGACCTCAATGCCGGGCTGGAGGAAGAAAACATCTTCTTCCCAAGTTGGTCCAACCTTTTAGATTCCCTAGCCGGGGGAGCGGAAGGGAAGGCACCAGGGGAAGTGGAGGCCTGGACCACCAAGCTGTCCGGGGTGGGGTGTTGGATGAGGAAACTAGGGTCGGTAGGAGCTGGTCAATGGCAGCAGCCAGTTGTCCTATTTACAGAAGCCCCTGTGCTGGGTTTGGACCACATCCCCAGCAGGACATCAGTAAGGGCCTCATTAATGGGTAACATCAGCTCCGATGTAGCAATCCCCAGTTGAAGCAACTCTGTCAGGATGTTAGTCCTGACCGGCACCGTAGGCAAGTCCAGATCCAAGACCTCAGCTGACCTACGCACAGCCATGGCATATGACGCTCCCTCCTCCAAGCCACAGAAGGAGGTGAGAGCATACCAGCATCTGGAGATGTATCCAGTCCACTGGCTTCCCATAGATCCTCATACCAGTCCTGCTCCTCTAATCCATAATCTAATGGGTACTCAGACCCCTCCCATTTCTCACCTGTGCTTGGCTGTTCAAAATAAGCCTCAGGTAGTGATCTGGGCTTTGTCGGCGCCGTCGAAGTCGGAATCAGCATCGTACAACGTTGTTCAGGCTCTGGATCATCTGGAATGAGGATGGGACTCACACCACCGGTGGTTGCTGGCGGTGTGGGGGGGGGGGGGTGACGTCGGACCTGGCGCGGGAGGAGGCTGACTGTGTGGAACAAGCTCTGTTCGGATCTGATATCGGATCCCGGGGTCCCCAACGGGGCCGAGACTGAAGCTGCTGGTGTCGAACCTGATGGGGCCCCCTGCTGTCCCTGTGGGGTCCAATGACCCATCTACGGGGGCAGCCCTCTCAAAAACAAGGCGCATGGCTTCGTAGAAGTCTTTAATTTGAGCAGGGGTCGCTCTGGCTCCTGGATAAGGGGGGAGAAGCGAAGTCGGCCCTGGCATCAGCTCCGTGTAACCGTGCTCCGAATGTCGACGTTCCCGTGATTCCTGGTCGGCCGCGGGCATGGTGAAGTCGAAGTCCGCTTGGACTTCTACTTCTTCTGTTGTCTCTTCCCTGATGACCTCGATTGCAAAGAAGAGGACTTGGGGCTCCTGGAGGGGTCCCGCAACCTCCACTTCAAGTGGGACTGTGACCTTCTAGGAGTCGCGCCAACCGAAGTTGACTGCCGGGCCGCCAGGAGCTTCAGAGACCCATCTCTCAAAGCCTTCGACCAACCTTCAATAAATATTACATATGTGAATCCAATGGCACCCAGAATGACCTGGATTACCACATTTGGTTTGTTTTCATGTGTGTATAAGTGTTTTTCTTCAAGCATGTCAGTCTGTAGTGATCTGATAATTTTTATATGTTGGGGTGTCCAGTGTTTGCTTGAGAAATCAGGATGAATGAGCATAATCTGGAATGTATGTTCTGCCAAAATTAAAGAATCCTAGCAAGGATTGCAGTTGTTTTATATTGTTTGGTGGTTGTAATTGCGAACACTTCTCTGTGAAGTGTGGTGCTAGACTTTTCCTCTCATTTGATCGCTTGTATCTCAGAAACAGGATACTGAGGAAAGCAATTTTAGTTTTCTTGAAATTGAATTTGTAGCCATGGTCGGCAAATCCTAGTACAATATGATCTACCCTGGCCTGAAGTGTGCTGAGATCGTCATCCGTCAGATAAATGTCATCTACATAGGACAATGCCTCAGGATCAGTACCGTGTAATATTGATGTCACATGGCCTGAGAGCAATCCTGGACTGTTCTTATACCCCTGGGGAAGTCAACAAAAGTTACGATGAGAGCCTAACACCGAACACAGCTTTCAGGCCCTAGATTTTGACAGAATAAGTTGTTGAAGATGTCCAGAGTCGGTTTGTATTTTTTGCATGCAGTGTTGTTCATAGGAGCTGTGCAATGTGAGTTTTGAATTGCAAATATGTGTGTACCTGTTTAAATGTCTGTCATCTAAGACTATTCTGTAACAATAGTCTGGCTTAGCTACGGGAAACAAAGGATTATTCATAGCTGATACACAGGGTTCAATTACTCCCTGGTACTGTAGTTGTGAGAGAATCTCCATTACTGGGGCTTTAGCGTAGTGTGATTCGTATTGAGGTTTTATTTGTGGATTGGACTGTAGAGGTATGATGTGATAAGGAGAGTTAATCTCCCAGCCCACGTGGTTGAGGTACAGCACTGGAGCCTGTGCCAGAGCCCAATCTGTAGCATAGACTTCCTTTACTGGTTCTGGAACAAGAAGTGAGAAAGAAGGCAAAATTACATCTTGCCCTTGTGGGAGCATTCAGACAAAATCTGGAGGCCCATCTTTCTCTGCCAGAAAAAATTCATAGTTTGGTGGTAATCTTCCCCAGAACATTACTTTAATTGTGTGCTTAAAATTCCCCTCAATTTTAATTTTTAATCTGTAGACCATATCAGGTGAGGTAACACACCTGTCTGGGGTTTCAACTTCAAGGTGGTCGTTAGTTGCTGTCACCACCAGAAGCTCTTGAAGATTCTGGTGAACTATTGTGACCTTTGCTACTCTGTTTAGCAGAGTCATTGCCCACATCCTGTTCGTCAGCAGTGTTCTCGATATGTGAGTCATACTTAGCCGAAAGTGCTGCAATCTTTTTTTTTTATTGGGGTTTGTGCTGTGGAAGTTTTTCTTCCGTTTTGTTTTGTGACATCAGAGGAACCTTTTAAGTCTGTTTTTTGTTTCATGTACTTGCGTCTTCATTCTGCCTGCCCAACTCTCTCGATCCGTTTATCGGATGACTCCTAAAAGGTACAAGAAGAGTGTGTATAAGTATACTGATACCTGTCAGGACGTTTCAAAGTGTCATGATTTATAAAATTTTATTTTTCTCCAAGGTCTCTGAATGCAGAGATTCTTCTTCTTGTTTTATTTTATCTTTATTTGATTTTTGTTTGTTCCAGCATTTTTCAGAACCCTCCTGTGCTTTCTTGCCATTGTCCTTTTTGAAATTACCTTTAAGCTGTGGTTAGTTGGTCTGGAGCCCAGACTATCCTGACCTATACTAGTATAAGTCACTGCAATGATCTTTGGTAGCTCGCATTCCTGGTCTATTTGAGGAACATCTCTGAGCTGCTGAATGTTTGCCAATGCTGCTGCTTCACCTTTAATGTTACTTAAAATTATTGAGGACACTGTGTCAAAATTGCCCATTAATTTAATCCCCAAATCTAGGGCAGGGCAGTCCTGTTTTTGTTTTGAATTTGCTTAAACACATTTGGTAAATTTGCCAGTGTCCGCGTACCATGTCTCGGGATATAAATTGCAGCAACTACTGTGCCCCAAGTGGCACATTCATCTATGGAGGGAACCAATCCAAATGGCAAGCATATTTTGATATTTCTCTTTTTATCTTTGTGTCCCATGTGGGGAAATACTGCTTCCAGCTGATTTGTTTTTTTGTGCAATCAAAAATGGAATTTCCTCAGGTTTGGTGGGAGCCTTATCCATAATTGCATTGATAGTAATAGTGTTTGTTACAGATGTAGTCAATTGTTTAGCAGCTGGAGCAGCCCTCGCTGGGTCGGTGTTCAAAGTCCCCATTACAAATTGTATTAAGCATCTATATACGCTTGCATAATTATTATTTAAAGGACGTAAATCTGCTGCCTGCATATTGTGTGCATTTGGATGTTGAGTGTATGTAGCCAATGCTGGCCATGTAGGTTCATCATAGCATAGGGATCTCATCTAACGTGTTTGAATTACATGTGGGAGGGTGCCTTGAAAACAATTTTGGTGCTCTGGATATTTAAGTGGTATTTCTAGATATTGATGAGCTTTGTGCAGTGCAGGTGGATTTACTACAGTGTATGTATAAAAGGTGTTTGTATTTGCATCAACTGCAGGAAAAATGACCCTTGAATAGAAAATTTCTGTTCTGTATGCTTCAACCACAAACATAACATCTCCACCCCCATTAGCTAGCCCATTAGCAAGTAAATATTGTGTAACATGTTGTCTAGAAGTAACTGGAATTACCACAGGTTGTGCTTGTGCCATATTTAAAGGCCAAAATTCGGAGATAGAAACACCAAATGGGCTATCCTTTTAAGGTTCAAGCTTGAACATCCTACAGGCTAAGATTCGTACTACCTATTTAGCTGAGTAGGATATTTCCCTAATACCACGGACGTTTTCATAAAGAGGTGATTAGGGTTCCTTTGGCATGCGAGAGAGAGTTACTCAGGAGATCTTTTAAATTTGTACTTCACCAACGTTGGTAGCGCCATGTCATGTGATTCCTGTTATTGTAATAAGACTGCATGTTTAGGGTGGCAGCACCACCGAGTGTGGGAGACTGAGTCAGCCCAACACAACTTTGGAAACTGTCAGCCTAACTTCTGGCTAGCCCACAGCGCCTCCTCAACCCTAGGAAAGGAGAAGGTGATTTGTGGCAACCTAAACCTGACAGTCTGACTTCTCAGGAAAATTGTGGAAACAGATCATACCCCTTTTGCTTAGTTACTCAGTGGCTCACACATGCCAAGGAAGAACATGAGATGTAAACTGGATTTCAATGCATTTATTGAAGCAATTGCATCCTGGTATAAAAAGCATGAGCTGCGATACTAAAGCAGATGAAACATAGTACATTGATCATCATTGCAACCAGTGTAAAGGAGATAAACAGCCCCACTTTTTTATGATTCTAGGAATCCTAGAGGTTCCTGTTTACACCGTATGTCTAGGTCTGAGAGCACAGTAGAGGTAACCCCTTCTGCCTGTCCTGATCTAATGGAGTAACCCCGACCCTATACCAGAATTTGATAGCAAGGGTCTGCCGGTTGTCTGGATGGCATCCTATTGGGAAGCTAAAGAGTCAGTGCCAGGATAAATAAAGCTGTCCGTGGAATGGTGTGTATCCCAGGTGGTTCACATCTTCAAAAGAAATGCTTTGAAACATGCCACAATGGCCTTCTTGATCTTCAGATTAATCCTGAAAGAATTACTGTGCTCTCTTGTTCTTATAAAGTTCCATTGGCATCAGCGACACCAGCGAGTTCAGCCTTTCTGCCAGTGGCTCAGGTTCTGGCTCTGTCCAGACTGACCAGGTGTTGATCCTGCCAAAATCAATCAAGATGCCACCAGCTGCATATAGCTGCTTCAAGAAGGAGTCCACTTCAGTTTAAGGGCTGCAGCATCATGTTGTACTTTGGTTTCATGGTGTGTTAATATGACAAAGACCCTCCTTCCTGCATTCCTCTGAAAGTCCTTGTTTAAACAGTCAATAAATGCTAAGTATTGTATGAAGGATTAAACATCCGCCGATAAGATAGTAACACCAGGCAGCCTACTTTGTTACTTTCAGTGTATTATTTGGAGCAGATTCAGACATCTTGAGTTTTTAAGAGCTTTAATTAGCATCTGCAAACAATGATGATGGTAAGATGGGCAACGTTCCACCAATAAACAATCACACTGGTCTGTTTTTAGATCAGCAATGTACTTATGGGTGGGCAACTCTACAGTGAGTACCTGTCATTCATGAAGCACCATCATCTGTGGATCATGTTTCATTTCTTTCAAAGTTTTTAGAGCTACGTTTTTACAGCTGATGTGTGACAAACTGCACGACTGCCAATTCTCACATTTAACGAAGTCCTGTCTGAAACGTTCAGTGTCCCATGGGAGAAGCCACGTTCAGATCCAGCTATTTATAATCCACAAGCAAACATAAATCAGCTTTAACTGACCCAGTTTCTCTTATGGTACACCAAGTCAGCTACATGCTTTGGCATCAGCTCATCCATCGGTAGAGTGCATAGTCTGTTGCAAGGTTGTTTGTGTTTCATTGTCATAGCCTACACCTAATGCTGTTAGTTAGATGTTCACATGAACTAAGAGAAATTGACTGAACTGACCATTTACAGTAGCATCTATAAAGTCCCTGTTCTCAGTTCCTCGACGATGGAAAGTATGCAGCTAAATGCAGAATGGACACTGCCATAGATGGCATAAATTCTCAGTAGGTTTTATTGTAGGTCTTAGAGCCATACTTGTAGACAAGTTGATGGGAAAAAGTGTTCAGCGAAGAATAAGAAATTGCTGAAGTATTGCTAGTAATGCTTCTGCTCGGGCCTTGACCTGTCCATTGTGTAAATTACACTACGAATACTGCACATTTTTAGAATGTATATAGGCCTAAACATAGTAAATATAGACTTACAACCAACCAAAGCATAAACCTCTGTGAACAAAGTAGCACCACTAAGTTTGAGCTGGGGCGAGCTATGTTTATAAGCTGCGGCTCTTCTCATCCATATGTGTCACCAACCTATTCCAACCCACAAATATATTGATGAAGGAGATTAATGTCTTGGAAAAGACACTCTAGGTCAGATCCCTACCTTAGAGGTACAAGATACTACCTCAGCTAATTCAAAGACCCCAAAAAAGCATTTATGTCCCATTTACACTTTGATGTGCTAAAAATATAGTGTACTGTCAGAAAATGAGGGTGATTTTAAGAATATTTCTGCATTCCATGGAGTTCAACTTACATCACTCATATTCTCATCAAAGCAGGCTTTATTTGAGTCGGTGGTTTCCTGTGCTCCGCCCCAGCACTTAATGTTTAACACTGGCACTTAGTCTGCCACATGATGGCGCTGTTTGTCTAATTTTTAGATAAGCACAGCAGTGGTTTCAGTAGTCAATGTACATTAAATGAATACCTGCCACTCAAGCCATTCTTATAGCTTTGGGTGGTCTTGAATCGTATGAATTGTCACACTTGTAGGAGTGTGATGGTTATTAGTTATATTGATAGTGTCATTGCATAGCTGACAGGAGTAATAGGTGGTGCAAGCTGCTGTGACCTCCTGATGACGGCCCTGGCATTTATTTATACATATTAAGTACTGGGTCAAAATTCTCATTGTTTGGTAGATTACAAGAGGGATGGCAAGACAAGACTAACTTGTCTGATTTCGGCCCCACCTTCAGTGCCATAGGATTCACTTCTTCCTGTAGTGTATTTTGTGCTTATGTTTAAGTGGCATCACTGACAGTTGGGAATTGGAGGATTCTTTTTGACACAAATCTTACATTTGTTCTGTAGAGTAATGCAATGGTAAAGGGTGTCAACACCTAGCTTCAGTGGTCCAAACAACCAATAGCAAACCCGTGGGTTTTGCATTTGAAAGAAAGCTGTTGAAAGACATTTTGGACTTGCCATTGTTTGTTGCCAGTGGTAAAGCGCATTGTAAGAAAACAAAAAACACCTTTAAATGGTCCGCCCCAGCATGATGATGTATATGCTTTATGACTTTAAATTATTTTTTCTATGTTATAATTTAACTGCTCCAAAATGATGGACACCCATTTAGGAGTAGTACATTAAAAAATAAAAAGAAAGGACTGACCCTATCCCGATAGCAAATTGCAGCAGCTGGACCCTCCCCTAAAAAAACTACAGGAATGTAAAAGGAGTGGGTGGCAATACATTAGCAGGGGGTCTATAAGCAAATAAACTATGCTAAGCAGCCTAAGGCTCCAGTGAGTAGGGAGAGTGGGCGAGTAACAGAAGAGCTTGGGCTTCAGGGGAAAAACAGAGAAAAAGCTGAATTGGACGGGGGGAGCACTGGACCAACTGGGGGAAGGGGAATGTGAAGGGGAAGCAGCACATGAGGGAGATTGCAAGAAAGCACATGCATAACTATACAGTGCTAAAAGAAAAAGAAACAATCATAGGCAAAGCCAAGAGGTCTCTATTGGCTTTAGCAAGGTTTTGTAGAAATGCTGTTCAGCAGCGGGGCTTAATAAAACAAATAGCTATGACACTGCAGTGCTAATGCATTTTTTTAAAACCTCATTAACGTTGGAACTTAAAAAAAAATGTTTAGAAAGTTTTAACTGGGTGCTCCAGAGGCAAAACAGCAGGAGGGTGGAGAGAAGGGCACAGTTAGGAGGACAGGGAAAAGGGGCTGAAGTCAAGCACATAGACACCAGAGAGAGGATGGGGGGGGGCTGGGACAAGCAGATGGACAAAGGAGGGTGGTCTTGAGGGGCTGGGGCAAGCACACGGGCAAGGGAGGGTGGGTGGCAGGAACAAAGGCCAAACACACATACAACGCAGAGTTGGTGGCAGGGGCAACCAGATAGACTAAGGAAGGTTGGTGGGAAGGACTGGGGGAAGCACATGGGCAACGGGAGGTTGGTGGTCTTTGTGAAGCATGTAGGCAATGGATCAGAACATGGAGTGGGAGAAGAACACAAGGGAGATAGCTGAAACGCATGCACTGTCCTAGAGGACGTTAACGAAAAAGAAAAAGGTAGCACTTGAAAAAGCGAGCAGTGGAAGGACACAATAATGCGTCCGTGCTACAGGGGAGGGAGAAACATAAGAAGAGGAAGGAAGCCTACGGAAACTGATGAGTAAGAAGCAAGGAAAAGAACCTATTCAAAGAAAGGACAAACAAAAGAAGAGTAAGGAAAGCCACCGAATGAGAACTAAGCAAGTTATACCAAAGATAAGCAATGAGCTCACCCAAAGTCCTCTGTGAGTAATGGTATTGTACACAGCAGGTCTTTCAACAACCGACAGCTAAAGCTGTCTCTAGAAGAGACCTACAAAAAAATCCCCAGCAAGTAAAGGACAGAAAGTCTGGGTTTCGCGTGCCCAGGATAATTTAATTTGTTGTACATGGACCCAAGGAAATAAGTTCAGACATGATTCAATGGCTTGAAAAGCAGGGTCGGATGTATTTGAGTGTGGGCAAACCGTGCCTTGTAAACCCAGCTCTAAAAGACCTCCAAGTGTTCCCAGCGTACTCCGGAATCTCAATTACAACGTTCTGTATTGTGCACAGGACTGATTAGGATAGAGGCTTAGAGAACATGTAAACCTCCTTACATTTGTCAAAATTCGTATGATTCTCTGGTCCATTAAAAGGCAGCAGCACATTGGTTGGTTGCTGGAAGGGCAGGATCCCAAAAATCCACAACGCCGTTTATCCAGGCTTAATAGCAGAATCGAATTGCCTATGTTTCGGGAGACCTCTAATGTCAATTGGCCAGTCTGCTCTTGAACTGGAGGTTTTACCTTGGGACAGAGATAGAAGAATGCCTGAAAGGCAAAAGTCCATTGAATCAGCTTGGATTCTGACTTCCCCTCCTTAGCTGCCTTTCTGTACTACCTTGCATATTTGCCTGCTTGGACTTAGTACTGCAAACTCTCCGCTGCTTACCTTGAATGACTGGAAGGAGCGGCACCGCTGATATGAACATGCACCAAGTCATAACCCTCTGTCACTCCGCCCTCCACCCAGAACACCCTTTCAGCCCCTCTCCAATGAACCATGCTTGTCGGAGGATAACAGGCCCCGGTCTGTTAACCCTAAATACCCCTCACTCGCTGACAGACTGGCCCCAGTGATAATTAATATGGCATTATCAGAAGACCAGGCATAGAGAGTGGGTAATTGTTTTTAAAGTCGTGGCTAGCAAACCAGCCCGGGAGCCATCCCTTGCAGATTCCAGCCCTAACTTACTAGCCGTGTGTTTGTCCTTACTAGCTAGCCCCGGTTGTGCCTGAGCTGCAAGTGCTGTGCCTGTGCTGTTGTTACCTCGCCGTTCCTTTCTTTCACCCCAGTGGCCCTGCTGCCTGCCACCCCCAGGTCGACGGAGGCAAACAGCACCACACCCCCTCCCGACAGGGCACCCAACACTACCGTCGGCCGTTCTCGTGACAGGGGGTACTGTTACCTGGAAGCGTGACGTCCTCCCTCTGCACTTTGGTCGTTTTCCTTAAGGTGACTGTGGGAGTCTCCCCAACAGCTGTGCTACAATCCTCGGAGCTTTTAGGTGGTCATGGGTGCTACAGTTGTGCAAAACATGTGCCTTAGCCCTCCAGACCCCTTTGAGCACCTAGGCTGTGACAGGCCCATCCCAGAGCACTCCACTATTGCCCGCTTTCTGCCAAATCTCCCATCACCCTTCTGAGTGGAGGTACTGGCACCAAGCCTCTCCTGAAATGGCTCCCGCACATTGGCGGCTCATTGGGGGAGGTGGTGCCATCTTGGCACTAGTGCACCCATTTTACCGTTCCTGGGCCAGCCTGGACCCTGGCCAGGTTATGGCTCCCAGCCCCTAAGTCTGCTGTGTGGGCTGGGCTTTTGCTCATGTTCAGCCAGCTCCACTGGAAAGAAATAAGCCTTGATGGCCATAAAGATCCGGTGGCAATGGGAGGGGTTGTGTATGCTAAGTAAGCATTTCGTTGTGCACCTTACACTGTAATGACCATGTTGTTTACGCAAAGGACTAAATCCCTGAAGAACTTTGATCAGGATTGGGGCTTGGAATGGCTTTTATCTTTTTATTGTACGTGAGATATTCAACATTTTTGCTGTTGAGCATCACAGGGTGGGGACCTAATATGTCTAAAGCAACGTTGCCAGGTGGCTTTTCTCTATGCATATACACGCATCGCTGTCCTGTTCACAGCCTGTTTATATCCTGTATTAGAGATGTTGATGAAGATGCTGTCAAGAAGCATTAAAGCTTAAGTGCGTCACTTAGCATGAGTAGTTGGCATCTTCCATGACGAGTTCTATGCAGTGCGGTGTTAACTGCAAACTGTATAGTCATCTGTTGACTGCTTTTCACCTTGTGGCCTATTGTGGCCTACCTACATTATTTTAAAACGGCTAACAAAATGCTTAGGTCCTCATTATGAGGCTGGCGGTCATCAGACCGTCAGTCTCATCTTGGCGGTTTTACTGCCGTGGACCCAGTGATAAAGACCGCCACATCACAAGTTGTGGGGCTTGGCTGCCGCCAAACCTCCACTACACCGCCTGGCCCGCTGGTGCACCTGCACCGACGCGGCTGGTGGTGTGCACCTCCAACCTGGCGGCAGGCCTCACCCTGCCGGCTGGATTACAAGACTGCAGCCCGCCAAGTTTCCGTGAAGGTCACCCTGCCACGAAAACCCTGGCGGTCACGCACACAGCAACAGGAATCCCCATTCCAGTCACCTGCACACACACACACACTCTTCCGCACACATGCACACATTCCCCCACCCATCCACACACTTACAAACACCCCCTCACCTCTTCACTCACGCAGGCATTCACATACACACCCCTCAGCATACGCGTTCATCCACACAGACACCCCCACTCACTCGCATACATGCAGACACATCCCCACTCCCTCGCACACACGCAGACACCCCCCCACTCACTTGCACACATGCAGACACACACACCCATTCAAACGAGTTCATGCAGACACACCCCATTCACTCGCACATACACAACACAATCATTCACATTCAATCACATACACACACTACACCCCCCTCTGCATACACGCACTCACCTTACACCCCCCTCCACGTACCCACACTCACACTACACCCCTCTCCCCTTGCATAAATGCACTCACACTATACCCCCCTCCGCACACACGCACCTACACACACAGACACCCTCCCCCCCCCCTTTTGGACAACTACTTACCTTCTCCATCAAGGAGGTCGTCCGGGAGGGGATGAGTCCTGGCGGTCTTGCATCGCCAGCTCCACCATGCCAGCAGGACTCTGCCACGCAGTATTATGGCTTGTAATATGGTGGGCAGAGTCCTGCTGCTGTGTCGGTGCTGGCGATGCAACCTCCTCTTTGGAGTCTGACTTTTGCCCAGAAATGGGCGGAAGTCCTCCAAAGACTCCTAATATCTAATATGGCGGGCAACAGACCGGCAGCCCTGCTGGTCTGTTGCCTGCAGCAGCTTCGGCGCTCTTCAAAAAAGACCACCAATGTAGTAATGAGGCCCTTAATCTTTGTCATGCTACGTTCTGTTTTCCTCTGTGTCAGATAGTTTCACGAGCGCACCTTCCTCTGTAAACTTCCCTGTGCAAAAGGGGGTTCTCTGTAGCCAAATAGTGAGCACCTGTCCACTTAGACAGAATTACTCGTTTGTGCCTTCAGAGCTGCTTTCAAGAGACGTTGCCAGATGCTCCGTGAATTGCCGTACCTGAGGTCATTCCATTGCCGATGAGTATAAAGTACTCAATATTTGGGACAGAGTTGAGAACTCCAATGGTTTTCAGTGCGGGTGATGGGGTGGTGTCTCTCATTTTGAGGGCCTGCACTCAGTTAAGAGGTGGCTCTGTCTAAGTTAAATGGCTGAAAGTCGCTCATCGCAAAATATGATGACCAAGTTGCCTGTCGTATTTTGCTCAGATCAGAGGATGAGTGCTGGACCTTCCAAATGGTATAGTTTTGTCTGCAGAAGGGTTGATCAGGTTTTGGCTAAATACCAGAAGAATAGTAATCAGACCTCAGCAAAAACTCTTACCATGGACTTAATTTAAGCTCCCTATATTTTGCTTCTGAGATCACTCAAAAAAGTAGTATGCGGCTTCAACTCAGATTAACGAGAAGGAGTATAACAGGAGACTGAGAGCAGTTTGTTGAAACCAGACTCGTACTGTATTTTTTAAACTTATCTGAAAGACTGAAATCCAAAGAAAGAACAACGATTTCTTCTGATACTCACCCCTTTTGATTGTTGGCATGTTCATCCCTTTTGCCCACCCTGCAAACCATATGACACCATTTCATTGCTCCGTTGTATTGTTCTATAACCTGTTAAGTGTAATTGATATGATACTTGGGTGTATCAGTAATGCAGATATCTTGCCGTCAATTACCGTAATTGACTTGCACACATAATAACTGTCCACGTATCCTGTAATTTTAGTCTCAGCTTTTCTCTGCCCTCTTCTTTTTCCACCCTTAGCTTTTCCCTATTCCCTATCCCAAACCATTGTTCAGTAATTAGAACTAATTAATTCTACATGGCATGCTAGGACCAAGGAAAATATGGGACAAATTGTGGGAGAAGTTGATCAAAAACCGTTGAGAGAGCATTGCACGAGATTTAGGAGAGGGTGGTGAGATAGCTGTCCTCCTTCCCAATACTGCAGATTTTTCAAGACATTCAAAAGTAAATGATTATGTAAAGTGTCAGCAATAAACATTTCAAAGCAATTGTCCCTTCAATGGCAAACAAGATGAGTCAGGTCACATATGAATTTTCAATTCAATCCTGAAAACCAGCTGAGGGAAGCACAGTGTAGGAAAAGTGATATTGCATGAGCCAGGCCGTGCTCATTTACATATTTCTTTGCCCTCCTATGAACACTAAGTGGCCTAAATTGTACGCAATATCTCATTTTCAGAAACCTGAATACAACCGTTTATTACTTTTTAAGATAAGGTACAACCTTTTGTCAGAAGAGTTTGTGCTTGATATTAAAATGTGCTTCTCTGCAAAGTAAAATGCATAAAAATCAAATACCTAAAATCAAGGGATTCCGAAAAAGAAAGATGCCCACTGGAAACGTTAACACCCAAAGAAACAACATGTGGCTATCAGGCTAGCCCAACTTGGCAGGGATCTGGCCTTCCTGGGCTGGTTTTAGGTATTTTTAACTTCTAGAAGACCCCGGCAGCAAAATATCCAAAGTGCTCCCTGAAATATAGTCGAGCCCATCCTGGTTTTTAGGGACTAGGATGAGCCCCGTGATGAAGCATGCCACTAACAGAGTGGGTGAGGGTCTTATAAAAAAAAAACTAGGGTTTCCTAAGGCTGGTTTGCATTTTTCTCCAATCCTGGATATGGGATAACTTTGTGTATTGTAGCATAATCTGCAGTACTCTTACAAAACCCAGAAACAACACAGGATAGAACCACCCTAACTGAATACAATACACATAAAGGTATCCCACCACCTTACTAGCTCTAGACCCAAATTGTAGGGCATGGAACAATCCTTGGTAATCCTTCCATGGAGTGTACCACAGAACTTTTATTTTTTTTATGATGGACCCTCACTTACTGCTCCCTAAAACATGGATGAGCCCATCCCGATTTTTAGGGACCATGATGCGACCAGAGGATCAAGCATGTCACTACCAGAGTGAGTGAGGGACTTTCATAAAAAACAACAACGTTGCTTTATAGTCTGTGGGAGGATTACCAAGAATTGCTCTGTGTCCTACCATTTTATTCTGGGCTAATAAGCTGGTACTATATCGATATGTGTATTGCATCATCTGCTGTGCTCATTTTTTGAGTGGAGAATGTAGATTTTTCTTGTCTGTGCATTCTTGAAACTTTTCCATACATTTTAAAAGATGTTTGAAATTACCTGCTTTAATTGTCAAGTAAGGTGGCATCCTACAAACACTTTATGAAGGAAAGAAAAATGACTGGGATCTGAGGTGGCCCCACCGGGAATGGTAACTTACAGGCTGCCCTAAAATATACAGTCAATCTGTGACTCACTGGGTCACCACCATGCAATGGTGTTCACAATGGCAGAGCCAGCAGCAGTCCCTCTTCTGTAAAGCTGCCTTCCCCATCCTTGTAATGGGGAACTGATTTGCAGAGTAAGAGATACAGAATTTCTGGGCGGTGGAGAGGGGTGTTCGTAGAACTCCACTTAACATTGCCCTCTTCCAAACCAGCCTTTGTTGAGTCTCTGCTTGGACAATACCCAATTTAAGGAACTCGGTTACTCTATGTGAGCTCTCTCCTAACCCCCAAAACTTCTAAGTCTGGATGTGATAAGCATGCATGTATGCTTTTAGACGCTCAAGCACAGAGAGGGTCTGAGGGAAGTTATGGGAGGGTGTGGGGATACTGAGGCTACGAAGCAGAATCTAACAATATGTGGGAAAAACATAGAGACTTTGTCATAATGACACATAAAATAAGTTGTTGGAAATTTCTCTTTTCTGCGCAGTCACGTCTGATTTTTTTTGTCTTTTTGCTGAACCCTGTTTTTGATGGCTATAGAATTCTGTGCCCTTTACCCCTGCTAACCAGAGCTAAAGAGCTCATACTTCACCTTTCCAACCTGGTAAAATTAGTATGGCCCTGATTGGTTTATTTAATTTGCCTATAAGTTCCTAGTATATGGTACTAAGTGTATTGAGGCCCTATAACTTAAATGCTGCCAGTGGACTGCAGCAATCCTTGTGCCATCCACTGCAGTGGCATAATAAAGTATGCCCCAAGGCCTACAATTATAGCCTGGCTGTGCAGTGTTCGACCTGTCAAACTAACCCCTTTATCAAGACTAAATTTCCCTTTTGAATATTAAGTCACTCCTAAGTACACATTGTTACCCATAAGGCAGGGTGCATGATATTTGAAAGAAATGCATGTAAAAGATTAATGTTGAACATGTCCTTACAGTGAAAAGCCCTAAAAGGTATTTTAACTGTCGCAGCGCTAGCTGTTCCTTAGGAACGCATTGGGATACAATATTAAGTTTAATAAATGTTATCTCTGGCTAGGAAACAGCTACACATTTTTTTTTTTAACTTTTTGAAATATTTATTACAAGCCCAATTCACTGATGGAGTCGGTGTAGTGAGGCCTTCTTGGGTCCATATTGTTTCTTCTTTTTAACTCAATTTTAGATTGTACATTTTACACGTTTGGCTGACATTGCTTTTATCAGTGACAATTTACACACTTTATGCTTTCACAATATTATTCCAAGAATACACTGTACATGCTGCTTGTTTTTAGTTAGCCTTTTTCGACATATAGGGGGTCATTCTGACCCTGGCGGTCCGAGACAGCCAGGGCCACGGATGTCTGAAGCACCGCCAACAGGCTGGCGGTGCTTCATTGCCCATTCCAACCGCGGCTGTAAAGCCGCGGTTGGAAAACCGGGTCCGGCGGTTTCCCGCCGGATTTCCCCCGGCTGGGCGAATCCTCCATGGCGGCGCTGCAAGCAGCGCCACCATGGGGATTCTGACCCCCTTCCCGCCACCCTGTTTCTGGCGGTTTTTACCGCCAGGAACAGGATGGCGGGAACGGGTGTCCTGAGGCCCCTGGGGGCCCCTGCACTGCCCATGCCACTGGCATGGGCAGTGCAGGGCCCCCCTCACAGAGCCCCAGCATGCTTTTCACTGTCTGCATAGCAGACAGTGAAAAGCGCGACGGGTGCAACTGCACCCGTCGCACTCCTGCAACACCGCCGGCTCCATTCGGAGCCGGATTCAGTGTTGCAGGCCCTTTCCCGCTGGGCCGGCGGGCGCTCCCTTGGCGGGCACCCGCCGGCCCAGCGGGAAAGTCTGAATGGCCCCAGCGGTCTTCTGACCGCGGAGCGGCCAATTGGCGGTTCCCGTTTGGCGGGCGGCAACCGCCGCCCGCCAAACTTGGAATGACCCCCATAATCTGTACAATCTGTTCAAGGCTAGGAACTCCAAAAAAGATATTCAAGTGCTTGCATTGCCCATTCAGAGACATCTTCTAACATCTAGAGAGATCATTCCATCAGTGCTGTGCCTCCAATACAGTGTGGTATTGATTATATATAATAGAGGGGTCAGAACCATTACTGTCCTGGAATGAGTGCTGTGTTCAACATGCAGCTCTGCTGATCCTCCGTATGGCAGAGAAGGATTGCCAATTCCACTCTAGACCGGCACCCTGGCTAAGCTTACTAAGTATGGGGATCTCAGACTATGCTCTTAGATTGGGCTTAGACAGAGACTACAGCCACAATGCTCTCACATTGTAGATAGCACTAGGCAGGAAGAAATAGATTTAAGGTTGCCATATTTGGACTGTTTATCCTCTTCACCATGTTAGTAATGCTGGTTACAATGCTTTGTTTCATTTGCCTAATTACTGCAGCTCATTCTCTTTATGCAAGAGTATGATTGTTTCAATAAATGTTTGAAAATCTTTATTCGCATCTTTCTAGTGTTTACCCTTGGCATGCATGAGTAAAACAGAAAAAGGGGTAAGATCTGTTTCCATGACTTCCTTGGGAGTCAGAGTGTCATGTTCGCAGTTACTGTAATTATCCTGTTACCCTAGGAAGCTAGCTAGGAATTAGGTAGGCAGTTACTGATGGTGTAGATGGACTCGGTGCTCTCCTCCTGAAGTTCCACTGCCCAAATATGCAGTCCAACCTTGTAGAGGAAATAATATAATACTGTATTTGTAATAAATATTTGGGAAAAGTTACTTTTAAAAAGTTATCTTTGTCCTACCTGAAGTCCCTAGAAGCTAATTCTACATTTTGTTCTTCCACATTCGACAGCCAGTAATTAGCATTTCAATATGCATGAATGAGGTGTGAACTTGTTTTCAGAACAGGGACAAAATGGGTTGGGTATGGGGAGGTGTTACACCCTTGACAGGATGGCATGTAGACTGGGCTCAAGGACTTAATTAACTTCAGAGAGGCCTACCCTGTCACAAGCAGATAAAACAAACACAGAGGCCTGCATCCTTCATTTGTACCCTCTGCCAGTCTGGCCTCCATCACAGTGGGCCTATTCTTGCCATCACAGTGTCAGATCCTGATGGAGTGTTGAGACCTGTTTGACAGTTCTGCAATCTTCGCATATAACATTTGAGGTGCACTTCAAAAGAATGGCAAAACAATTGGTTTGCATTCACTGGTTGGTTGCTAAAAGCTCAGCTTTGATCTACCAGATGTCTGGCTCTGAGTTTATTGGGGCACAGGCACTTCCTAAAACTGGATTTTGGTGTTAAATGTGCCAGGACATTAGGAATACTATAGTACACTGCCCGCAAAAACACTCATCCCTGAGAGCCCAAGTTTATTGTGGCGAAGAGTTAAGCCATCCTGAAAATGGCCAAATGTAGTATGGTTAGCCTGAGGAACCTTTAGTCCATTGGTCAGAGTGTCCCCATCGGTCATTTCCACGCATTATCTCATGCCAGGCATCTCTATGTTCCTACTTCAGAACTTACCTGGACTTAATGAAGAACAAAAACGGACTAAACCTACTGTCTGAAACCTGTGAAGAGCCCTAAAGGGCCAGACCTGCTCTCCTTCTTGTACCTCAAACAAAGAAATGGTTTTCAAGGGTCATAAGGCTCACCTCCTGTTTAAGCTACAGGGACACAAAAAGCTACCGGAGACCTTTGCCTGGAAGTGCCAAACTGACAGCTGGCCTTTGGACCTGGACTGGATGCTGCTGTGGCCTTTGCCTGACACCCTCTGAGACTGTAGGTGCCTCCACTGAGGCCTTGGGTGTCTTTAGAAGCATACTCCTTAAGTGGATTGGCACGTTGTTTATTACATTCTACTCCATTTTTTTAATTCATTTTTGGATTTATGTTCATTTACATTTCAATTTTACTACTGTTTAGTGCTACATAAATAACTTTACACATAGCTCTAAGTTAAGCCTGTCTGCTCTGTGTCATAGCGACCAGGGGATTAACTCAGGTTAATTTAGTGAATTTGAGGGCTTTTGAGGTGGGTACTTATCACCCTCAACTAATACTCCATTTTTCTTTTACATTGGTAACAACAGTGGGATCAAGAACTTGTGTGTTGCTGTACCACTCAGTGATTTAAGTTAAAATCATAATCCCTTTTTATAATCTGACATCCTCATTTTTTTGTTTTTTAAATTATCCCCTTATTTTTAATGAGCCATTTTCTGTTTTTCCTAAATTCCATCCCTAACCCCATATTTTTCATCTGTGCCCTTCACAAGAATAAAAGTGGATCTCAGCAACATTGATAACTTCAGTATGGCAGCATTGATGAGGGTTCTGTGAGGAGAGAGTGTTGAAGTTGACAAAGGACTCCAAGAAGATGGAGTACCAGATAGCTTTTAGAGCCTGGGTGGAAGTCTGCATGCTGCAGGCTGCAGTTCAGGAGCAGGAGTTTGATGGAGTAAATGATGAGGGTGAGTTGAGGGAAGGAGAGAATGACCCTACAGTAGCCCAGAGCCAGAGGAGGAAGGGGTGCCCACAGATGTCAGGCCACCTGCCTTGTTCAGAGAGCAATGTGTTTGCTTGCATCTTCACCCAATCAGAATTGGAGGGCAGGCAGAAACCTAAAACTACGACTAGTTACCCTTTGCCTAGAGGAAAAGAAAAGGACATTATCTGTGGAGGAGAAATTACAGCTGGCCAATGTGATGAGCCAGAAACAAATGATCCTGAAAGCAAAGAGAATTCAGTGATGATGGTGGCAGCAACACTGAAGTGCCTAGGAAGAATAAAAGGGCCCACATCCAAAAAGACCTGGTCCCTAACATTGTGGTGGGTGATGACATAGACAAGTGGTTTGAGGCCTATGATGTGGCCTTCTGTATGCATAGAGTCCAGAGGAGAACTGAGGGGTTAGCCTGAAGAAGCACGTGTCCACTGCAGGGATACCTTTTTGCCCGTAAGAATGATAACAAGAAGAGATATGACCCCACGAAGGAAACACATTGTGAATTTTACTGTGATCCCAGAAAAGTATCGCCTAAGTTCAGGGATAGCTAGAAGGTATTCCATTAGCGATGGGATGATTTTGTGGATTACTCCAGTAAGGCACTTCATGACTGGGTGAAGGGCAGCAAAATGAATAATTATGATGTGCTTCACAATTCAATAATGAAAGAGAAGATGTTCAGCAATATTTTTGCAGAGTTGTGCCAATACCTTACTGACTCTAAGCTCACTGTACTGTAAGAGCTTAGGAAGAAAGATGTCCTTTGGATCAGCACAAGAGTGCCCAAAACAGTACCTGAGAGTGACCCCAAGAAAGGTGATGAAGGTCACCCTCAGCAGAAGGAGGGGAAGTCCAGGATAAAATGGCAAGATTCGCCAAGGGCTCCAAAAATGTTTGGAGGTAAAGGATTCCTATAACCATTTTGACCGAGGGGAGGGGGGAGCAGGGTTCTGTTGAGCAGAAGCCCAAGGCGCCCTTTTTACTGCCCAGGTGTTATGACTGTTACCAGTCAAGGCACAAGCAGAGGGACTGTGTCTATACCAAGAAACTACCCACAGGTGGGCACTACACAGGACTGGTCAGTGTGGGCTTGGGAAGAGGTTGTCCCTTGGAGGAGAGGGTAAAGCATGCCTTAGTGTCCCTTAGTTGGCAGGTGGACCCAGAAGGTAAGCTGGTAGAATCTGAGGGTTAGAGCCGTCTATTTCACCAGACCACAGTGAATGGGGCCCCACCATTGCTTTGAAGGATACCTCTGCCAGCTGGACCATGGTGGTGGAAAACCTGGTTTCCCCAGCACAGTATCTGTGGGGACAGGTCTATAGGGTAACCCAGTCCCATGTGCAAGACTTTTGCAGCCTTATGACCATAGTATGCCTGGAATGGGAGGGAAAGAAGTGGCCCAGAGGAGGGTAATTGTCAATCCCCAGATACCATTGATTGTATCCTTGGAATTGAACTTCCACTCATGAGAGCTGAGTGAGGTGGCCATGCTTGGTGTGCCAACACCTCAGATTTCTAGGGGTACTGTCTCCAGACAGTATGTAGGCCAAGATGGAGAGTAGGGGGTAGGAGGTATAGGCTATCCATAGTGTGAGGACCAGTGGGTCAGGCGTTACCTGCTCTGAGAGAAAAGCACCCTAAGACTAACCTTGGCAAGGCTACTTCTGACCTGGAGCAGAAGGGCAACGAAGGCCCCAACGGTTCAGGGGGCCCGCACAATTTACATTTAAGATGGGACCTCATGGCTCTACCTGACCTCAAGGAAATACAATTTAAAAAAAACACGGCAGTTCAATAGTTGCAGTAGCGTGATTGGCCGAGACAGCAGAACTAAGCTTACATTTCCAGGCTTTAGAGAGTGGGTGAAGGCCTCAGTGAGTGTGAAGCCTGTTTCAACTAGGGTAGGCGTGGTACGGCTGGAAGAACAGAAAGATCTATGCCAGGATGAGGAAGTGCGTAGAAGCTACCTTGCCAGGTTTATCTTTCACTTTCCTTTGGCATGCTTTTGGATACTGATACGGTGATGGACAGGGCATGTGTCACTGGCCGCCACTGCCTGGGGTGGCCCACGAAGGTCTCGGACCGTGCGGTGGTGTGCAGCGCTGGAAAGCCAAAACGTGTTTTTTTAATCTGGAGAAAATAAAACCGCTCTGTCAAAAGGTGAAATTTCAGGCCTAGCGGTATTTAAATTCAGGTTTTGCTCAAAACTCTGTTATGTTGCAGATTAATTTTTAGCTGAGAAATGTAAATAATATTCTCCGAGAGTCACTTGAGTCCGAATCTATAAGGCATAGTGTGAAAATAGATTCTGAGAGGCATTTGTGGCCTAATGGATAAGGTGTATGACTCTGTAATCTGACAGTGCAGTATTGGAGACCCGGTGTTTTTCATTTTGTATTCTGTTGTAAAGGTTTCGAGGTTTAATCATCTGAAGATCTCTTGTAAACCCAAGTAATTTGCTCATATACCTCAGAGCCAGACTTCTAGCTCTTGAAGTCGGTTGAGTGTTTTCCTGATGTACTCATGCAGTAGCTCCCAGGTTAGTGCACCTGCCGCAGAAATCTACGTGTAACCTGTAAGTCAAATGTTACAACCAGCACGAGAAAGGTTCAAATCTAGAATGGTCACACTAGGTTTCCCTCATAGATTCTGTAACGCTCACAAAAGATTCGAAAGGTTCCAAGTGGCTGCAGCATTGCCGTAGTGACAGGGAAGCCAAAAATATCATGGGCACAATTACGTTTGTAATCTCTCTACCCGTCTACCTTTCTGAAGCAGCAGTTAGGGACAGACAAAGGGCAAGTCAGCCTTAGAGACTTCTTGAACAACAGAAGCTTCAATCACACCCTTCACTCCTACCATCTACTAAATAGCAGTGCTCAGGAAGAAACTATTCAACACTCGCTTTTTAACAGTTAATAGAATCGCTAAAAATAGCCCAACCACCTCCTCACTCCATTGTCTGGATTGCCATCCTCCAGGCACAGGAATGCAAGCAATAGGTTTCTGCTGCCTGGGAAGCTTTCCTCGCCACCATCTTGTGCCATATCACAACCAGAGGCATCCAAAAGGTATCCCACTTTACTTTCATTATGAATATTCTTAGCCAAACTTTAAGGGCGAACATCAAAAGACATCCACACCACCAGCCGTAAAATCTCCTTTTCAGTATCCGCTTTATTTACCCTCTATATTCTCTCATATTGCTATGGTCATGATTGTAGTAAGCTGGGTTCCTTTTGTAGTATCCCCCACTTTTTTGCATGGTGTCAGTAGGTCTTGGACTGTAGTGCACTGGGATCCTGCTAACCAGGGCCCAAGTGCCAGCACTCTCTTCCCTAAATTTGGTTGCTTACTTCTTACATGTACAATAAGCATACTGGTGCCCACATCTAAGTCCCTAGTATATGGTAGTTAGGTACCCAGGGCATTGGTACACCAGGGCCCCCTCATGGTCTGCAGCATGTATTGTGCCATCCATGGGAGTCCATGCAAACTGTTTCTGTAGGCCTGCCATTGCAGCCAGCATCAATTAATGCAAGCTACCTTTCACCACAGATATATGGCTTGTCTTATATCCCGGTCACTGCACTTAGCCATTGTAAGTCACCCCTCTGGTAGGCCCTTCAGCCCAAGGGCAGGGTGCATATCTCTAAGTGTGAAGGTACCCTTGCATGAGCAGGGTACCCTGACAAACCACAGACTCCATTCCTGGAAGTTTATAAGTGCGGGGCAGCCATCTTAAGGTATGTAGTGGACACTGGTCAACACGGATATTCCAACTACATAATGGCTTCTCTGACCCTAGGCATGTTTGGTATCAAACGTGTTGGAGTCATGCAACTACACTGATTCCAGGGCTAATTGCATGATACCATGTACTCTGGGGGTTCCTGAGAGGATCCCCCAGTTCTGCCTGTGCAGCCTTATGGGGTCTAGCTGCCAGCCCGTGTTGCTGCCCCCCTGTTGGTGAGCCTGGCTCAGGCCGGAGAGGCAGAACAAAGGATTTCCTGCAAGGGAGCGTTGTGACCACCACCCCCCTGTGTATTAGGTATCTAAGGGCTGGGGTGTGGTGGCCTCTGAGCACCACCAGACTGCTTTGAAGGGCCCGTTTGGAGCTCTCCTTGCATAATCCGGTTTACACCAGTTCAGGAACCCCCGGTTCCTGCTCTGGTGCAAAACTGCAAAAAGGACAGGGGATTGACCACCCCCCTGTCCAGCCCCTCCCATAGGGAGGTGCACAGAGCTCTGCCAGGTGGGCAGTTGATTCTGCCATTTTGGAAACAAGATAGGCAGAGGCCCCTGGGAGCATCTGACTGGTTAGGCCAGGTAGATAACATCCCTGACCCCCTCTGACGGGTGGATCACTTCAGAGAACCCTTATAGGGTTACTTAAGGGCTCCCATGAGGGTGGGTCCTCAGATTTGTCGATCAAGACTCTACAAGGAACTCTCTGCAAGACATCTTCTGCTCCTGGCCTCTTGAACTGCTGTTGGTCTGCTTTGGGACCGAAACATGTCTGCTTCTGGAAGGAAGGCTCCCATTGCAACATTGTTTCTCCATATCCTGCAAGAATTCTGCAACTTCAAAGGATGTGCATCTTCAAGGGTCACAAGGACTCTGTTTGCACCTGCAAGCACGAAGGAATCTCTCTTGGAGTGAAGAAGTGACTCCCCTGCAACTGCAGACACCTCAAGACAATGTCCACCGGCTGGTGGTGTCTGCTGTTCCACAAACATCGAAAGAATCTGCTTCACAGGTGGTAAGTCTTTGGCTTCCTCTGGGTGTTGCTTGTCTTCATTCCAACTTGGGAGACTGTGGACCCCTGCTCCTGCCAGTGGTCTGGAACACCTCTGCACTGCGACTATTGCACTTGCCAAAGCTTGTTCACTCTTCCTTCAGGAGATATTCAGGCACCAAAAAGCCCAGGGCCTTCAGCACTCTGCAACTCGAAGATCAGCCCTGTCTTGCAACTCCTGCAAAGTGGGACTTCTGTTTTGATGTGCTGCAGAGGCCTCCTTGTGACTCCCTGTGTCCAATGCTTCTGGGGGCTCCAATGACTTCTGCTGGCCTTCCTGCATGCTGAAGGCCAGCCCTGAATCCCTCTCAAGGATAGAGTCTCCTGGACCTTGCTGGTACCCAAAACCTTGCAAATACTTTTCAGCTCCTGCTTGCATTAGCCAGTGCTTGTTGGTGACCTGGCTGGTCACTGACCCTCCTGCAATCCGGTGACCGTCGAGAAACAGCTCATAGGCGACTCTTGGGATCTTCTGCAGCTGGACTTCTTTCTCTACCAACTTGCAGGAACTTCACCTCCACGGGGTGGGCATTGTCACCTGCACCCCTGGGTACCTTCAAGGATCTGGACTCTGTCTCCTTTCTTTTCAGGTCCTTCACATCCAAAATCAGTCCTTGGGTTCCACCAGTCTGGTCCACGGGTCATGGCAGCAGCTGGACAAACCGAAGCTAAAAACTGACTTCAGAGAGAGTCCTTTCTTTGCTCTGCATCAGGGTCCCTTTTGTAGGTAATCCCGTCTTCTGGGTATCCTACGCAGGGAGCACTCCCCAGGCTTTTTCTTGTCTGCTAGTTTCCTTGGGGTCCACCGGGAAGAGTCCTGAACTCACAAACTCCATCCACTGCTCCTTGTGTTAGCCTATGGACGACTGGGTCGGTAACTACCATGCACATAGTTGCTGGGGACACTTACCGTACTTACCTCTGGTGTGTTCATCTACCCCTAGCTAACTACCACACATGCTTTGGTTGGGTTCACTATTTCACATTCCACTTTTTTAGTATATGGTTTGGCCCTCCCGTAGGGCCCTGTATATTTAATGCTATTTCTGTTGGTTATTTTGTGTATATATTGTGTGTAGATATCTCCAAAGGGAGATATACCAATGCTTACTAGCCTAGTAGTAGTGCTGACATAAAGTATACTTTATTTTGCAACACTTGTGTGATTCTGTGAGTTATTGTCTGACTTCTCTGGTATTGCAATTGCTTTACATACCTTCTGGATAAGCTTCAGCTGCTCGTCTCAGCACCTCTAGAGAGAGCTTCTGCTATCTGGACACTTATTCACTATCACTAAGGGTTGCCTGGACTCAGTATAGGGTGCTACACCATAGGCGTATACCATAAACTGAGCCAACCTCCTACATTGGCGTCACTGCTGCCTTTAAGCTCAGCCTAAAACACTCAGTATTTGCCTATATATGGGGCCAGTTTTTAATTTACTGTTCCAGTCCTTGTGGCCCAGCGGTAACCTCTCAAGGGACACAGTGTGTGCCGCATTCTAGTGCTTATCAAATGTACCTCATATAGAACTGTCTCCTGTGCAAGCAATGTTGTTCCTTTCTACAGTTGTGCTTCCTCTGATTGCATGCAGTCTCAAAAAGCTTCCTCTGTATTCCCATGAACATTGATGTTGGCTTAATACTTCTATGACCCTCTACTTGTTTCTATCCTCTGCATGCTTCCTTTCTCTGAGCATAATCTACTCTGTCACATGAATGTTTTCCTTCATTTTAAGGGCCGAGTGCAAAGCGCTCTGTCCCTGGTGTAATCTCTCTGTGGGCTTTTAACCACGCCCACCGCATGCCCATCAGTTTAGTTGGTTTATG
Source organism: Pleurodeles waltl (assembly GCF_031143425.1). Lineage (NCBI taxonomy): Eukaryota > Metazoa > Chordata > Amphibia > Caudata > Salamandridae > Pleurodeles > Pleurodeles waltl. Next base: position 78,073,842 of record NC_090443.1, on the reverse strand, counting down.
GGCTTGCCTTTCAAAACTGGCTTGATTTCATTAGTGAATGGCATGCATACGTCATGCCTTTTCTAGTGTTTAGCCCTCCTCGAGCACACCACCCAACTACTGAAAACATATGAGGCTCGATGTTTTCCGGATGGTTTCTGGACTATTTTTTCTTGTTATTTCCTGCGCAGCGTGACCTCGTTGGGCAGTAGTCGAGCGCTTTGTATGCCCAGTTACATGGATAATTGCACTTTTGCCGGTTACATATATAATTGCACTTTTGCCGGTTACATATATAATTGCACTTTTGCCGGTTACATAGATAATTGCACTTTTGGCGCTATGTTTCACTGCGAGAAAACTTCTGTTTCCTTTTGTGTGTCTTCTCTGTGCTCATGATGGCCGTCGGCTCGCTTATGTGAAACTGGTTTACTTTGCAGTTTATTTGGCAAGAAAAGTCCAGTTAGGAGTTTGCAACGCTAATAGCTTTAACTCAAGCAAACGTGAGACCCATTGCATTGCAAATGCTTGTTATTATTGTGTTTCTGTAAATTGGCCACAACTCATTTCAAAGATTACAATCCTGTAAAAGTCATACCGGTGCAACCTACTTGAATAGAGCACTAATCACTGGTGAGGGTATCCAAGCACCTTGTAGGTGGCAGGCACCTATCTCTTGGCGAGGTTAATCCAAGAGCCAGGTCGTCATCTTCTTGCAGAACTCGAGAAGTGATGAGACGGCCATAATGTGGTGAGGAAGGTTGTTCCATGCTTTTGGGGAGAGATAGGAGAAGGTGTGGCCTCTGGCTGCAGCTTTGCGGGTACAGGTTATGCGTGCTAGTGAGAGCCCGGCTGAGCAGAGTTGCCCAGGAGGTGTGTGGAAGTGTATGCAGCATTTAAGGTATGCAGGGCCAGTGTTGTGTAATGCTTTATATGTGTGTGTGAGCAGTTTGACTTGGGTGCGTTTGTGGATTGGGGGCAAGTGGAGTTCTCTGAGGTGTGGAGTGATGTGGTTGTGACAAGGTAGGTTAAGTATGAGTCACTCTGCCACCTTTTGGATTTGCTGGAGCCGATTCATAAGTTTCTTAGTGATTCCTGTGTAGAGCGTGATGCTGTAATCGAGTCTGCTGGTGATCGAGGCCTGTGACAGTTTTTCTGGAGTTCTTAGGAAGCCATTTGAGGATGTTTTGTAGCATCCTAAGGACGTGGAGGCAGGTGGAGGTTATTGCGTTTTTGTGTGACTGGTGAAGGTGGGTGAGAGTCAGCAGTTAGTTGGCTGCCAGGTGGAGTCTCAGGCAGGTGCTTTCCCTATGAAGAACACCACTTCCGTTTTGTCCATGCTCAGTTTGAGGCAGTTGGTTTTTATCCATGTGGTTACAGCCATCATGCATGTTACAAAGTTTTTTTTTTTAGGTAGTAGTCTTGCCTGACAGGGATAGTATTAGTTGGGTATCATCTGCATAGGAGATTATGTTAATGTAGTGGGATCTGATGAGGCCCGTACATGTTGCATAATATAGTGCTAAGAGATGATCCTTGAGGACGCAGCCTATGAGGTTATTTGCCTTTGATGTGTAGGGTGGCAAGTTGAGTTGTTGTGTTCTTCCTCTGAGGAAGGGTCAAATCCACTGGAGGAAGGGTCCTTGTATGCCTGTCTCGTGCAGTCTTTTGATTAGGGTGAAGTGGGATGAGGGCTACTGTGCCGCCACAGTGTAGGATCATCCTAATGTTTTTAGTTGCTCTGATGAGGGAAGTCTCGGTGCTGCGGTTCGGTTGGAAACCTGATTGCATGTTGTCCAGCAGCTGGTGTGCATTGAGGTGGTGAGGAAGTAGGCAGTTTATGGCTTTTTCCATCACTTCCGTCTGGTGGGGTAGAAGGGAGATTGGCGGTAGTTTACTAGTTGTGTGAGGTCTGCAGAGGGTTTCTTTAGCAGTGCGTTGACCACTGTGTGTTTCCTCCAGAAACATCTCAGAAGTGATAAAGGTGTTCATGATTCGGGTGAGGACTTCGCTGATAGAGGTTGCTCACATGCTGTAGATGTGGTGGGGCTGGGGGTCTGTAGGTGCCTTGGAGTGGGTAATTCTTATGATGCTGGCTGTTCCTTCCATGGTGAGTGTTTCCAAGGCTGTCAGGGTTATGCTCTGTGTGTTTGAGGGTAGACTGGAAGCAAAAGTGTAGGGGTTCAGTTTGGGGTCGAAGTTGTTGTATGTGGCTTTGGTTTTGTTGCTGAAGTATTCTGAAAGGTTGTCACATAGTTCTTGTGAGGGGGTGAAGCTGTTAGTGGTGTCAGTGGGTGAAGTGAAGTCCTTGATGATCACAAAGATTTTTGTTCTGCTGTTGGAGATATTGTCTTTGCATTCTGCTAGGACCCTCTTTTTCTCTTTCTTTGATTTGTTGGTGTTAGAGTCTCAGGGCTGTCTTTTATGTTATTTTGTTGTTTTCTAGCTGGTTTACTCTCCATTTTCTTCCCAGTTGTTTGCAGTGTTGTTTTGTTGCATGGAGTTCCACAGTGTATCGGCTGGCCTGCTCCCATATTCTTCTATGTGCATTGTGTTTACGAGATGGCAGGGAGTCTGCACATTTTGTGATCCAATCGTCCAGGTGTTTGACGTCACTGTCCAGGTTGAAGCTGGAGGTTGGTTGATTTAGGCACAGGGTTTCTGCCCCGTTGGAGTCCTAAATGATGCCCCAGCTTTGTTTGGCCATGTTTGTGGAAGCCTGTTTCGTTGGGCGGGGTATGCAGACGAGTAATCGGATGATAGCATGGTCAATCCAGGTGAGCTGCATGGTTGTTGTGATTTCAATGTTGTTGTAGGTGGTGAAGATCAGGTAAAGGGTGTGTCCGGCGGAGTGTGTGGGTCGGAAGGCCTGTTGTGTCCGTCTCAGGTTCTTTAGACTCTGAGGAGTCTGGTGATTTTAGAGTTGCTCTTGTCTTCAAGGTGGAAGTTAGAGTCTCCTAATAGGATGTAGTTGCTGGAGTCGATGGTGAAGGGACCAATAAAGTTGATGATGCCTGCAAAAGTGGTTCTGGGTCCTTGTGGTCAATATACGAGGATTCCACCTAGAAGGTATGTAGCTGACTCCTGTAACTTGAACTGCAGGTGCTCCATGTAGGGGGGTGCAGCTCCGATGTTTGTAGTGCAGTTGAAGAATTCCATGTATGTCATTGCCATTCCTCCTCCTGGTCTATGCCAGCGTTCTCAGTGTGCGAGTCTGCATTCTGCTGGTATAGCCATCGATGTTGGGTGCTGCTTCAGAGGACAGCCATGTTTCCGTAAGGAAAAGGAGATCCAGAGCTTATTGTGGGGAAGATCCAAGGTTTCAATGGCATGTTTGCCGAGAGAGCAGGTATTGAGGAGCATGCATGTTTGTTTTGGGGTGTGTGTATGTAGGTGGGTGCGGAATAAGTGCTTTTGGTGGGTGTAGCTGGTGTTGTGGGTAATGTGTTGTAGGTGAAGTGGCTGTGGGTGCAGGTAAAAACTTCTTCCATGTAGTGTGGTGTGGCACAGCAGCAGTGAATGGAATAGTGCCTCTGGTTCAGAGAGCAAAGGAGCTCTATGGAGTAGCGTACAGACCAGTGTCTGTGGTGACGGGGGCAGTCCAGGCACGGACCTGCACAAACAGGCTTGGCTTTGGCTTGCCAGCAGTGCTTCAGCTATGAGTATGCTGTTTGTCTGCCATTACATAGGACCTGGGGGGAGAGGAGCACAGGAGTTGGTGGATGGGGTAGTGTAGAGCTCAGGATGAGTGGTGGTATGGGAGGACCAGGTGAGAGTAAGGAAAGGGGGCAGGGTGCGTGGGAAGAGGGTGGCTGGTAAAACGGAGCACCGGGGAGGCCCAGAAATACAACAAAAAGGTGAGAAATTGTAAGAAACTCAGAAAGTCACTAAAAGGAGAAAAAGGTACAAAAGGGTACAAAACAAAAATATACAAAAGTGTGAGAAAGAGCACGGCAGCAGAAGGGTGGAGGTAAAGGCTACAGCAACAGAAGCGTGAGAGAGTATGGCAACAGAAGGGTGACAAAGAGTACAGCAACACAGCACAGATGATCAGCAACAAGTTATATTTATGAATTGTGATTTGTCGGAAAAGGATCTTCAATGCAATTATGTGTATATAATTTCTTGTAAGAGATTATTTTGCTAGAAGTGTAAATATCTTTATACTTACGAGTGTAAAAACAGGGCGAAAAACAGCACGAGTGAGCAAACAGGCAACTGAAGGGTGCTAAAGAGCGCGAGTGGGCAGAAATGCGGACAGACAACAGAAGAATGAGCAAGAGTGTGAACAAAAGGCAACAAAAGGGTGACAAAGAGTGTGATTAAAGACCAAAAAGTAACAGAAGGATGAGCAAGAAAGGCAAAAGTCAGAAGTCAAATGATGGTGAGGCCCGGGCACAAGAGAGAGTGTGCAAGGGAGAGGGGCGGGTGCCTCAAGTGCTGGAGCCCGGTCCGTTAGGACTTGGAGCAGTCGGAGGACTGCTTTAGGTAAGTCTGGAGTCGGGGGCCTGCACACCAGCTTAATGGCTGCTCTGCAATGCAGCTGCCATTAACCCCTTCTGTGCCGTGGACATAATGGTTACGTCCTGCGGCACAGTGCTCATGTGCCAAGGACGTAACCATTAAAAAAAAGGCAGGCATTGAAGGGGAAGCCCTTCCCCTTCCACCCCGGACCCCCCCTGACCCCACCAGTGACGTCTGCTCAAATGCGCACTGACCTCATCAAAGCATTTCTCTTCCGATCATGTGATGGGGCACTGAGAGGCTTCAATGGGAAGGAAAGACATTTCCTTCCCTTTGAAGTCTCTCAGAGCATTTCAAAAGCCGGATTGTAAAGCAAACTGGCTTTTGAAATGCCCACCAGACACCAGGGATTTATTTTTGTATGAAACTGGCATGAGGGGAGTGACCCCTTGGGCAAGGGTCGCTCCACGGGGGGGGCAGAATCCACTAGGCGCCAGGGATCTTTTTTTTTGGTTGTTTTTTTAGTTGGGGAGCGACCCCTTAGGAAAGGGTCGCTCCCTAGGGGGCAAATTATATTTAGGCCATTTCTGACCCCCTTGGGGGCAGATTGGCCTATTTTTATGAGGCCAGTCTGCCCCCAAGTGGGGCAGAAACCACTAGACACCAGTTTTTTTTTTTTTTTACGCTAAATTCACGGCAAGGGTCGCTACCCGGGGGAGGGGGCAAATTTATTTTAGGCCATTTCTGCACCCCCCGGGGGCAGATCGGCCTATTGTTATTAGACAATAACAGAAACCCTCTAAAGGGGCAGAAACCTCTAGGCACCAGGCCTAAAAAAAAATGTGTGTTTGTTTTTTTAGAGATGGGGAGCAAATTGTATTTAGACCATTTCTGCCCCCCTTGGGGGGAGATCGGCGATTTTAGGTCAATCTGCCCCCAAGGGGGACAGAAACCACTAGGCACCGTGGATCTTTTTTTTTTTTTTTGCACCAATGTCACACAAGGGGAGCAACCCCTTGGGCAAAGGTCGCTACCCAGGAGGGGTGGGGGGGCCAAATTTATTTTAGGCAATTTCTGCCCCCCCGGGGGCAGATCGGCCTATTGTTATTAGGCCGATCTGCCCCCGGGGGGGGCAGAAACCTCTAGGCGCCAGGGCAATTTTTTTTTGTTTGTTTTTTTAGAGATGGGGAGCAACTCTTTAGGCAAGGGTCGCTCCCCTGGGGGTCAAATTGTATTTAGACCATTTCTGCCCCTCTTGGGGGCAGATCGGCCGATTTTAGGTCAATCTGCCCCCAAGGTGGGCAGAAACCACTAGGCACCGGGGATCTTTTTTTTGTGCCAATGTCACGCAAGGGGAGTGACCCCTTAGGCAAGGGTTGCTCCCCGGGGGAGGGTGGGGACATTTATTTTAGCCCATTTGTGCCCCTCTCCGGGAGCAGATCAGCCTATTGTTATTAGGGCAATCTGCCTCCGGGGGGGGGGGGGCAGAAACATCTAGAAGCCAGGGACATTTTTTTTAGGGATTTTTTTGTTTTTGTTTTTTAGCGGTGGGGCCAATTTTGTATTTAGACCGCAGAAACCATTTAGGCACCAGGCATTGGTGTGTGTGTATGTATGTGTTTTCTTTAGGGGGGCAGCCCCTTGGGTAAGGGTCGCTCCCCATGGGAGGACATTACTGTTGGCCATATCTTCCCCACTTGGGGGCAAATGGACCTATTTGTGGAAGGCCCATCTGCCTCCTAGGGTGGGCAGAAAGCCCACCAGAGGCCACATAAGTTTTTTTTTCAAAAATAAGAGGGTGGGGATATGGCCATACCCCATCCCAAATAAATGGGGCCAAAGTTGTTTTGCCCACCAGTGGGCAGATGGAGCAATTATCCCTGATCCACACCCCAGGGGGTCAGAAAGTCTACTAGATGAAGGGAATTAAAAAAAACAAAAAATATTGGGGTGGTGGCTACCAACCAGTATGGGCCTGGTTATGCCCCCTACCCAACTGAAGGGGATAACAGTCTTTCTGCTGTCCCCCGCACTCTAAAACATCTTATCCCACAGCGAGCAAGAAGACATTTGATTATTTTGGGTTTTGGTTTTACATTTGGCCCATGAGAGCTTGGCTAACTCTCAAAATTATCCCACTTGGAATGGTGAGGGCTGCACTTTATGGAGTTTGGGATGCTGCCATGTTGAAAAATCCATAAGACCTAGACACATCTGAAAACTAAACATCTGGGTGATTCCAGGGTGGTGTGTTTCACATGCACCCCTCACCATTTTCATACCCACAATGTCCTGCAAACCTTCAACTTGGCTGGAAATCACACATTTTTCCCAAAAATTCTCCTGCACTTGTCAGCCTAAAAATGTTTTTTTGCAAACTGCCCTTTTGGACCCCCTTTGGTCCCCCTCAATATCGACATGTTTTTGTCTCTTCCCTTTCACAAGCACTTGGCCCACCTACACAAATGAGGTATCATTTTTACCGGGAGACTGAGGGCAACGTTGAGTGGTATGAAATTTGTCCCAGTGCGGCAATCCCACACAGAAATGTTGGAATTTTTTTATGTTTTTAGCTAAATTTGAGGTCTGCTGGAGATTCTGGGTAAGAAAACCATGGGGGATCCACGTAAGTCACACCTCCCTGGACTCCCTCTGGTACCTAGTTTTCAGAAATGTCTGGGTTTCGTAGGTTGCCCTAGATGGCTGCTGAGCCTAGGACCAAAAATGCAGGTGCCCCCCGCAAAAACAGGTAGTTTTGTTTTTGATAATTTTTATGTGTCCAGGTAGTGTTTTGGGGCATTTTCTTTCGCGGGCAGTAGGCCTACCCACAAAAGTGAGGTACCATTTGTATCGGGAGACTTGAGGAAACGCTGAGTGGAAGTAAATTTGTGGCTCCTCTCAGATTCCAGAACTTTCTGTCACCGAAATGAGAGGAAAAAGTGTTTTCGTGCCAAATTTTGAGGTTTGCAAAGGATTCTCGGTAACAGAACCTCGTCAGAGCCCCACAAGTCACCCCATCTTGGGTTCCCCTGGGAGTCTAGTTTTCAAAAATGTGCTGATTTGCTAGGTTTCCCCAGGTGCCGGCTGAGCTACAGGCCAAAATCCACAGCTAGGCACTTTGTAAAAAACAGCTCTGTTTTCTTTGTGAAAATGTGATGTGTCCACGATGTGGTATGGGCCATTTCCTTTCGCGGGCACTAGGCCTACCCACACATGTGAGGTACCATTTTTATCGGGAGATTTGGGAGAACGCTGACTGGAAGGACATTTGTGGCTCCTCTCAGATTCCAGAACTTTCTGTCACCGAAATTAGAGGAAAACGTGTTTTTTTGGACAAATTTGGAGGTTTGCAAAGGGTTCTGGGTAACAGAACCTGGTCAGAGCCCCACAAGTCACCCCATCTTGGACTCCCCTAGGTGTCTAGTTTTCAAAACTGCGCAGGTTTGATAGGTTTCCCTAGGTGACGGCTGAGCTAGAGGCCAAACTCCACAGCCAGGCACTTTGTAAAAAAACAGCTCTGTTTTCTTTGTGAAAATGTGATGTGTCCACGTTGTGTTTTGGGGCATTTCCTTTCGCAGGCGCTAGGCCTACCCACGCAAGTGAGGTACCATTTTTATCGGGAGACATAGGGGAACACAGAATAGCAAAACGAGTGTTATTGCCCTTTGTCTTTCTCCACATTTTTTCCTTCCAAATGTAAGAAAGTGTGTAAAAAAGACGTCTATTTGAGAAATGCCCTGTAATTCACATGCTAGTATGGGCACCCTGAAATTCAGAGATGTACAAATAACCACTGCTTCTCAACACCTTATCTTGTGGCCATTTTGGAAATCCAAAGGTTTTCTTGATACCTATTTTTCACTTTTTATATTTCAGCAAATGAATTGCTGTATACCTGGTATAGAATGAAAACCCATTGCAAGGTGCACCTCATTTATTGGCTCTGGGTACCTGGGGTTCTTGATGAACCTATGAGCCCTATATATCCCCGCAACCAGAAAAGAGTCCAGCAGACGTAACAGTATATTGCTTTAAAAAATCTGACATCACAGGAAAAAGTTACAGAGTAAAAGGTGGAGAAAAATGGCTGTTTTTTCACATCAATTTCAATATTATTTTATTTCAGCTGTTATTTTCTGTAGGAAACACTTGTAGGATCTACACAAATCACCCCTTGCCAAATTTAGAATTTTGTCTACTTTTCAGAAATGTTTAGCTCTCTGGGTTCCAGCATTGGTTTCTCACCCATTTCGGCCACTAACTGGAAGGAGGCTGAAAGCACAAAAAAGTGTAAAAATGGGGTATCTCCCAGTAAAATGTCAAACTTGTGTTGACAAATTGGGTTTTCTAATTCAAGTCTGCCTGTTCCTAACAGCTGGGAAGATGGTGATCTTAGCACCACAAACCCTTTGTTGATGCCATTTTCATGGAAAAAAACACGAGCCGCCTTCTGCAGCCCTTTTCTCCCACTTTTTGGTAAAAAATGAAATTTTCATTGTATTTTGGCTAATTCCTTGGTCTCCTGCAGGGGAACCCACAAAGTCTGGGTACCTCTAGAATCCCTAGGATGTTGGAAAAAAAGGACGCAAATTTGCTGTGGGTAGCTTATGTGAACAAAAAGTTATGAGGGCCTAAGCGCGAACTGCCCCAAATAGCCAAAAAAAGGCTCGGCACAGGAAGGAAAAAGGCCTGGCAGCAAAGGGGTTAAGTAGACCTTGGGAGGGGGCGAAGGACGGGGTGATGGGCAGGGCTAGTGCAGAGTGTTTGAAAGAGCCGTAGCAGTTGAGGACCAGGGAAGAAGTAGGGTAAGGATGGAGGGTGTGCAGTAGGTGAGAGGTGGGAAAACAGAACACAGGGGAGGCCAAGAAATACAATAGAAGGGGTGAGAAAGCTCGAGGAATGCATGAAGGCCCAAAAGGGTGAAAGATGCACAAAATGGTAAAAAGCAGAAAGGCACAAAAGGGTGAGATAGAGTACGGAAACGTAAGGATGATAAAGAGTACAGCAACAGAGTTGTGAGCGAGAGTATGGCAACAGAAGAGTGCCAGCAAGCAGAAATGCAGCCAGAGAACAGATGGCAGAGAAAGGGTGTGAGAAAAGAGCAAAAGGCAACAGAAGGGTGAACAAGAAAAGAAAAATGCAAGAAAAAAAGTCAGAAGTCAAAGGATGGCGAGTTTCGAAGATAGAGGCAGCCCAGGTATGAGAAACAACGTGTACAGGATAGGAGGTGGGAGTCTCAAGGCTCTGGAGCTGATCCATAAGGAACTTCACCAGTCAAGGACTGGTCCAGGTAAGTTAGGAGGCAGGGGCCTGTGCCAATGTCCAATTCATTGTTGCTAATCTAGTAATACCACCAATTATGTTCATTAATTGACATACTGCCTCTCCTACTAAAGATAATCCTTAATTCGTATTAATTTATTCTACCACATAGAAACTAGAGTAAATGCATTGAATGGTGTATTTAATAGCACAAGACTAATCCCAATACTCAACAAGAGCACCTGGGGGAAACCAAACCCACCAACATTAGGTTTGTAGCAGAGTGCTGCCCAAGGTAAAGTTCCTTAAAGCCTTGTCAAGGGCGTTAAGTGCTATATTAATGCAATTGCACTAAAATATATAACCCTCCTAGCCCACACTAATACTATTACAATAACACTCATGGGTCAGTAAGTTGATTGTAGTTCATGCAGGCTGCATAATAATTCACTTATACTGATTGACACTGTTACACTTACATAAAACCAAACTTCTATAGATCATGTTCATTGACCAGTACTGTATCAGTCTACAGAATTAAACCATTGATCACCAACTAAACCGAGTGGAATACCTGAAAAGATGTGCCACATGCCAGGGGCCAACGAAGAAGTTTAATTAAGTCCACCACTGTAGGTCCCAACAAGCTGCACGCTATAAGTGCTTCCTGACATCGCAAAGTGATAATGAGATATTGATTATATTAACAAAGTCTGTCCACCATTTCTTCCTTCAACCTATGACTGTTCAGCACTATAGACTTTAAACAAAATATCTCAAGATTGACAACCCAGTGAAACAACCACCTAAGTAGACTACGATCAGAACAAATACCATAAAAGGACTTGCCGAGTTGCTCAAAGCTGCCAGCTTACTGAAAACCATAAATTGCACACCTCTCTCACAGACTTCATCATCCATCACTCTATTAAATGCTATGTCCTATGACACAATGAGCTCACCTCAGTGGTCATCAGGCACAACATGGAAACACTTTCCACATAGGAGCAAAGCAAAGACAATAAAGTTCCAACCTCAAACCTAAAACGTTGTATTTATTCTACAACCCATAGCGACAAGTGCTTCAGCATCCCAAATAGAGGTACTAAGGGCTATATACCTTATGCAATGCAATACTGAGGAGAGGATGCAGTACAGCAAATGTTTTGCTCCGTCAGAACAGTCTCAGAGGTGAGCACAGTGGATCAAGGGTTTGGGAGATGTGCCTGTGCCAGAGGTGCATTCTTTCTCTCACCTCTCATGCACCATCAAAACAGCTGTTGACATTTTGGGGGAGCCCACTATTCACTTGGGCACCATTTACTGAATGTGTATGACATAGCAATCTTTACAGCTTTCAAAGCATTCAATGCTGCTACCAGAGGAGTACCTGTTGTTGCATGTGTGAGGGAAACTTGCACTACTGTGGCCTGCCCTGTAACTCTTCCCCGAGAGGGACGTCTGTTCTGTTGTCACCTTTTCCTGTTGCAAATACTGAAGTGATCACTCTGACCCCTGGTGCCCTCTCCCTCACACACACAACTCTGAAACACAGCAATCAACCAGAGGAACTTAAAACATCTTGGGGTGAGACTAACTGAACAGGGTTTAGGGGCCAGGGTAGGAAATTACTCAACACGATGACAAAGTAAGACAGTGAAAAGATTCAGAAATGCATAAGTACTGTGAGGAACAGTGACATAGAAGAAAAGAGTAAAGGGAAATTGAAAGAAGGATTAATAAGGAGAGACAGGTAAATGGGTAAATGAGAGATGGAACAAACAGGAAATGTGGTAACAAAAACATTAAATAGAGTTAAGAAAAGCACTTAGGTGGAACAAAGTAACGATAGTGACAAAGTGAAAGGGGGGACACAGTGGGAGGTGGAGGGATAGTGAAGAAATGAAAGAAGAAGGAAGAAATCTACATATACTGAATGCATTTCAGAGAGAGAGGGCGAAAAGGAAAATGAACGAGCCAAGGGAAATGGGAAAAAGAGTATGATGGATAGAATAAGAGAAAGGTGGAAGAATGGGACAAAGGACATTAGAAAGGCATCATGAGAGGGAATCCAACAGAGAACAGGCAGCAGGCAAAGACAAACGATGATGGACAGAAATTGTCATTGAAAGACTGATAAGGAGTTAAGAGAGGTGGGCAATGGCTTAACTGGATGAGTGGAGATAATGAAGAAAAATGTAAATGACAGTAAGAAAAAGAACAGGTTTGAGAGATGCAAAGAAGAGGTGTGGGCGGTTGATTGAGCAACACTAAACATTAGAAGAGATAGAAGTAAGAGAAAAGCTTATTAGCATGGAAACTGGACAGAGGACGATGGAAACTGGAAGAATAATATCTGATAATGGAAAAAGAAGACGCAAGAGAAAATAGAAGAGGGTAAAATAATTATACAATTGTAGTTGGTGAGCAACAAAGAGGTGAGAGGCTGAAATAGTGGCTACGGTGACACTGATTGGCAATATTGAGAACATGAATACAAGGGGAGTGATGAAGTGAAAGAGTAATGAAGGAGTTAGCAATACGCCTTGGTCAAAGTACAGATGAAGGTGAAATCGAGACTGCATAGGGTGGAGCTGGCAGGAATTCAAGATGTGCGATGAGAGAAAAATTGGTGAGAAAGGGAGAGAGGTGGAGGAGTGGATCGAAGCTGCGATATACGGAAGTGAGTGTAGGACAGAGATAGATGTAAAAGAATGAAAGCTTTAGATTTGGGGGAAGTACAGTGATTGAACGATTGGTATGGGCGGAAAAGACTTCCACGTGAAACTGAGCTGAAATTTGTCTTGTATAAAACAAATATATCCAGTACTGTGTGCCCCTAACATTTCCCCATAGATTACTCGTCTGTGCACCAGCAGATATGAGTTTGAAACCAATCTAGAATATTGAGGCTAGTATTGCTCCTGTTCCTTAGATACAATAAATATAATTCAGCTTTGCTTAGAAATAGGGGCCTCCTCACCTCTTCAAATAGAAATGTGGTTTTGCACAATTTAAATGCAGTTAGATGCTATACAAGCTAGTTGCACCTCTTGCCTTTCTGGTTGTAAGCCATGCAGGTATATCCCTCTGCAGTTGTGGCTTGTGGTGCGAAAAAAGGGTGGGTGGTGCGTGGTGAAAGAGGGGACGACGACAAACAGAAAAATTTGGTTACAAAAAATTGTACCTGACTCAGCGCCGCTGTTTTGCCTACACTGCAGGCATAGGCTCCCAGCCTGCCCTGCAGCCAATCCGAACACTGCTCTCATGCTGCTGGCAGCATGAAAGCAGCATTAGGATTGGCCTGCTCACCCTGGCTTGGCACTCCCAGGCAGAAAGAGAGTCTCTGCCTGGTCTCTTCAACCCGACAACTCAGTGCCAGGTTGGGGAGAGCACAATGTGCATGTTTGTTTGGCCAGCCCAAAACAGCCGTCAAAACGCTCATGTGCACTGAGAGGAGTGCTGTGTACTCCCCCTCCATGTTCATCATCACCATGGCCCCGCCCTTTAAATAAAAATGATAATAAACATAGTTTATTATTGTTTTATTTTTAAAGTTTTGCAGATGCTGGTGTGGAGCGATGCTCCCACCCTAGCAGAGCAGCTCCCGCTGTCTCTCTATCCATTTAAATCCACATCAAGTGCAAGGTGGAGAAACCTTAAAAACTGCAGTTTGTTCAGTAGTGGGGGGGATAGTGGCAGTGTTCATAACTGAAAGGATAACATTTCTGTGTGATCCTGAATCATCTGTAAGGTGAGGTTAATCCATTGCAGCACTGTGGCAGACCCTTAACTACTGGAATATTCTAATAATTCTTCAAATGAACATGTAAAACCTAAGGTTTATGGAGTTTGGCCCTCATTTTGACCCTGGCGGTCTCACTGCCGACGGGCCAGCGGTGAAGACCACCACATTATGAGTGTGGTGGGTTGGGCTCTGCCAACCCGCCACATCCCCGTCCACACCACCAGGGTGGTTGGACAACCAGCCTGGAGATTAGCATCTCTGATTCGGCAGTGCACTGAAGACCGGTGGCGGTATAACGAGTCGGCTTTCCGCCAGGGTTTCTGTGGTGGTAGCACGACCACAAAAAACCCTGGCGGAAAGGCTACAGGTGATAAGAAATGTCTTTCCTGTCACCGGCAGACGACTCCCTCAACCCCCTAAAAACCCAATACCCACCCAAACCCCTTTCCATATCAGCACCCCCCTCCCCCACACCCCTCTTCCAGAACAGAACCCACCTCCCCCACCCCCCTTCCAGAACAGCACACCCTCTATCCAACCCCACTCCCCTCATACATGCACACACACACACCCCGCATACTCATTCACCTACACTTACATACACGCATTCACTCACATGCATCCATACACACATTCACTCACACGCATCCATACTCATATTCACTCTCACACATCCATACACGCATTCACTCACACGCATCCATATTCACATTCACACAAACATTCCAACACACACTCACTTTAACAACCATACACACATTCACATGCACACATACACACGCATTCACACACACATTCAAACACACAAACACCCATTCACACATGCATACACACATGCACTCACACATGCATTCAAACACCCATTCAGACATGCATACTCACACGCATGCACACACACATTCACACACCCACTCAAACATGCACACAAAGCACCTCCCACCCCCCTTCCCTGTCGGACCATTGATTTACCTTGTCCCACGAAGATGTTGTCCGGCAGGGATCGGGAGCAGGCGTTTTCACCACGGTCAGCGCTCTGCCATCAGGACACTGCCAGGCCATATTACTGGTCCTAATACGGCTGGTGGAGTCCTTTTGGCAGGGTGGGGCAAGTGGTGGAACCGCCCATGCACCTCAAACCGCCAGCACAACTACTGAAGGATTTTTGCCCAAATTGTGACGGAAATCCTTCAGTACTCGTAATATGGTGGTTGGAAGACCTCCAGCACTGGCGGTCTTCTGGTGCCCGTGGCTTCGGTGGTCTTCTGAAAAGACCGCCGAACTCATAATGAAGGCCTATATCTGGAAAATTATTTTTTTACATAGCAACATTTAGGCCTATTTTAGTTAATTTTTTGGGTTTGGGTCTTCCACTCTCCTCCTCCTGCAAGGAGTCTTGATTGCTTATTCATTGCAATATGGGGACAGAGTTTATTTCTCAACAGCTTCTAATTTATATTGAATCACTTCTAAGCTACACCAGTTTTGACAAATGCAGAAACCAAGGTACTGAGAGATACTTGACTTGCCAGGATCAGTTTGTGAAGGGAGAGATGGCATTTGAAGCTGTAGTCCATGTCTCATTCTGAATCAGCCCATGGTTTCTTTTGCAGAGGTACGTGAGCGACACACCACACAATCTCTTCTAGTCTTCAGCAAAAAAAACGTTGAGGAAACTTCACACCAGGATGAGGCAATCCACATTTTAAAATAGTGAAGCTAGTGATGATACCCTTTTAATCTCCACCTCTCTGTGAATGAATTTTATTTGCATCCCCATGTGCCTTATAGAGTAACCTTCATCCTCTTCTTAAGGGTTCCATAGATTTGAACTTTTGTGGAGGCATAGCAAGACACCATCAAGACATGAGCCTCCTGTTTTTCAAATAAGTATGACCAAATAATTTTTTCCTTATGCTTGATTGTCACTCTGACGGCAGTGCATGTTTATCTCTCATGGCTATCAGTTTTCTCTTTTAAATTAGTTGCATCAGGAGACATCTGCTGGTGTTGCAGGGTTTATGGCAGACATAAGTTACTTGCACGCAGCCGACAGCAAGGTGAGTATATGGGGGGCCCCTCGTGGTACCTTGCGGCTTGGCCCTAAGGCGGTTTTACACCACTGACCTGAAGGTGCTGCCTACACTGTTACAGAGACAGAGGACTGGACACCTGCCCCAGGCACACCTCTACATAACACAGGCAGTGTCACTCTTGAGGAGTGTTGTGGTTTCCTCCTGGATGTCCTGGCTGCTAGGCACATGTCTACTCTAATTGTACAGACCCTGAACTGAAAGGTTAGTCTCAGGATATCACCCCTGAAATGGTGAAACTGTGAGTGGAAAAAGGGTGTCTGGTATCTGAGAGTGTAACCCCCACTCTGAGAACCTAAAAGGCCAGAAAGAACCTAGTAGATAGGAGTGACTCCTTGCCAGTCCCCGGCTGAGGACGAGTCCTACCCAAAGCCCCAGATTGGAACCTCCATGTGGCAGTAGATTGCCAGGAGCCTGGTAGGTATCAGTGCCCTCTGTTGGTTTTTTGCCTTGTGGGCCGTGTTTTCCCTGTGGTGGGGTGAAACATCTAACCCAGGGGGCAAAATGGTCTACATCACCTTGTTGGCCGTTGTGGTACTATCTGCATACTGGGATGCATCTTTGAGCAAGCTAAGATTAGGGGCCTCACAGACAGGGTCTTCAGATGTGGAGAAGGGTTCCTCATGGTCCAGTCCAGTGGCCCACGAGGATAGTGACAGGAGGGTACAGATAAATTCAGAAGGGCATAGAATAGATAAGTGCCACTGTGGAGGAGGCAAATTGCCAAGTGTTTATCACCTAAGCAGAGAAGGCCATCGATGTATTGATTAGTTTACCCTAGCTTTTGGCTGTGGGTGGTGTTGGAAATTTGTCCTCTCTGCAGAGATACCACAGATTTGTTTTGTTTTTTTCGCTGATCCCTAGCTTTTTATGACTGTAGAGCTCTGTAAACTTTACCCCTACTAATCAGGGGTAAAGTGGTTGTTTTCCTTCTTTCAAAATGGTAAAATTGGTATGGACTCTCTTTCAAAGTCCAAAATCCACTGTCTGCCACACGCCTCTCCCCTTTCACCCCTTTCACCCCACTCGCCTCTCTCTCTGAGTGCTAGAGCGTCGTTCTCTTGGCCCATGGCAAAAATCACAGGGCCTGGCTGCCAGGTCATCACCAGCTGCAGATGTTAATTGATTTTCCTTCCTTGCCCCAGCAAGTCCAAGTGCATGGCATTTACCAGGGCCAGGGAACCACAAGCACCAACGTGAGCGGGCACAATGCTCCAAGCTCTACAGGGCAGCAAGCGTTGATGAATAGCGGTGAACCGCGAGGTGACAAACAATGGTGAACTGTGAGTCAGCGGCTCCTACAGTGGGCTGGGCACTGGGGAAACGCTGGCATCAGCATTAACAATCTATCAGCATCTTTGCAGGGCAAGAAACATGAGGTACCAGAACTGGGCTTATAATTGGTACAGGCTTCATTTGCCTATGAGTCTCTAGTATATGGTATGTGTAAATAAAATTTTACCAGTGCCACTCATTGTCCCATTTACTACAGTGCCACTGTAAAGCATGTCTCCAGGCCTACCATTGTAGCCTGCAGGTGCAGTTATAAACTGCAAGTTTGACCTGATAAATAACCTCTTTTGACAGGCCTAAACCTTGCTTTTAAAACTTAATAAGTCACCCCTTAAGGCAGGGTTTGTGGCATTTAAAAGTAGAACACCTTCTAAACAGAGTGGTAATCAATCAATCAATATTTGTAAAGCGCGGCTACTCACCTGTGAGTGTCTCAAGGCACCTGGGGGAGGGGAGGGACCTTATCCGAAGAGACACGTCTTGAAGTACTTCCTGAAAATGGTGAGCAGCGGGCTTTGTCTGTGGTGCAGGGGGAGGTTGTTCCAGCTGGTTGTGGTACTGGCCTCAACAAACGATTCTGTAAGATCTGATATTTTTGGAAGATCTGTCTGGAGTTTGGGAACTCTTTAATAGATCTGTTTGTGAATTAGAGTGACTCAAGTCCTGAACAGAATGGCTCATGAAACCTCGATAGTCGATACATGCAGAGCAGTTACTAGGGTTAGAGCTACTCCTATCACTTTTGTAGTACACTATAGCTTACAAGTTACTAACTCTAGTAATGATTTTGGTTCTGCAGCTTTGAGCGATGTAACCAATTGAATTTATTTTCCTAATTGATGTCACTGACTGTTGGAAATAGCCCTTTTTGCAGGGTTATCCCCAACTTTTGTGCCTTCTTCCTGCTATTTTTTCAGATCTGTTTTTGCTGGTTTATTGTCTCTGCGCACTTTACCACTGGGGGGGTAGGGAGTGGTGTGTGTGTGTGTCTGTCTGTCTGTGTATCTGTCTGTCTGGCAAGTGTAACCACTTGCCAGGCCCAAAGCTTCAACTTTATGCCAACTTCAAAGGCATAAAGGGGTATAAGTATTGGACCCCAAACCCCAGACTTTTAGAATCTTTCTGGAATCAAGAGGAACCTCTGCCCAGGAGAAGAGCTGAAGTGCTGGAGGAGGAGTACTGTCCCTTTGCTGTGTTACATTGCTGGACTGGCCTGCAGTTGCTGCTTCTGTCTGAAAAGAGTGCAAAGGTGGACTTTGCTGTGTGTCCTGCTTGAGAAAGTGCTCCAAGGGCTTGGAGTAGAGCTTGCCTCCTGTTGGAAGTCTCAGAGACACCAAAGACTTCAGTTTCCTCAACCTGCAGCACTGGGAACTGTGTGTTTTGTGCTGTTCAAGAGGAGAAACTATGTGATGCCGCTGGCCTGAACTGTGACCTGCTGACACCGCACGGAGCAGCACTGCCCTATTTTGCATCACGACCCTGGTCTCACAGATGCCGTCATCGGACGAATTCACTGAGCTGCTGCTCGCACCATGACCTGTGGCCCCACAGTCCAGCATCACCTTGCTCACATCCCAGATGCCGCCGCTCCTGCTGACACTGGCACCACTGCCTGCACCATGGCCTGTGGACACCGCTCGTGAGGAGCACGAAGCACCGTCCCGTCCCGCACCCCAGCCCCGGTCCACCGACGCCAGCCCCATAGAGTCCAGTGTCGTCACCAGGCATCCCTGCCTGCACCGTGGCCTGTGGACGCGCTCGTGAGGATCACGAAGCACCGTCCCATCCCGCACCGCTGACTTGGGCCTACTGATGACAGCGCTTTAGCAATGACAGTGCCACGGCCTACACCGTGACCTGATGGCACTGCATGTCTCACACGCCCAGCTTCACAACGCAGCCCTGGTCTCACCGATGCCGCTGGACGCCGCTTACCGAGCCGCTGCCTGCACCGTGACCTGTGGGCACTGCATATCACATCGCCCCACTTCGCACCACAGCTCCGATGCCACCCACGCCAGCGCTCCTGACTTTATCAGCCCAGAGTTCAACCTGCAATGCGTGTGACTTACAGGGCCCAAAGACCCCTGCATCGACTCCGGAACCTACAACACGATACCAGCGACGCTGCTCCCTGGATCTCACCACGAGGATCACAACACCCTGCAATTCCAAAGGTACTGTTTGCAGGTCTTTCCGACACCGTAGCTGGGCCGCGATCTGCGACAGGCCTGAACTGTTGGTTTTGTTGATCATGACGCCGTGATAGCTCCAGGTGGAGCTATCGACTTCAAGGAACTGTATTTTTGAGTAAATCTTGCAGGAGTCATATATTTATTACTGGATGGTGGATTTGTTTATCATACTTGGTCTTGTTTTATAAAGATAAATATTGCCTATTTTTCTAAAACTGGTGTGGTGTCCTTTTGTAGTGTTTTCACTGTGTTACTGTGCGTTATGTGCTGATGCTTTACAGATTGCTTCTAAGATAAGCCTGACTGCTTGTGCCAAACTACCAAGGGGGTGAGCAGGGGTTATCTGAGCAGGTATCTCCCTTATTCTGACTAGCTTAGGGTACCTACTTGAACAGAGCGCAAACTTACTGCTAACTAGAGACCCCATTTCTAACACTGACTCATAAAAATCTCATTCATCTGGTATTTTAGCAATCTGTCACTTTATATTAATGCCACTGTAGTTGACTGTGGTCTCCTCAAAGCTTAAGGATGAGGAAGAAGGATGAAGCAGTAATATCCAGATTACTTACCAGTAATCTTCATTATATTGAGTCCCACTCTTCCTCATCCCAATCCTTCTTTGCCGCCCTCCTCTCCCAGGTTGGTGACACTGACTGACAAATGCTTGTTAAATATACAGGATTTCCTTTCTCTAGGAAGTGTTATTAAAGCGAGGGGGGAGTGGTTTAACATTTAAAAAAAAAAAAAAAAAAACTTTGCTTAAAGGGGAACCTGTTGTGAGGGTAGGAGCACATCAAATTTTAAGGACTGGGATGAGCAAGAGTTGGGCTCAGCTTAATAAAGATTACTGGTAAGTAATCCAGACAATATCATCATAATATATGATTCGTAGAGTGTTTGAGCACTTTGGGACCATCTTGGTGTGGAGAAAATGCTGACTAAATGTTAGAAATACAGAACAGTGAGAAATAAAGCTATGGTCATCATGTATTACCACAGTTATTTCTGGATATTTTTTGTTTTTCCACTAAAGAATTATTATATATGGTGTTTCCCACTGCAATTTTTGCTACTTCGCCGAGCAGTGATTATAGGGGTTTCTGTTGCACAGCTTGATGATTCTAAGTGCATGGACCTCGGAAGGATGAGTCAATCTTGCACAAAACATGCTGCTGAAGGGCAAGTCTTAGGGCTCTCGGAAAGTGCAAGATCCTACCACGGATGCTGACTGTGGATAGTTCCGGTGCAAAGTTTTTGAGAGCCTTAGGAAAAAATTATTTTGGTTGCTCTGTTACCGTCCGCTGGCCCAGCGGAAAAGTCAAAATACAAAGCCAGCCATACCGCCAGCACTGGCGGTATTCTTGCTCCTGCAACCTTGAAATGACCCCCAATGTCCCTTCACTCTACGCCTCCTTCAATCCACTCTACGCCACTCCAAGCCTCTCTGCTATACTCTACTCGACACTCTACTCGACGCCACTCTATACCATGCCACTCCACTCCACACTGCTGTTCAACATGGCAAAAAGACAGTGGCAATACCAATAGCTCTTGTGTAGGCGAAACCTATTGGCCTTCCAATGCTTGTTTACAATCCAGTGTCATCTTGCAGTGATGCCCTAGAGCAGCTGCCTGCAGTCACTTTCAGATAGTGCCGGCCCTGATTGAAAGAGTAGGGCCCTGTGCCCAGGGTGGAACACTTTCCCGGTAGCCCCTAATCTAATTCCACACATTGGCATCGGCCCATAAACACCACGTCGTTGATGCTGAGGATTTGTTGGAGTAGCAGTCGTTGGGTAGATGTGTTAGACAGCAGCCTGTTTCTCAATTTGAGTGGGTACAATTTGTTTTCTAAGTCTCACTTTGGCTGTATAAGTGTGCCCCAGGTCCTTTACAGTGTATGATGATGCTAATGGGCACCTGCTCCCTGGCCTGGCCCCGCGCGTGCAGGAACCTGTGCCATGCAGTACCCTGGACTGACAAGCAGAGGAGTGCCGGCCAGGAAGTGGGTGTGGCGGGCTCAAAGACAGTCCGGCCTCAGGGAGGGAAGGTGGCAGTCTGTGAGGCAGGTGAAAGGGTGAGCTGGTGTGCTGAGAGTGCACCATGGCGAGCGCCTTCTGATCCCGGGTACCGTCTGAACCTCCCTGCCCGACCCTGCAGCCCACCGCCGTGCCCTGGGTTCATCCCGGGGACGACCCGGAGAAGAGACGCCAAATTTCTCAGAAATTCAACAAGCATTTACATTAACGCCAGGACAGGTAGGCGCACTAATAATTATTTTAAAAAATCAGTCTTGCCAGACTCTAGCAGTGCGCAGGCGCAGATTTTGCCGGCGATCCTTTGGGAATTTAGGACTCCAGCTAGCTTACATCGGGCAAACGTGTATTTCAAACTTCAGGAGGAATCTTCGGCTGATTAACAGTTAGAAACTTTTCAAGCCAAACGTGTCTATCTGTGTTTGAGTTTGTGTGCACCGATCTGTTCTTGTCGCTTAAGGATTCGCCATAATACCAGGTTATCAACCTGTGTAGCCGCCTCTGGTTCCAGGCATTTGCATAGTGCCGCGTACATCAGGTGAGGGCCCGCCGCGCCTCTGTTATGATTTATAGACTGTGGGTTCATAGAGAGGTCTACGTGGGGAGAGGCGTGGTGCAGTATGTGGTTCAGACGATGCCCTATGGCAAACATGGAGCGGTGCTTAAGCATGGACTGTGGATAGGAGGTGCAAGAGAAATACAGCGGAATTGTGCTTATTCTCTGGGAGATCTTAATGTTTTTGGGGCCCCTGTTTGGAACAGCTTTGAATTTATGATCCAATTTTAGCTCTTTTATGCCCTCTTCGACCAAGTCACTGACAGTGCACAGGCACATTCGTTTAAATTCTAAATGTGTTTACATGTAATATTTAGAGATAGTGAAGTGCTTTTAATATTGTAACACAGCAGCAGCTCACTAATATTACTTCACCTCATCTCTGCCATCCTCCCATTTTTCAGGTCCTGTATTGATGTAAAAGAAACGTTTTTACAGATACTGCATAATACATTTCTCTGCAAAATATCTGTACTAGACTCTCACACATCACCCACATTGTATTTAAAGCAGTCTAAGAATTATTCAATGTCATCAGGCAGTGCTTAATTTGTAAATAATAACGTCCCTGTGCCCAAAGCCCTCCTCTTAAACACGCAGTGGCTGCATTGAAATGTGTGAACACGGAATACTGAGACAGCGTAATCCTGAAACCATCTCGGGCCTGTTTGATCCATTTACAGCCACTCGCTGCCCCTTCAGCTCACTCTTGCAGCTTTTGCCCTTTGTGACGCTTTTTCGTTTTTCTCTTCCTCCGTCTTTCCCATGTGTGTCTTTTGCTCGCAGCAAATGCTTGAGGCTGAAGAATAAGCCCTGGCCCTCAAAAATAATTACTGGTGCTCAGCACCGGAAACAACGAGCACAAATTAAGCACTGTCATCAGGGCAAGACTCTCAGCAGAACAGAACTGGCTCTATCATGGGGCCCCTTGAAGGTTTGGGGCCCAGGGTCAGAGCCCACTTTGCCCATGCCTTAAAACATCTCTCCTTATTCTTACCCTCTGGCTAACAGGCTACTTCTTTTGCTGAGCATGGGCAGTATAGCATAAAAGCATGGGTTTATAGAGTGACCTATGTGGGAAGACTTTTGGCATCAGGTCTGGGTGGCTATTCCGAACAGGTTGCAGGAAACTTTTGGCTTTGCTTTAGTGTGGAGCGAAGCAGTGAGATGGAGGACAGAGGTCAATACTTATTTGTAAAGAATAATGCTCTTCCAGTTGCCCTGAAAGCACCTGTGCCAATACTAATGTTTGGCTGGTAGGGTAAACTCTTGTAGATCAAACCTATTGGCATAATTGAATGTTTTGACTGCTAGTCGAAGTGCTTGATCAAAACTTATGGTGACATAGCTCGTATATGCCTTGATTGTCCCAGAAGGATGTGGGTGGGAGCATAGGGCAGAGATGAAATACGATCCTCTTTGATGTGATCTGTGCATGAGTGCCTCATGTTAAAGAACAGATATGTTTTTAATGTCCTCCTCTATTTAAGGTGGTCCAGGAGGACCATTATTAATGCTAGAAGGGTCTTCCTAAGCTTGCGTCTCTGGACAGAGAAGGAAGTACAATCAAAGTGGCTTTTCCTAAAGTGGAGGTGGGAAATGAGTGGATATCCTTCAAAAGTAAGGCCTAATGTTTTAACTGGAGGAAGGTGGTCCATGGCCATGATCAGCCATGTGGCCATGAGTAAATGGGAGGGCTGATACGCCTTGGAGCTCTCGTCACATAATCCTATGGATGCAGGAGTTGTCAGTGGTTGCATTCTGGATTCGCTGTAGTTTTTGGAGTATATAGACTGGTGCCTCCTGCAAGTACAGACCACTTGCATAGTGTAAGGTAGGGCCAATGTGATGGTGGTCTGGGCCCTAGATGAAGCCTAGGTGAAGGAGAAAGTGGCATAGGATTCCCATAAGTGGAAGACACTTATGTGGTACCAGCAACAGATCCGAGTCTACTAAAATCACCCCTGGATTTTTCGCTACCGCCTAGGTGGTTGGGAGGGTCCAGGTTAGTGAGGTCATATGGTAGTAGGGTGACACATAGCCCACTTTCCACAGATTAGATATCTTTTTGATGCATAGACTTTTCATTGGTTGAGTAGCTTCCAGTGGCCCAGTGCTAGACAGAATTGGTCAAGGGCACAAGCCTCATTTTGACTTCTTTTTGAGCGTTATGTTCATTCGAATGTCACCTGAATGCTTGTAGAGATCGGAGTGCATTGGAAAGGAGTGCAAAGTTAGCTCTCTCTTGCTGTTTTTATTCCCTGCACATCTATCTCGCGCGCGTGTGTGTGTGTGTCCGTGTGCGTGTGCGTGTGTGTGTTTTTTTTTCAGGTTTTGCATACAGTGCCAGCCATAGAAATTAAAGCCATATAAAGCAATGTGTTGGTGGTTTAATTATGCTGAGACAGCAATGCAACTTGAAAGGGAGATGAACTGTTCTTCACTAGCGGTCTACACTTCAGTGGAACGTTTGATGTTTATTGCTGGAGTGCTGGAGTCATTCCTTTTTCAGAGAGATGTTTAAATGCATTTGCCTTCGTTCTCATATCAGATAAGGTTTCTGCACAGTCTGGGTGTTAACATGAGGTCTCTGTACAAGCATTACATCGTTCTCCATGTACATTCCAGATGATTAAATGTAGTTTTACCAACATTCCTGTGATCTCGAAGCGTAAACCACATGTGCCCAGTTGATTGCGAAAGCCATCCGATGCCACTTCACTGCACCACTCCACAGGGCGGGTGAATTTCATGTTTATATTGTAGTGTTTCCCCGTTTTGCGGCCTTTTGATTGTATCAGAAGTGTTGATGTGCTGGCAAGTGGGATACCTTGTTTTTGCATGGCGTTGTTTCATTCTCGGTTGTACGTGCCAGTAGCTCTACTTACCATAACTGGTTTGAAACTGAGTAGTTGCACTGCAAGGAAGGGCATTTCATTTTGCTACAAAATGCCCTGGCAATCTTAATTTGAGTTCGACTACGGGTTGTACATAACACGCGGAACTCTATTTTGGCACTCCTTTTTCAGTAGCAGAAGAAGTTGCTCTGAAATGATTCTATGAGGGATGGATATAGGTCTCACATTACGCATCACTGGTGCTTGTGATCCCATATAAAGGGGACCTAGTAGCTTGGGATCGATTTTTTTTCGAGTAGAATAAGTCTGATTTGCGTATAATTGGTCCCTTTCTGGAGTGCATAGTGGGATGGGATTAATTCGGACATTTCACCCATTTTTTTGTTTTTCTTCTAGGTTGTATGAACGACTTATGATCTGCTCCTTTGAAATTTCTTATCTAATAACCTGTTTTATGTAGCCCTTTGCACTGTTGTTTCTAAGTGCTATGAGATGTTGCAATTACTCTCTCTACAGGTGGTACAATTTCATTTATGGCGGGTCATGTGGTTAATGTGCGGCCGGGCCTAGTGCAGAGCGGTCTCTGAGCCATCAGAGCCGTATCCTGAGGCAATGCAGGGACCGAATAGTACCATGGACTTTGCCTCGGTTCGAACGCACTAATCACTTATGGCTGCCATAAACCAGCGAGATATGCAGTTCCTAGCATCAGGTGGTTGTCCACACCCTTCTGTTCTCACATAGCAGTGATAAGGCCACAACTGGGAGGCATTTAAAAAGCACATGGCCTCCCTTTCCCTTGCAACTTTCAAAAGCCACAGGTATTGGCAAAAACAATGTGTGATTTAAACATCTTCCTGCCTAGGGCACAGATCAGAGGGGCAGTACAGGTGGAGGTGCAGCAGGACGCTCCTGATAGGGTCAGAACCTAGGACGCATGTGTGTGGAAACTGTGTGATAAAGCTGCGGGGAGACAGTAGGGATGCTCTTGTGCACATGGAGAGGAATAGCTGGCAGAAAGGGGTGGTTGAGTTTCCACTGGACACACCACTTGAGAAGTCAACGGGAGTATTGAGTCCACCTCAAGAGGCCTCATCAGGAGTTCTGCAGCTAACCCTGGAGGCCAGAATTACATTTCCGTGCCGGAGGCCATATCCAGAGTTGGTGGCCACACCCACACAACTGTGTCCACTTCCAGAGGCCATTGTTGCTGTAGTGTGCAAAGCTCTAGAGGTCATATTTGTAGCACTTTACCCACTCCCAGAGACCGTGTGTGGAGATTTGCACCCAGTGCAGGAGAATTTTGTCCAATTCTTTAGATCGTCTCTGAAATGTTGTTCCCACTGATGTGTCCAGTCCAGTTCACTTGACCCCAGGTTCAGTAAGAATACCAAAGTGGGAGACACTCCCGCTATTGTTGAACAAATTTGTGTCTCATTTAAAGTGCAGTTACTTGGAAGACTAAGAGAGGTTCACGTATCTAATCGTGTGCACACTGGATAGAAGAGGGTACAGTCGAGAATGAAGGGGGTCTGTTAGACTTTTCATCCTTGGCGTGGTCTCCCTTAACTTTTTGCCTCTGTTCCCCAGGTTGTTGATGTGGACTCTGATTTTACTGTTTTTATTACTCTGGGCACATTACCACTGCTAACCAGTGCTAAAGTGCAAGTGCTCCTTTCCAAAATGTGTATGTAATTGGCTTATCCATGATTGGCAGATTTGATTTATTAGTAAGTCCCTAGTACAGTGCACTAGAGGTGCCCAGGGCCTGTCTATCAAATGCTACTAGTGGGCCTGCAGCACTGATTGTGCCACCCACATAAGTACCCCTGTAATCATGTCTCAGACCTGCCATTGCAGTGTCTGTGTGTGCAGGTTTAACTGTAAATTCGACTTGGCAAGTGTACCCACTTGCCAGGCTTAAACCTTCCCTTTTCTTACATGTCAGATACCCCTAATATAGGCCCTAGGTAGCTCCAAGGGCATGATGCAGTGTATGGTTAAGGTAGGACATATAGTAATGTGTTTTAAATGTCCTGAAAGTGAAATATTGCTAAATTTGTTTTTCATTGTTGCAAGGCCTGTCCCTCTCATAGGTTAACATGGGGGCTACCTTTAAATCTGATTAAAGTGTAGATTCCCTTTGGGAGCGGATGGACATGTGGATTTTGGGGTCTTTGAGCTCACAATTTAAAAATACATCTTTTAGTAAAGTTGATTTTAAGATTGTGTGTTTGAAAATGCCACTTTTAGAAAGTGAGCATTTTCTTGCTTATACCATTTCTGTGACTCTGCCTGTTTGTGGATTCCCTGTCTGCGTCAGTTTGACAGTTGGGCTGGTTGCACCTCACACTAGACAGTGACACAAAGGGAGCTGGGGTGTAGTCTGCATTTCCTGATGAGCCATATGTGCTAGGAGGGAGGGGAGGAGTGGTCACTCACACCTGAAAGGGCTGTGCCTGCCCTCACACAATGCAGTCTCCAACCCCTGGTGAGTGTCTGGGGCCTGGCCTGGGCAAGGCAGGATTTCACATTCAAAAGAGACTTTACTTTGAAGTAGGCCTACTTCAAAGGAGAAATTGGGTATAAGAAGGGCACCCAAAACCACAGACTTTAGAAACACTTCTGGAAACAAGAGGAACCTCTGCCTGGAGAAGAGCTGAAGAGCTGAGGAAGAAGAGCTGCCCTGCCTGTGACTGTGCTTTGTCGAGCTATTCTGCGGCTGCTGCTTCTGCCAGAGTAAGAGCGCAAAGACTGGTCTTTGTGTGCCTTCCATCTTGAAAACTCTCCAAGGGCTTGATTTCGAGCTTGCCTTCTGTTGATCGAAGTCTCAGGGACAGCAAAGACTTCTCTCTGCCAGCACCTGGAGTCTCTGGAGAGACTCCTACTCTGCCCTGTGGTGCCCATCCAGTTCCTGGGACCCTGAAAGGGGAAGCTGGCAGCCTAAAGACAAGAAAATCCATGCGCAGAGCGATGTGCGGGGAAAAGATCGACGCAACTCCGATCTGCAGCTGAAGAAATGATGCATCGCCGTCTCTGCAGCTGAGAAATGACACTCGCAGGAAATGCGACTGAAGAATCGACGCACGGAGCAGGAGAAATGACGTGCAGCATCGCTGACGGAGGCTGGGAGATCATCAGCGGCGCTGCGGGGTTTTCAGATCATCGTGCGGCTGGACTTCCGACTCAAGTACCACTGTGCATGGAAAAGCAACGCACGGCCTGCCCGGACCCGAGAGTGCTGACCTTATTGACGCATCGCTCTCCTGCGGAGAGAAGAAACGACGCGCCCGACCCGACAAAAGGAGGAACGATGCACAGTCCTGCTCGTGAGTGGAATCAACGCATCGCAAGCCCTTTTTGACATGCACTCGCCCGTGCAGGGTTATTTTTGACGCGCCTAACGTATTTTTTCACGCTGACAGCATTATTCTGTGCTTAAAACTACTTAAAGACTCTTTTTGATTTTTAATTGATAACTTGACTTGTGTATTGTGGATTTTTGTCGTTTTGGTCTTGTTTTGTTTAGATAAATATTTCCTATCTTTCTAAACTGGTGGTGTGTCATTTTATAGTGTTTTCATTAAGTTACTGTGTGTGTTGGTACAAATACTTAACACCTAGCACTCTGAAGATAAGCCTACTGTTCTGACAAGCTACCAAGGGGGTAAGCAGGGGTTAGCTGAGAGTGATTCTCTTTTACCCTGACTACAGTGAGGGTATTTGCTTGAACAGGGGGTAACCTGACTGTCAACCAAAGACCCCATTTCTAACAGGGTCATTGCCGATATTCTAAACACTGCATGGGGAGATGCTTATTCTAGAGCGAGAGATTCCTCGAAGAGTATGGGGTAACCCGAGACCAGAGATGGAAAGTGGCTCGATTAACGCATTCAAGCAGTATGAGCCACATGGGAACTGGCAAGTTTACAAGATTTCCAGAAGATAAATGTACATATAAATAATCTGAATCATTGATTATCTTTAGCAATTATTCTGAAAATCCCGAAACCATGAGGAGTCGAGCTAGGGTGGATCAATGGTGGACAGGTCTGCGTAAGAAAATGTTTTTACAGCAAGATTAGTTGATGCCTTGAGCCGCTTCAAGCAAACAACGAAGGCCCAAAGTATGCATGAATGCCAGAAACTAAAAGAAACAAGTCCGCTTTATCAAAACAATTTGGTAAAACCATGACCTAAACCATTCATATCCTAATATATGACGATAAGGTGAGACGTTTTTTGGGCCATCCCAGTCTACTGCTGTGAGCTCGATTGAAGACAATGTAGTGTCGGAGAGATAATAGTGGCTCTAATAGGCCAAATGCCCCAATATTCCAATGAATGTGCGTCCCTCAACATATGAGATGTTCTAATACTGTGTGGACTACACTGTTATTATTTTATGAAAGGGATAACAAGCCCTCGACCATACATTATAAGGATACTGGAAGTCACCAAGGAGTTCCATGGATATATAAAAGAACGAGGCTGAAGGCCAAGCACTTTTATAAGGTAATGGAACTCCACAGTGGTTTGCAGTATCCATTTAACATATGATAGAGGGCATTTTATTCGTTATAGTTACGGCACTGAAATTATGTGGTGAGGCAGGACCAAATTATGTGGCAGAGAACACTAAATTATGCAGCAAGTAAAGGCAAAGTGTGCAGTTTTCTGTGTCACTTTGTTTTGATAGTATTACCTCCTTATTTTACAATTTTTACACTGTCTGGGAAAATGTTTCAATTCATTAGTGCCAGTTTAACATGCAAATACTCAATGAGCATTAAAAAGGGGACCCGTTATGTGAATAATTAGAGTTGCGAGCATGTAGAATAAATGTAATGAGAAATGAAGCACCCCAATATACAATTATTAATTTGCTGCAAAAAACATAATATATGGAGATACATTTTTCACTTTATAAAACAGCTTTAGTTCATAATGTGTGGAAATATACAGAGAGAATTTGTCTTTTGTGTAACGAACTATTGCTGTGGAAAAAAATAGACAGACTGCCATAAATGACATTCAGTTTATTTCAAGAACACAGTTCACATTAGCAAAAAGTTACTTATTATTTTTATTGTTCAAAGAGCACTTTTTTCTCTGCTCCTTGATCTGGCCTTCACACTTTGTACTGGTCCTCCTAGCAGACGTTATGACATCGGTACTCAACTTTAATGATGGAGTACAGGGGATAAGTGATGTCACAAGGATAACATAATAAGAAAATTAGAGATAGGTTATTGTACATGGATTGTAGGCTCCAGTGTAGCTTAATGTGACTGCACCTTTAATAGCGGAATGGGCCAAAAAGAGACACACTACATCTAGCAGATCATCTAATTTACAAAACGACTCTTTGAGTTTGGTTGTCGTACTTTGAACGGTGGAACTCCAAGTCCAAGTGACCAACCTGCTCAACCACAATTTGTCGCATCAAACTCCAAGAGTATAATTGATTATTCTCTTCTTCATTTTTCGCATTTGTCTCTGTGTAAAGACATTAATATAGTCAAAACATGTGAGAGCGATCATAATCTCCAGCCAGTCCTTTTAAGATGGAATCACCTACTTTGGCAACAAAACGATAAACAAAAGAGCAATTTCCTCCTAAAGACAAACCAAAAAAACAATACAGGGCACTGTTGTGGGTTCATTTTAGTACCTTGCTCGGGCACATACATTTTAGCTTAACTTAGGTCTTCGGCCTGTGCCCTTTTTACCCAGATAATATGCTCTATTCTCATTTGTTCATTATAGAATAGCTTGCTTTTCAATGGAGCTGTTTTATATTTCCTAATCAGCTTCTGTTCTGCGAGAGCATTGTTATTATTACTATGCACAACATTTCTCATCATGTTCCTGACCCAAGACTGACAAGGAACAGTGCAAGACCAACACAACATAATGTTTAGCATTGCCGCCACAAGAGCACGCATACAGTCTAACACTAAGGCACATGCCCATGTTAGGCCTATTTCTCAGAACAAAACATGCTTTTTTATAAAACACCATATAAGCTAAAAGAGGGTTGAGAGGGGTCTTTCCAACCATGATTTCCATCTATGCTGCATGCCCTTTCCCAGGAACACCTCAGCCTTGTTCTGCAAGCCAGCTAAGGAGACGAAGGGCAGACATTCATTCTAAGGTAATGGGGGTGGGTGCTTCTCTCATGGACTGAGTATGGACAGATTGGGCTGTCACTGCTATGCTGTTGCTAGAAGTTAGATGCTAGGTGTTAGATAGGAATTCTATATACATGTTCATTGCAATATGTTGGGATTATTAATCTTTTTCTCATTTATCGTCACAATCCTAATTTTGTTATGCCTAATTTTCTAATAATTGTAGCTCATATATTTTATTGTGAATTGCAGTCTTTTCAATAAATATATTGAGAGAGAAATGGGTGAGGTCTGTTCACCCTGACTTCCCTGAGAGGTCACTAGAGTGTCATGCGATAGACTGCCATAATTCACCTTTTCCTTTTTGGGTTGGATGAGGTGCTCCTAGCAAGCCGGTAGGATTGGGTCGACAGCCACCAACTGGTGTGGGAATGACTTAGTCACCCACAAACGATGATGCTGCCGCCCCAAATGCAACAGTCTTGTTCAAACAACGAGAGTCCTACAATAGCACAGTACTCTCAATGCAAATGTTTCTTCACTAAAACATCAAAGCTTTACTACGAAAAACCTTAAATCAGACTTATCACAGCTTAATACCATGTTTGACTGGAGTAAAGTCTGGGAACAGGTTTTGAATGCAGTTTTCAATTTTATATCTTCAAATATTAGGTTCAGGCAAGG
Source organism: Pleurodeles waltl (assembly GCF_031143425.1). Taxonomy (NCBI): domain Eukaryota; kingdom Metazoa; phylum Chordata; class Amphibia; order Caudata; family Salamandridae; genus Pleurodeles; species Pleurodeles waltl. Next base: position 78,042,540 of record NC_090443.1, on the reverse strand, counting down.
ATCATACCAGCGGGTACAAAATAATGCAATACATATGGTAAAAAGAATACATTGAAAGCAGGTGAGGATACTCCACAGGAATACACCATCCTCTGAACAGGTCATATTGATTCCAGAGGAAAATAATCAGTATAAGACGGTAATGAAAGATCTATTAATATCTCCCCAAGAAGAATTATGAGCTCATTGTTCTCAGCTGTTACGTCAAAAAACTCTCAAACTTTTGAAACACAGTAGGTCGTGGCATGGTCTCATAAATCTACCACTGATTCCCATGTTCCTGTCACCAAATGGGAACTCTACATTAACAAATTGTACGGGCTCACTCCCAGTGACAAGATCAGACTTCCAGTTCACACAAACCAAGATCTGAGGTTTACGAAGAATGAAATTTACTCAATGATCCAAAGAGCCAAATACTCTAGAGTGCAAGGACCAATTGAGATGCCAATCGATATCTTAAAATTATATCCAGATCTTTGAAGTCAAATTTGTTCAACTTATTCTCAATAATTCTCAATGCAAGCCAAAACCGTCTTTCTTGTGCAGGGTCTATATTTCATCCTCTGCTTAAAAAAGGCCCCCTTCAACTACCCTAAAAGCTATCCTCTAATCACACATGGAACTGGGGTATCAGTGATTCCTTGTTGCATTTTCTGGTCTCATTTCACAAAGACACCTGGCTTCAACTAACACTTGCAGAGAAAACACTATCACTAAGTCTGAGTACCTCAAAGGGTCTAAAGCAAGGATGCATTTTAGCACCCTTGCTTTTCTCTCTCTTTGTAGCAAATCTGTCCTCCTATCTCGACAACCCAGAGGGTCTCGTCCCACACTTGGCTCAAAGTCAATTCTATAACTAGCTTATGCATGTGACATAATTATGCTTTCTTTGATGCCGTCTGGTCTACAATTAACATGGTAAATAGCCTAAAGATTGATTTAGGAAAAACAAAAATCATGCCATTTGGAAAACCAAAATCAAAGAAAAGTATGATATATGATTGGAAAATCTAGGGGAGGTGTATTGAACAGGTAACTAATTATGATTACCTGGGTCTGACTGTGGCCAACAAATTGGCATGGGCTGACCATTTTATAAACACAAGACAGAAGGTGAACATGGTGGTGAATTAGTTTAAAAGATTTGGAAACATCTACAGGGGTGGGCCTTAGACCAATCAGTGAAGTTATGAAAATCTAATTTCAATCCCCTTTTTTTCTCCTTTATTTTGAATAATAACACAATCACTAACTTAAATAAAATGTACGTGAACAGAACCAGAGGATTACTGAATTTACGTGTTACAGGGGATTTTTTTTTTAATAAACAAAAAAAATATTAATAAAATAAACTTACCTCCGCTCCCCTTCTTGCTGCTCCTCCGTCTTGCAGTGCAGGCACAGGCTCCCAGCCTGCCCTGCGGCCAATCCTGATGCTGCTCAGAGCAGCTTTAGGATTGGCTGGGAGCCTGTGCATCGGGCTGGAGAGAGCACACAACATAGTTTATTATCCCTTCGATGTGTAAGGTTTGCAGCTTCTGCTGCTGGCGGTAGGGGGCGACGCTCCTCCACCATAGCGGAGGAGCCACCATTATGGCGGAGGAGCCACTACTAAGTGTTTGGCATCTAATCATTGCAGATTGTGTGGTTACAAGGTTGACTCGATTGAACACTTAATTTGTTTATGGAAAATCCCGGTTTCTAACTGTTTTCTCAATTTCACTGGTGGCTGTGGAAAGCGACGTCTATAATTTGGTAAATCAAACACAAAAGGCTCCAACCCCGTGTAGACACTATACAGATGTGCTGTTGATATCAATCTGTGTCCTGAAAGTAGCTGTGAAGAGGACATTTAGGAAGATTGGGATTTTGTGACGCAGACAAGGTCCTTGAATTGTGGCTGATCATGTGCATGAATGCAGAATAAGGGAGATGTGGTCTTGTCCGTTTGCAGCAGCAGCTTTCAAGACCCTCATCCAGCGCTACATCAAGAAGTCAGGAAGGGACATGAGAAGGCTTTTCCCAAAGCCATGTGACTGAGACTTGATAATTTACTTGCAACATTCTAATGAACCAACAAGTCGCCTTGTGGCGACTGCTGAACATGGTAGAAAAAACGGGTGGAAGCTAAAAAGTCACCAAAAGAGGCAAAGGTTGTCAAGGGAATCCTAGTAGTTGAAGAATGTGGAGAGGTGTACTTTCGTGGAAAGACAATGCAATGGCACTTCTACAGGAGAAGGAGATTACCCCATGTCATCAGGCCAGAGGACAACTGACAAAAGTCCAGAAGAGTATTCAATAATTCTCCCTCTGTTACTGGGTGAATCTAATGCCATTCAGGCGACATACACTAAAGGAGAGGGCTGGTGGACACAAACCATTGTTAAGGTGAAGAAAATTCTGAGTTTCTTTGAGGTAGTTCGAAAATATAGGGTATCAAATGGAGGAGGTAGAGATACTTGTCAAACCCCACAGAAACAGACATGGGGCTCCACAACTGACAACTGCATCCTTGATCATTGTAAGAGCCTTCAAGCGGTAGAAACATGGTGGGTAGATGCTTGGATCCAGGGTCGTAGGCTATGGAATGTCCATTACAAGTCAGAGGTCTGAACAAAACTTCTTGTGTCTCAGGAAGCATATTTGAGAACTGAACTTTTTTAGATCACCTATGATTAAACTGTCATGGCACTCTAAAGTAACCGCAATGGTACATGCAGCACCTGACACTACTCTCTGCTATATAAATAAGGAGTGACAAAAACTAGGCAGATGGTACGCATACACCAGTGAAAACGTAGTTTCGCAGATTATTTTGTTTTTAAATAATGTTATTAAGATTTTATAGAGAAATACAAGTACAGCCATTTTACATGTATGACAACACAGGCTAATCCAGAGGGGAAGATGAACAACACTGTTGGAAACACCAACATAGCTTATAATAGTGGTGAGGTTCAAAACTGAGTATGAGTTGGTTATGTGGGTGTGAGTTGTAGCATATGGAGATGGTGATGTTTGCTAATGTTTGTATTGGTGAGTTGATGTATATTAGCAAGGGTATTTTAGTAAACTGAGGTTCCCCCACCTTTAAGCTGTTAACGCAGAGTGGATAGAGAGCAGAAACTAAGCTAAAGAGAAAGCATCATAGATAGAGAAGGGGAAATTGGGTGGGGGTAGGGTAGGTGGAGGGGGTGGGAGGAGGGGGAGGGAATTGAGGTGGGGAAGGTGTGTGGATATGGAGGGTGTTTAAACACAAACTTGTCGTGCTTGGACCATATTCTTTCCTTTCTTTTATTGTTTGTTTTCAAGTATTAACTGTGGGAGTTGTCTGCACCTCTGATGAAAAGTATCCATTCCTACCAGGTGTGGGGGGAGAGTTTGGGGAAGTCTTTCCATTCAGAAAGTATGGTTTGAGACCTGTAGAGATAAGTATATCCCATAGTATGTAGTCTTCCAACCTGTAGTGTATGATTAGGGGGAAGAATGCCTAGTGTAATAGAGGCTAAGTTTGAAAATCCAATAATATTTACCATTTTTGAAACCGTTTTCCCTATTGCATCCCAAAACCTTTTCGAGAAGGTGCAGTGTAGCAGCATGTGATTTAGATCTTCTGGAGCTTTTTTGCAGCTCCATCATGTAGCGGAGTTGAGAAGACCAAGGCCCTCATTAGGACCTTGGCAGGCGGTGCAATAGTGGCAGTAGTACCGCCAACAGCCTTGCGGTACATACAGCGACCCCAACGGCGGTAACGGCTGCCGGGCTGGAGACAACAGTGGCAATATGACCCCACCCACCGCCATGGTTTCCGTGGCTTTTGTACCGCCACAAAAACCATGGCGGTAGGCACTATCAGTGCCAGGGAATTCCTTCCCTGGGACTGATAGGGGTCTCTCCCGCCCGCCTCCTCCTCCCCAGAGTCCTCTCCCACCCTCCCCTCCCATCCCCCCCAAAATAAATACACATACACTCACGGCAAAACACACGCATACACACATTCACCCATACATGCATACATCCATGCACACACACACACCCGCACACACTGACATACATACAAGCACACATGCATTCACACATCACAACATACATGCACACTCACATTCATACATGCGCACATGCATCACACATGCCCCACACCTGCATGCACGCACATAGACACAAACACACACACACAACACCCCCACCCCCTCTCCTGTCGGAGAACCTGACTTACCTGCTTGCAGGGGGTCCTCCTGCAGGAGACGGGACGCGGTGCTCCTGCCAGCAGCATGATCCGCCAGCGGAACACCGCCAGGCCGTATCACGTGTCATGATACGGTCGGCGGCGTTCTTTTGGCGTGGCGCTGCTGCTGGCAGCAGCGCAACCTTACCGCCAACCGCCGCCATGACCGTAGCCGGAATTCCGCCAGCCTTCTGGCGGAATCCCGGCTACAGTCATTTTATGGTGGACGGTAGGTAGCCACGGCGACGGTCTTTTGGCAGCCGTTGCCGTGGCGGTAGGTGGCATTTACCGCCATTATCATAATGAGGGCCCAAGTTTGCACAATTTAGTCGGAGTCCAGTGGGCCATATGGGCTCTCCAGTACCTAGTTAGAGATAATGAAGGAATGGTTTTATTTGTGGTTAAGTTTGTCCAAATCTGTGACCAGTTTAGTGACGAGTTTTGCGGGTGATCTTAGGGGCATAGAAGTAGTTCCCATTTCTTTTGTTTCGATTTGGTAAGTGTGGAGCTAGTAGGAAATAGAAGCAGAATGGCCTTCTGTATTGTGCGACTGTAAGGTAATGGATAAGTCCGCCTTGATGCTGCATTTGTGTCCAGCAATAATTGTTTTGATTTTTTAAGAAATTATAGAAGTCTATGGCCCTCATTTTAACATTGGCGGTAAATGCCGCCTACCACCGCGGCGACAGCCACCAAAAGACCGTTGCTGCGGTTAACATCCATCTGGCAAATTATGACCACAGGCAGATTTCCGCCACAAGAAGGGCGGAAATCTGGCTGTGGCCATACTGGTGGATGGTGTTAAGGTGGCGCTCCTGCCACCAGTATTTATGACAAATAATATGGCCTCGCGGTGTTCTGCTGGTAGTGACAGCGCCCCGTCCCTCTCCCTTCCGGAAAACCCCCCTGGATGCAGGTAAGTTGGGCTTCCGACAGGGTAAGGGTGTGGGGGGGGTTGTGTGTGTGTGGGGTTGTGTGCATGAATGTGTGTGTGTGCATGAATGCAACTGTGTGTGTAGTGTTGTTTGCGTGGGTGTATGCATGTGTGAGAATGCTTGTATGAATGGAAATGTGAATGCGTGTCTGCATGTCAGTGTGAATGTGTGCACAGATGTGTGAAAGAAAAATGGATGCATGCATGAATGAATGCGTGTATGCCTGTGTGAGTGAGTGTGTGTATGCGTGATGCGTGTCTGCGTGAATGGGGGGGTGGGGGATGCGAAGGGGGGCGTGGATGGAGGGGGCGTGGGTGCGTCTGGGGAGTGTTTGGGGGGTGAGCCTCCTACCAGTGACAGGGAAGGAATTTCTTGTCACGGGTAGGGCCTACCGCCATGGTTTTTATGGCGTTGCGAATGCCATGAAAATCATGACGGTAGACAGGGTCAAAATGCTGCCGGCGGTACAATAGCTGCCGCCGGGCTGGAGATTGTTATCTCCAGCCCGGCGGCTGCTACTGCCATGGCGGTAGGAACGGTAAATTGGTGGGTTGGATGCAGCCAACCCGCCAATGTCATACTGTGGCGGTATGTACCGACAGCCTGTTGCTGGTACATACCGCCACATTATCACCTACTGCTGGGGTCATTATGACTCACTATGCCTTTTAGACTTGGTTTTGAGGAAGGAGAAAGGTATTGGGCTGTGCCTAGCTCTTGTATGAGTAATATACTTTTATTAGCCTAATCCTCTAAAAAGAGGGGTTTTCCTTCTATTTTTTGTTGTTTGTTTGGCCGTAAAGAGGCAAAATGTGAGTAGCACATTTTATTCTGCAGTTGACATACAGCTAAGTATACTGTACATGTAGAGTGGTCTGTTATTATTTTCTTTGTTGTAATCAGGGAGGTAAGAGAGAATAGTTTGGCCAAAGCTTCCTCGATTCTGAGCCAGGAAGGTGAGTTAGCTAGAGAGGGTGTAAGCAAAAGGCTTCCCTGTTTAGCTAGGAAGGCATGTTGGTATCTTCTAAGATCAGGTAGATTTAATCCACCCAATGATTTCGAAAGTCTCAGCTTTTTGAGGGCAATTCTGGGTTTTTTAGATTGCCATAGAAACTTGGTAGACATGACATCTATCCTGGTTAAGAAATGATCCAAAGGGTATAAGGGGAACATACTAATGAGACCCATGATGAGAGGTGAAATTATCATTTTGATGGATTCTATTCTCCTGCACCATGTTTTGTTGATTTTGTGATTTGTACTCCCTGTTTGTGCCCCCTGTTTATTTTGGGAGCCTTAATAAGCAGGAGATAGGCACAAATAAGGGCAACAAGTTGGCAGTACTATAGTACATTAGTGGTTTTAAGAAGCCATTTTCTTTTTTTACAAAAAGAATTACTATGAGTTACAGCGAAATGCTGTAGATTAAAGTTGGGTTGGTCTTTTGCCTGATAGATTAGATAAAGAATGTTTTTATGACTAGGGCTCCGCAATTAGCGCTTATAAATCACACATGAAGGCTGGGTTTTAAATGTCATAGGTGAGAAAGTCCATGAGCTGCGGATGATACTGAGCAAGTGCACTATCATCCATGATGGAATCTCACCTGCCACGCCTTGAACTCAAAGTCACGGTTCACATTCTGTCTCAGTGGCTGGGAAACCATAGGGAGTGCATGTTTGTTTGTACAAGTTGGGTTGAAAGGAGCCTGGTTAATGAGAATGATGTTAAGCAAACACCGTTAGGTGATTCAATCATTGCTGGTCTATGTCAGAGAGCCTGGTAGAGTTTATGGGTGTTCAAGCATTTGTTCTTTGCTGACTGTGTGAGAAGTCTTGGAAAGTAGGATGGCTGATCCACAGCGGTGTGATCTTGATTAGTAGTGTGAGTGTTTGGGGACTCTGCGTGCTGCTGGCCCTCTGAAAGGTATTCTTGGAGAATTGTATGGATGTTCATGCACTTTACATGTTGCTGTCAGCGGAAGGATGCTTTGGAGAGTAGTAAGGTGATCCAAGCACTTTGCCCATTGCCAGTCCACTGTGAAACAGCCTCGGGAGTTGGAACTAGATCTTAGCTAAACTGGTTGCATATTCTGAGTTGAAAGGCTGGTGCAAAGATCCAAGTGCCTCCTTTAAGAGGTAAACATTATTTCCGCCAAGTTGCCAAGGGAAGGTGAAGAAGGGCTGAGAGCACAGGGTACGTTTTAGGACCCCATTTTTCCTATACATAATGGGTGTTTTATCATAGGCACATAGCTGGCCTTAAAAGTGAGCATTGTCTAACAGTTAGCTGAGGGCCTTGAGTTCCTCTATATTTATTTCCCATTTTTTTGTGAGTTATGGATTAATCTGGCGATGGTTGAATCAACTTCTTTAGCATTCTGTAGCTAAACGTTTCATGTTTTGGCTCTGTTGTCTCTTTGATGTTCCATGATAAGTTTTTTGTGATGACAGTCTAAATATCTTGGTTTTAGCTCTCTTGAAGGCAAAGCTATATATCAGGGTAGGGCAACTATGGGAAGCACCTGCTTTAAGCACCTCAATTGGCCTATATGTGACATTTGGCATCCATTCAGATGTAAAAACATACCACCTGGTCCGGCAACACTTCAAATAATAACTAATTGATACCACATAAGTTTGACAGCAATGCCCCCTCTACTTCCTCATCTGAAATATTCTAATACCTGAAACTTATTCTCACCCATCACCAAACAGGTACATGTGGTAACCATAAAAGGTCTAAGACCAACAAACTGCTTCATGCCTGTCAAAATAATCAAGGCCAACTTCCAGATCTTTCAGGATACATGGTGCAATCCGATTAATGTCTCGCCCAGCCAAGGTATCTTCCAGGCTCCTCTGAAAAACAGCACAATTGTCCACAGTAATAGAAAAAAAAATCAGCTCTACCCTACCCGAGCAACTAACCACTACTTGAAATCAACCCTAATATTGTCTGGAAAAGCTCTAGAAAAAAAACACTGTTGCAACTCAACCAAACAATGCAATCTCTAAAGAACACCTCCAGGGCAACTATCAATCAAGACTTAGACCTGGATTCAGCATTGAAACTGCTCCTTTAAAGGTATGGATGACATATTCTATATTCTGGACAAATGTGACTTGTGCATGCTAGTCTTGCAAAATGTATCAGCATCCACCAGTGGAGTCAAGCATTTAAGACAAGTTACAGATTCATGAACACCAAATGGACTTCTGAGAAAATTCCCTGTGTGTCTTCAAATATTTCCTGCCCATAGATCTCTTTTAGTAAAGGTCTGAGATCACACCACCACCACCAAATTGCATTGAAGCGTTACTCAGGACTCAATTTTAGCTCTGACTTTGTTTAATCTATATATGGAGCCCCTCCATCAGTGAATTAGGTGTAAAAACCCAACAACTCATCCCCAAAGATCATCTAAAAACAGCACCTTATTTGTACATTGTCTCTAGGATACATTTCAGAAGTGCCCGTTTAGCATGAACTCCACAAAAATCCATCACTGCATTCAGAGCTATCCTGAACTCAGTTGCAAGATTGGGCCACTCTGCAGCTAGATATGAAGACATTAGACCCAAATTGTCAAATCTCCACTGGTAACCCTCACAGTCTGAAATGTGCTGCATTGTGCATAAATCTATGCACAAAACACCCGGCCCACCCTTATCTCATCTGCTTATCATCTCAGGTGATTCGAGGGGTCTTGTAAGTCAGAAATCCCTTCTTCAACATGCACCTAAATTCAGAACATCCACAGCTCAAAAGCAATCTTTCTCTTGGGTGGCCACCACAGCCTCGAACTCGTTTCCTACCTACCTCAGCCCACTGACCTCGCTCTCAAACTTCAATGAGCAGCTCAAGGCTCACCTTTTCAGACACTTCCTAGACTATTTCCCGTTCTGCCATTCGCTGCAAGGTTTTTGAGCCTGATGAAATCTATGTTGTCTTAAACTTTTGATTCATTGCTACCTGTTCTCAAATGTGTGCAATTTTCTGTTTATTTCTGCCCCCGATGTTGATGTAATCCAATTGTTGTTAACCTCTGCTGTAGTGTAAACTGCCCAAATAACGACTGGTCAAGTGGAGCTATATTAATGGATAAATAAATAAAACACAAATTCACATACTTCGGTATGCAATAAAACAATGTAACATCACCTAGGAAAACATCACATAGCATTGCTCTTATAATCAACTAGTTTCAATCCTTTTAGGTCACGATATGTAGTCACCCCCAGGTGATCTTCAGGCTGGAAGATGATCCTTTCCTCCTATATAGTATCTTTGGGATGAACACAAACGTAAATGGGTTACACAGTCCTGGGCGCTCATCTTTATTCTTCACTGGGCCTAAACCTTTGAGCATGGCCTCATTCCAAAACCAAATATCAACCAATGAGAATGTCCTGCTGAGTCAGTTTGTTTCTTTTCTGCCCTATTAAATGTCAAGAACAAGAACCACTAACTGAATATGCTCTTGAACTCCTCCATCCTTTGCAATCCCATCACCAATGAAGCCTCTCTGGTATCTCGTCATGTGACCACAGACTATTCTAAACCTTACATAGTGGTGGATAGTAATGCTTGAATCAGTCTGAGCTTTTGATGCATTCCATTGCTTTGTTTAGACATGCCTCAGCTTGGTTTAGAGGCATCAATGAAGTGCCGCTTGGAAGTGCATTGAATCCATGTCTCGGCAAACACACTCCACTTAGAATAACTTACTTAGCACAAAGCTGAGGGACGGAAATACTTTAATCATTTCTATCAATCCATAAATATGCTTGCCATCATATGTCAAAACCAACCAAATTTTAATAATCTTTTGCCCTATCTCCAAACAACAGTCAGCTCTGAACGCCTAGTGTACATCTTCAATGAATAGGAACGCAAGCAACGCTGGATTTGCCTGTGCTTAATTGGTCCTCATTGGTGAGGTGCAGGTTGTCCCCCTTGAGATGTATCCACACTATTTACAGCCACCAACCAGCATAGAAATGAAGGATGAAAATGTCTGAATCAATCAGAGACCCCGGCAATTGTTCCCAGTGCATTCTAGTCTGTCATTTTGGCTCATCTGTGACATTACATGCAAGCATCAACCATATAGAAATTAGAAATAAGGTTTGCCCCACCCCAAAATGTATAGTTCAGTAAAATGGTGACACCTTGCCACCTCCAATTGGTGTACAAGACACTCTAGTTATGCCTCTGCATAGTTGTGGTCATCAGTAAGGTTCAGCTCAAATTCCTTTGGCTAAGTTAGCTCAAAGCCCAACGCCTGGCATGCATATGCCTCTTAGGAGACTGACTTAGCACAATAGTGATGGATACAATTTATTGAGTTAATTTGACCCACATTCACTTACTTTTTGTGCATCCAATTTTAGGATTTCATAGCTTGTCTGTACCATTACAAAACAGGGATCAGCTATATTGAAATCAGCCTTGGCCCGGCACCAAAAAAGACAGTGCCGTTCAAAATAATTCTAAATGGGACATGTCCCTAACTTCTTGGGCCTCATCAGTGAGGTGCAGCTAAAATCCATGTAGTGGAGTAAGCTTGGGTCCTACATTTGAGCATTCCTATGACAATTAGGCAACTCAATTAGACAACACAAAAGTGATGGGTGGAAATGCTTAAATAAATCTGCCCAAGTTATAATTACTCTGGATGCGTTCTGGTGTGCGATTTTTTTTAAACTTTGTTTTTTCTTGTGGCATGTCTATGTCGTTACAAGGCATGTCCAGGCATCTGTACAATAGCCTTGGCCCTACCCCAAAAGGGCTAGTCAATCAAAAACTGCTATCCAAAACATAGCATATTTACAGATTGCATGAGAGTATGGAGGCCCATAACATACACAGTATTGATAAAGCTGAGAGACCACGTTTTTACCAGAGTTGGTGAGCAGTAAATAGGTGGCAGGACAGTAATATTCATGCAAGGCTGGATCGATGGATTGTTTTCTATTTGTGTTATTTTGGCTCGGGTGGCAGATGAATATGACTACTGGCACTAGACTGGGAGTCGTCCCGAGCATCTCTGCATGGAGCACCCTCTAGCAGAAGAAGCAAAGGTATAAAGGGTAAGCTGGGTTGAAATGGTTTAGGACAGAGCGATAGTATTGAGAAAGCAACTAGCGCGGTAGAGGGGTCAGTCGGACTCGATTAGCCATGGCCATAGGGCATGCTGGATACTCCCAGTGTTTCTCATCGGCTTCATTGTGTATTTCTTTTAGTACTTTTGCTCATCTAAGGAGCTAGGAGCCCAGTCTTCAATGAGTATTCCGTAAGTGTACTTTTACTCCCTATTTAAGTGTGTAGTGCCCCTGAACTCAGCAGGAGATGCTTTGTTTGTTTTCATTGGCCCCGCACGCTGAATATAAGCTATGGACAAGTGCCTTTGTGGGTCTAGCATTTGTTTACACGGATGACCGGAGCGGAAAGCAGCAGAACAGAAGGTGTAATGCCACTGCCAGCAATGTTAACAGGAGTGTGAGGAACCCCCGACTCTAGCAGCTTGAGCGGGGTGGTTGCCACCGAGGTGTGTGTGCAACATAAAACCTTTCAAAAGTTGTTTATGGCTTCTGTGAGTTTGATCAGAGAGACAGGTCTCTAAACAAAACCTGGTAGCAACCACTGCAAGGCAATAAATAGCAGGATGGAGCTTTGGAGTGTGGCGAGACAGGCCCCCAAGACCGCACAAAACAAGAAGCGGAAGGGAAGAAGGGGGATAAACGGAGGTGTGGGGAGAAAGATACGGAGAAGCGCGGAGAGAAGGATGGATGAAATATAGGAGAAAAGTAAGGATGGACGGAGAGAAGGATGGAAGGATTGATGGATGGACAGAAGGATGGAAAGACAGATGGAAAGAGGGAGAATGGTTGGAGGGATAGATACATGGGCAATGGGAGTGTGGCAAGGAGGGTAGATGAGAAGGAAGGAAGGAAGGCTGGTTGAATTAAGTAGGAGGAAAGGTATAAAATTTACCATTAGGCCACATTGTTTTAAGAATCCCCAGGGAGGCAACAGATAGCGTGCAGGGCTCAGTCGCCTCACTTACTCATTTAGGGGCACATTTACAAGCCCCTTAGCTCAGCTGCCACCGTAGCATCATTTTTACGCTACCGTGGCGCTAAACGGGCTCCCACCCTGCGCCATATTTACAAAGTGGCACAGATGGCAGTGTGCCACTTTGTAAACTCTTGCCCTACATTATACCTGCACCAGGTGTAATGCATGCAAGGGGGCGTTCCCCCGCAGGGAGGCCCAAAATAATGGCACAGTGAAATTTACAAGATTTCACTGCACCATTCTAGCCTCTTTTTTATGGGTGAGCACAAAGTGCTCCGTCCATTCTGTAATCTCTCTTTGGGCTTCAAACCACGCCCATGCCACGTCAGTCACTTACATTGGTTTGTGGGCTTGCCTTTTAAAATCCGCTTGCTTTCATTTGTGAAAGGCATGCATACGTCATGCCTTTTCCGGTGTTTAGCCCACCTACACAGCACAGGTAAAGTACCAAAAACATACGAGGCTCGATGTTTTCAGCCAGAAGTCCAGACTACTTTATCTGTTTATTTTATGCGCTGCATTTATCATAGCACGATCGCGCTGCGTTTTTTTGCTTTACCTCACTAATAGCTCTAACTCGAACAAATGCGAGACCCGTTGCATTGAAAATGCTTGTTTAATGCCTGCAGGCTTTAAAATGACGCTATGCTATTTCCTATGGGCTGCCCGAGTTTTGCTGGACTAGCGTTAAAAATGTTGGTGCTAGTCCAGCAAAGCGCCACAATAGAACAAACATTTTGACACTATTGTGCTAACGTGCGCCATGGTGTCCTTTTTTGTAAATACAGCGCTACCATGGTGTTGTTTGGCTGACACAAGGAAAAGTGGCACATCAAAGCCGATACGCCAGTTCCTTGTAAATATGCCCCTTAGTGCCACTCGGGATATGGCTAAAAGTAAAGCGTATTTTATCATTCTAGCTGCTCCTGCACGTTTCTAATCGGTGAAGCCAAGAGGAAGAAGGTAATCACCTTCCTATTTTTGAGCACCCAGAAGCAGCTCCAGACAAAGAGCGGGCTGGGCCTAAAGTTTTCTGTACAGCCTGTGCCTGAAATTCCGGGAATGAGTCAAAATTAGTCACAAGGTAAAAACAAAGCTTTGTGGGTTCGAGCGTCTGTGTCTGCTGGGGAGGTCCTCCAAAGACCTAGGACCATGTGCTCCCCGCGTCATGGCTGGCCCTCTGGTGGCAGGGACCCTGGCTCCCTCCCGGCTGCCTCTCTGTAACTTCCTTTGCCTTTCCTTACTTGCCATCCAGATCCTATTTCCTGCCCCTTCAGCAGAGGCTCGCAGCTGGTTTCCTGGCTGAGTAATGACATCCTCAGACATCTTTTGCAAATCGCACGTTTGCTGCTTCCCTAGAGCCAGGATTCACTGCTGGTCACGCCGGGCACCGATTTTGGGAAGAGCATCCTCCATGCTGGAGATCACAGTAAGGAACATAATTTGTTTTTCGCTCCTTTTCACTGTATCGTTTTACTCACCCTAAACACAGAGGTGTCAGGAAATCCTACAAGTTCAAGATCAGCCACGACGCAAGAATGAGCGCCAAAAGATACAATGTGTCTATGATTTTTTAACCTGTGCTGAAGAATCTACCAGCATATTTGCTTTCCCCTATGCATGTATGTTAGACAACATTCTAGGGGTGATTCAACAGCGCTCTTAGCCCTTCCTCCATTTATCAAAGCCTCTTCTATTACCCACCATGCTCTAGGTCTGTCCAGTGCCAGAATGCTCGGCCTCAAACTACATGCTTTATGCCCAGGAGATGCTTAAGTATCGCTGTAGCAGTTGACAAACTGCATAATTCAACATGAATCTCCATTTTTAGGTCCTGAAAAAGTGATTGCCTAAGATCACACAAGTTGGCGTCTGAAAAGTAAGCACTAGAACTACTGACGTTTTGATCCTAATTTGATGAGTTAGCCCATAAACACCGGTTCTTCCACGCGTTTACGGTTCCTGCATATTGTATGTGTTGGTTTTAATGGTAAACGTGACGCCAGAGGCACACTACAGATCGAACACATGGCGCCTTGAGGCGGCACATTGTAGAGGCGCTCTGCTTTATTGTGGAAGTTACTCGCGCCCTAAGGACCCCGCGTACATGTTCATATTGAACAGTTGCAGGCGCATGACCGGGCTCTGTCCCTGCACTCCAGCAGGAGTCAATTCACACAGCATTACTGAGGGCAAATGTATGGCGTGTAGAAGAGCACATAAAAGGTTGAATTATTATTCTGATTTTAACTGGGAAGATCGAAAGTAGTGGATATTCTGGAAACTGAAGTTACGCGTTATATGGGTGCCCGAGAGAGAGCAAAGTGACACTGCAGAGGATGAGGCGCTTTTTGCAGGCCGGAGTGTTTTCAGTTCAGAACCGCAGTGGGTGCAGCAGGCTCTTGCTAAGGTACATTAACGGGGTTGTTTTGCCGCCTCAATAAGAACAATAGTGAAATAACGCTTGGCTCTGGGACTGCTGGAGAAAGCTTGATAAAGCCATCGATAAACAAGCATTGGCAAAGCTAATAGCTTTCGCCTTTGTTTTTTATTTTGCATCCTATCTTACTAATTAACTGGATTATAAATATGAAAAACATGTTATAATAATGTTTGTTTTAAACTTGATAAACCTTTGATAGTTTGTTGTGTTTTATGTTGGATTATGAAACAACAACATAAACAACCATTAACGGTTTATCAAATTTAAAAGAAAAACTATTATAAAAAATTTCTAATATTTTGTAATCCAGTTTGATAAAAAAGAAGGTGAAACCTATCGGCTTTGCCAATATTCTTTTGCAAGTTTTACAGCGCAAAAACGACCCAAAGGTATTGAAGTGCTTTACATGCGCACCAGTTGCATCACATAAGGACGCATTCATGTTTTTTAAGTGATTTGCCCAGAATCATAGAACGTTGAACCGACGCCGAAATCCTCAGTTCCAAAATCGGCAGTTCTGGCAGTTATGCCACGTGATAAAATGAAACACACCTCGAAATAGACTAAACATCAGTATTGATCCAAATGCAACCCTGTACTATTCCATTGCACTGTTCATAGAAGTAACTTTGTGGTACAGCGCTATAATCGTTTACTGCTGGCAGGCTTCTGGCTGAATACAGATCCATGCCTTTAAGAGGTAAAATTAAAGGCACCACTTAGGAAGGTTTTCCTGACGAAACGCATGCCACCAGTAGTAAATTACCCTCGTCAAACACAATGCAGAATTGTGCACAGCACTGAAGTGTGTGTTTAGAAATCTGTGTCAAACAAGGTTGTTAAATACAAACAAGGGACTCGCAATGCATTTACGATGCAAGAGTATCTTCAGAGTGTGGGGGAAAAAAGTACCTATGGAGTGAAAGCACACTGACCTGAAGCCAGTGGCAGTGACCAGAAGAGGTACTTTGTCAAGAATCCACCCGATGGCATAGACAGCAGGACAACAAAGCAGCAGAGAGCAGGAAGTGAAAGGACACAACGTGCTGGCCAATCAGATGCACGTAAATTAGAGCAACGTTGGACTAAACCAATGGTAAGTTCAGGTAAGTAAGGGGCAGTTTCCAAGCCCCCTTTCAGGTTTGTTTTATTAACAAAAGATTTCGCAAGCACAACATGCACGTGCGTGTGCAGACAAAACCTAAAAACTTTGCCTCTGCCGTTTAATGGCTATTCTCCACAGCAAGGTTATTATTTCGTCACAACCGACCAAAAGTCTCCGATCTGCGGCTCATGTAGAATAACATGTTAATGACCTTTCCACTGAAAATAATGGTGGATTGAAGTGGACTCTAACAATTGATTTTAAATCCAAGGAGGTGAACCTAACTCTAGGGTTTCCCTGACATATGGCCACCATGACCCTCGCCTATTCCAGCAGCGCCACGGTCCATTAGAAGGGTGCCTGTAAGTGAATTGTTGTCTGGAATCTTCCACTTCCAAGCGCTGCATGGAGGTCTCCCTCCGCCACCACAGAAAGCTTCCTAGAACACACCCAAGGGTCCCAGGTAACCCTTCCTGAACCTGGGGCGGATTTGACTCTTGCACCTTTGTCAACACACAAGAGGGAAGCAGCTCAAAGGCTGGCTGGATTCTGAAGGCCTACTCTCCCACTACTTCCTAGACAGGCATCCTGAGGGATGTGAGCTGGGGTATGATCATGAGACCAAACCTTCTCTGGAAACACAGGAAAGAGAAGCAAGCAGCCATTGGGAAGTCGGCTTCTCGACCTCACTACTTTCTGTCCGAGTTATCTTTGGGATTGCACCTACAAGCACACACAAATAAGCAGAGAGATATACTGGTTGATCGCTAAGTTGAGGGATTCCTTCTCTTCTCTTCTCTTCCCTTCCCTTCTCTTCTCTTGGTCTTGTAGCTAATTTTTCGGCAGTTGAATCAGGAAACATAATTTCTGTTTGTAAAAATTTAGTGACCTTGGGCAAATCAGTTCATCTTCTTGTGCGAGGACCCACTGTCCTCGGAGAGTGGAAGTGCTTGCCCTCAGTAGGGAGTAGTACACAAAATAATACAAATTACCAGTAACCTCAACCAGATGCAGAAGGGGGCAATGAAACTTGATCCCATGAATTGAGCATACATCCTTTGTGGTACATAAAAAACCTGGTCGAAATAGAGAAGTGCAATTGGCAAGGTTAGTGTTTACCTTCAGTTTATGCTGGTATTACCTGCTCAGAAGAAATTCTGAGTGGTACATTCTTTTTTCGAGCTTGTTGGTTTCTTCCCAATAAGTTTGAAATTTGAATATGCAAAAGAAAACAAAATTGGCAAACAGATATAAAATAAAGAAGTGTCCCAACAGCCCAGCCATACCAGCTCTGACACTGTAGTACACTACCTTGTAGGTGGCGGAGCACATGTAAAAAGGAAAAATGCTTTCACTCACAGTGAAAAGTAGCCAGTGGATGAAGTGGGCTGACCTACTGCCTTATCTTGCATGCTACGATGGGCAGAAGCAAAGCGTAAATGACAGCTGAACAGGGAAATGGATAAATTAACCAACTTCTTCTTTAATCTCTTTCCACACTGGGAAAGAATGGAAATTTACTTTTGAAAAGGGCAGAAGTTAAACTTTTTACACAGTGGGAAAAAGGGGTTGTAGGGAAAGTGAACTTGCAAAATCTCATTTTGCATGAACAAATGTACACATGCATATTTGCTCCAGACCTACTTTTGAAAGTTGTAAACCTGCACTAATGCAAGTACATATATAATTGATGCACCTTTGTGACTTCATTTAATAATTGATTGTTATCTATGTCTGGCATTAGCCAATACCTTTTGTTTTTATTAAAATTATTTTCATACACGTATAACTTCATATATGCTAACTTCACTCTCTGTGACTGCATTTTGCACTCTCAAAAGGAGCATCTATGCACACAAAGCAGTTTCTTTGGTGCCAGGGCAAAATGGCAATGTGTGTTTTATGAGAAGAAAAACATTTTGCTTTTAGTCAATTTATTTTATTGGTGAGGGCACAGCAGCTCCCACAACAATGTTTTACAAAAACCAAGTCAAAACAAAACATGCATTGACAAAATCAAAAGGCTGGTAACTACCACCAGACCTATTGTCTTTGCCAATGCTTGCTTATTTTCATGTTTCCTTTAATCTTGCCAACATTGGTTTTACACTAATTTTCTATTATGAATATTTTTTGGGAAATACTAGCTTGTATTGAACACATTTTACTAAATGATTCCTCAGAGAAATGGTACCTAAACTTGCAGTTTAGCAAAACATTTTTCTTCTAGTTGCTATTTTTGTGTATAACTATTTTTGAAAGCAAAAAATGAATCTTGCTTTCAACCTCAATTAGTATTTGCACCTATTTCAGAGAGCACTCCGAGAGCATTATAGCTAACCTCAAATTGTTAAACTTTGTAACGTGTGTACTCATTTGCGTACTGGAACCACTGCCAGTTGAGGTGTTCACAGTATTTCCTTAGAACGCCCACCATATTAATAAAGACTTTACATTATGAACCATAAATACAAGTAAGAACATCATATACATTACGTACAGATCTTACCGTAACTGCAGAGAATGCCCCTGCACAGAACTATAAAGTGGTGCTGTGAACTAACAGCCAAAGGGTTTGTTCGGCAGGAGGTTGGGCCTACTTGCCAAAATGACAAAATAAACATGGAATCTTGTTGTTTTTGACCCCCTTGGGATAATATTTCCGGTCAATCTGCAGTCCACTTTTTATTATTTTGTGCACTTTATCACTTGGCAAGAAAGGCTTTTTTTTACTTCCTCTATTGAGACAGTTTATGTCAATTTCGTATTACGATGGCCTTAGATTTTTGCTTTCACTGGAATCACAAGGGGTCTACTTTGCAGTTTTAAACTTTGTTAGGGGGGCACTTTTAATAAGGACACGTTATGCATAATCGAGGTCCTGAGGTCTGTATTTTACTGCGTTATTTTCTGCAATTTGTATTTGGTATGTGATTTTAAATTACTTATTGCATTTTATTTAGAGTGTTATCAATGTTTGTTACGGGGAGATTTAATTTTATTTGGTGGTTTTATTCAGTATAGAGTATGTGAGTATTTATTGTATGCTTTTATGATTTTAACAAATCGAATCAAGTATTCTAGACTGACTGACTGACTGACTGACCCCAAACAATCTAATCCCTAGCGTGGCACCACCTATACTTATATTAGGTTAAAAGAGATTCCCCATACGCAGACAGGTGCAGTGAGTGACTGCATCTGCCTGCAGGGGAATGTTTTTTCTTTTGTTTGTGTTGCACAACCAGTGCATCTCCTAATGGCATTTTTAGACCTCGCCTAAGACAGTGCATTCACTGCCTGTTGGAAGATATATTGTTACCTTACAGTGGGCTAGAGCCCCCTACTGCTTCCCATTGGTTGGCGTTATTGCCCCTTTTATTTCCTTGCTTCTTATTTGTCAGCTTCTGTGCACTTTCCTTCATCTTGTGGTGTTTGTCCTTCTCCTAGGGCAAGGACCTCTTACTTGTGTCGGTCCACTGCTCCCTTTTCAGGCGCGACTTTTTTCTTGTTGGCTAAGCTCTCTACAATATTACATGCATTTTCCAGCTATCTCTCCATGTACTTTGTGTTCCTGTCGGTGTGTTTCTTCCCCCGCCCACCCTACCTCACTTGCCTTTAATTGCTACCTTCCTGTCCGCTCACCTTCTGTTGCTGTTCTTGCTTCCCCACCCTTCTTCCATTGTCTGTGTGTTTCCTCATCTTCTGTTGTCTGTTTGCTTCCCATTACTTGCACCAATAAATGTGAGAATATATATTCACTGTTACGTCCTGTGGGGAAGGCCTGCCAGATTATTTTTCACAGGGTCGATGTTGAGGTTTCCATAAAAGAACATGAAGGCCTCTTCTGCAATCTCTGATACAGCCGCCCAAGCTGTGGAGTTGTACCCCGATGTCCGCCCCATCACTGCAGCGGGTAAACTGTCTCCTTCACTGGAAGGCACTCTGGAAGCACATGAGTCCTTAATGCTTGAGCTCAGGACGCAGGCATGTGAAGATCTTTTCATTGCTGTGGCCGAGCTATTGCAGCTGCTATGCTTTTTAACTAGCTTTTACCTTATTTGTTGCCGCTGTATTTTTCCTGTAGGCCATAAAAGGAGCGGAAGGTTGTGAAGCCACTTCCTGATGCAACCAGCAGTCTGTGACAGGATTGTATAAAGTTCTTTACTCACATGCCTGTCCTAGTTGTGTTTGTTTAGAATAAAGCTATACAGCGTATCCCGGATACATGACAAATTACGTTTTTTTAGGATACCCACTGTCTATAAAAAATAAGTTCCATTTAAAGGCAATATATGAAAATTTATTTTATGTAGATATCGTGAACAACTTGCATGGGTACATCCAATATTTGGAGGACCATGGTTTACAGACATGCCATTTCACAATCAAAATCTGAATCTGCCCTGCCAGGATTCAAACCTTTCACCTGCAGGTTACATACAGATATCAGCAAAGCATTTCCAGTCCACTGAGCAGTTGACATATTTCCATAATCACAGCACATTCCTACTGGAACAATCTTGCATGAAAGTTTTTACAGAAAAGGGTCTTCCCTGCCTCAACAGTGTCCTCTAAATCTAAATGAGAAGACGAAAGCCTGAATGTTTTCCAGCTGCAAATGGGAATAGACTCACCACTTGACAGTGGGACAGCATATTTGTATTCTTCGGACATCCTCTTTTTCCTAATTTCATCCCTTTTGTGTGAGAAATATTTTCTAATTGTTTTTGTAATTTGCTCCTAAACGTTCTCTGAAGGACATGATGTAGCATTTTCGCTACTATTTTGAATTACTGCTATTACCATTCTAGAATTTTATTTGGACGATCATTTTTCTTTGATTTTTTTACTAACCCCATTTCTATCTGCATGTCTCTCTTTCCCTTTGCCAGCCTCAGTCAGATCACCACAGCCGTGCAACTTTCTCTCTCTTAGCCTGCACTAGAGTCCTTGACTCAGTTGAGTTGTGTTCTGTTGCCTAAGCTTGGTTGTCTCCCTTGTTTGAGAATTGATTCATTGTAAATTGCTCTCGGTATTGTTGATGATTAATTCAGATGGAGCTCACAATTTTAAAGAAATCATTAGTAACACTAAAGCAAATTAGACGTGCCTGCAATGTGTCAGAACTTGTTTAAATGCCTCGAAATGTCTACTTATCTCCCCATATTCTTGCAGTTAAAATTTAGGGGAAGTGTTGGTGCTGCTAAGGCCACTAAGGTTTCCTTGCCTAGACTCTACTAATTCTTGAACCAGATAACTTTCCACCCAGTGACTTGATATAGGATCTTGTATACAGAACAGATACAGTAGTAGATACTCTCTCCGGTTATGGGGATTAGCAGAAAGTGAGATGCATTTCCTGCTGGTGTAGGAGTGAGTGCAAGGCTGAATATTTGTTTACTACATACTTTGTCAGTGACACAGAATCTGCTTTATGTCCTCAGCACTACAGTCTAATCCGCAACCATGGACAATACCAAGACCTCACTACTGGACAACATGATTGGCGTGGGCGACATGGTCCTGCTTGAGTCACCTGAGCTGAAGCCCATACTTGCAAATCTCGAGGAAAGGTTCAACCATGATGAAATCTATGTAAGTACAGATGGGGTTTTTGGAAGCACCATGTGAAAGAGATCAGTCAGGCTATGAATGGGCATGCAGCAGGTTGTTGCCTGGTAATCAATCAATCAATCAATCAATCAAGGTAAGTGGGTTGAAGGTGACTCACTATATGTGAAGTAGAAGTTTGAAGTACCAGTTAACACATTTGGGTATGTAGTTAGTTACTTCATGGTATCAAGAAATATGTTGAGTGATATGGTTTATTTATACATATTTGCAGTTATAGACGGCGGCTGGCTGTTACTTAAAATGGGGGGAGGAACAGGGGTACAATTATATTAAAAGATAAAAGAAAAAAACGGCACTTACCTTTGGGGGGATGTCCTCCTCTCGACATATCTCCTTCTCTCCTGGGTCCAATGCTCGATTGGACCCACGAAACTGCACTAGCCAATCCTGGTGCTGCTTTCATGCTGGTAACCAGTATGAAAGCAGCCTCAGGATTGGTGGGAGCAGGCTGTCTCAGTGCTCTCGAGAGCGCTGGAGGCCTGTGCTTTCTATAACCCAGCTGTCTTAAGACAGCTGGGTTAGAGATGTTTAAAGTGTGCATGCCTGGCTGGCCGTCGCAAGACGGCCGGCCAAAGGGACATGCACACTTTAAACGAGTGCACAGTTCTCTGGTGCCACTCTGCAGCAATTGCCACGCCCTGTTCTGACACTCGGTTCAGGGTGGGGCGCTGAAAAATAAAATAGTAATAAACGAAGTTTATTACTATTTTATTTTTCTATCCCGGGGGCATTTTACTAAGCGGGGCGATGCTCCTCTGTCCACGTGGAGGGGCAGCCCCTCGTTATAGAGCATAATTAATTCTGAATAGTTAATTACAGGTGATTAAGGAATACAGTATCTCTGGATTCTTTTACTTGTGGAATGTTATAGGGATGTATGTGGTCACTGAGTAGTGGCCACAACTGTTAATAAGGGTATGCAAAAGGAATTTCAATTTTGTGGGAGGCGTTGCTTTAGAAAGAAGAAATCATGCACAAAATAAGGCTGGGTAGGTAGAAGAGGGCATAGATAGAATGCAGAACAAATGGCTGAAAGATGGAAGGAGCTAAAACTCACTGAAGTGTTTGACCAATTGCCCGAATTGATGGATTATATCCTGGTTTGATCAATTAGGGAACACATGAATGCTATCATGCTTTGACCAGCATTGGAACCACAGTTGGATGACTGCTGGAACCCATTAATGAAATCACTCTTGGGTCAGTGCTGGAGCCAATGAATGATGGATTCCATGTATGATATCCAACTTTGGTCCATAATTTCTCGAATGTGTAATGCCTCCATTTTATTATTTCAGTAACCAGAAAAGAGCATTGGTTATTGTTCAGGCCATGGACAATTGTTATTGCTCAAACCAGTGAATTATATCACACTATTGCCAATACTGAAAAAAAAATATATATCATGCTTTAATTGACAATGTAACTCATATATTCTTAACACTCAAATAACTGCTGGAACCAACAGTTGATATAGCGGTCGGTAATATTATGGTATTACTGCCATTTATCATGAGTTGTTTGCTTAGAAACTGTAGTGCCCGTATTGTATAATACCATTCTTATGAAGGAAATAGATTCCAGAAATTGCTAAACAAAAGAACAGATGCTCAGAAGGGACACATTAAAGAGGGAACATGCAAAGTGATAAGATGAAAAGAAGTGGATGGAGCACTGAATCCCCACATTTCATGATTTATGTTTGGGTTTTTGTAGGAGACAATATGGTGTGCTTGGAATGGAATGTATCATTACAGTATAAAATGCAAAAGTCTTGTTATGCAGTGATGATTGTAAATGTTTATTGGTAGTAGAGCACTCATGATCCTTCACTGCTCTCCTGTGATGAGGCCTAGAACTGGTCATTTGTACTTGGCCAGCAAGGATGATGGAAGAAGTAAGAAAGAGAAGTGCCCCAACCAACCAATCAAGAGTAGAAGTAGTACGTTATCGAGCCATGCACAGTTCACACTAAAATAAGATCAGATATTGATATGTAAAACAAGACTCTGGAGATAAAATATGGGACTTTTCAGGGCCCAGGGGGCATCCAGTGGTTGCTGGGCCTCATTTTTAGGAACTGGTGTTCTTTACCACTGGTGGCCTGGGATCCCAATACTATTGGAACCCCAAGCACCCCCCCTTCAATTCTGTCATTCGTCCATGACAACTTTGACACCCTGATCAAGGTTTCTACCCAGAATCGTTCCTAGACATGCAGACACTAGTGTGTGTTCCATTGGTCCAAGACTGGGACAGTTTTCAAGCAGCGAATTATATTTTGTGTATCCCTCCCAGACTGGTGAAGCCACAGTCTTTGGCTACTATGGTCGGCATGAAGGAGGTGTAGGATTGCAATTGTCTGACAGAGAAATGCAAAGCAAGGGCACAAAGGTGTGAGAGACTTCCTCAATCATCTGCCTCTAAGTCCGTTGGGATCCCGCTACTAGGGGAAGAATGAATCTGGAAGAGGGAAGGGATTGCCCTTAAACTTAAAAGGGACCTTTGTCGCCCTCTTGTCTTTAAAAGAAGCCTAGTCCAGGTCAAAGAACCTCATAAATATTCCTATAATTTCCTCCCTGCTTCGTCAGCGCCCTCTGCCCCCCCACACAGAGGTAATCCAAAATGGATTTCTGTCTTCACACAGTAAAGCATTGCATATGCATTCCATGCTTATTATATAACACACTCACTGTCTCTCTCTTACAAACACACACCACTTATAGGAAACATACAATCCCCCTGTCTATAGATCATTACCATAGTTCTCCGCAGATGGCTTACATTGTGTGACTCAATTATGTAGGCTTATCACACATCAGAGGTTCAAGTACCAATGGTCAGAAAGTGAAGCTAGAACGTTTCACAGACTCAAACTCATTTTCCTAACAATTTTTTAGTGAGATGAAGAGAAAAGGAAGTTATGGGAAGGGCTGAGAGAATTTCTGAAGTCAGTCACCATGTACATAACGTGCCTTTGGAATAGTCTGTATTTGAGAGAGACGTATAACTGATACAACTTTCAGTTAAAGATTAAAGCAACCTTTTTCAATCAAGTGTTGAAAAGAGAATCACTTCCTCTACAATAGCCCCCCTTGCGAACAATCAACAAACTTACACTTGACTTGGACTCTCTTCCTTCCGAACAAGGAGACCAGTCACGGTTTACATTGAGGCAAATTGATTATATGCCACTAAAAATGTGATCACATTACTAGCTTTCCAAAAGCAAATGAAAAACGTGCCCCGGCTTTAACAGTAGGTAAACAGGAGGAAGTTAAGTTACTGCAAACAATGCAAGAATTACCATATTTATACTAATCTATGTGAACTAAGGAAGAGGGAAGAAATCTAACTGAAGAGCGGTTCTGATATCCCCATGGCAAGGCTGTGCGCAGGCTCACTCTTGCTTGTCCTACTCTTCAAACCAATGTTGTGGATGCCTGGTAGTGAGCATGACATCACCGCGGCCACCAAGCCTGCCACCGCCTACCTTCTTGGCCTACCTCTTCCTACTGTTTCGTCTTCCATTACTATCCCGGGCACCAAAAGGTGCCCTTTCTGGCCCACTGCAACAATCCCAGGCCCCACTCACCTGTTCCTCATTAACCATCATTCTTCAAATGCCACCTGTCCTACCACGCTACTGGAAGCATCGAAACCCACTTGGTGCACAGGGGAAGGCAAGAGAGAGGAATCCCTCCTCTGATAACCTACCCCAAATCTCTCTAGCCTCCCAACTCCACCACCCGCTCAGCCAATTGGCTTGCTTACCCCAGTCGGCTCGTACCAAATGCCTGAAGTACCCGGGCTGGAAATTTACTTATATGCTTAGAACAGTCAGATACAGGGATTGTAAACAGTGCATTATTTGTATCATGTGTTCAGTGCTGCAAGAGACACAAGCTTCACACACTTCCCTATTTGCACATAATGTCTAGTGTAGGCAGACACAAATTGAAAAAAAATAAATACTGCATGCAGTGACCTTGATGGAGAAATGTTGCCTGCAAATACTTCCTGTCATGTGACATGCTGCCTGTTTGTAAAGTGCCCAAGCTCATTCTAACCATACCTAAAATGGTGAAGGCTCGCATTCGTGAATTCCTGTGACCTCAGGAATAGATATTACTGAACTTAAACATACATATACTTGTGAAGTTGCAGAAAATGGCAAAATTGTGGTTGTATTTCATCACCGAAAAGAGGCCATGTGGGGCATTTTCCAAGCTTACATTAAGGCTCATGGCACTCTTGCTACCCCACTGCCATATTAGGGACATGGGGCAGGGGGCCCTGGAAGAAGTTCCCTGCTGGGCCTGCATGTGGCAATGGGGTATCAGCACTGTGAGACCCTGCCCTCCCCAACAAGCAGAGACAGACCAGGCATGGGCGACCTGGTGTTGATGCCACCCTCTCTGCAGATTGACACTGCTGCACCATGCATCATACAGCTGTAAAATATGCCTTTCAACTACCACAGTCTCTGAAAGTCACCAGCCCTGAAGCTCAGTTGTGTGACTAGTCACGGGCCCAACTCTCTCACTCACTTCCCATAAAGCCTTTAATTTACTTTATCCTTTGTTTGGATGTAGATTTTATTTTTATTGGTTGGAAAAACTGGTGACCATCCTGGTTTTTTTTAGGTGCCGTCCAACCCTTGTAATCAGTTAATGTTTATTTAGTGAGTGTCCTGTTTTCCTGTGATTAGTTGGAGGTAAAGTACCCTGATAATTTCTTATTAATTATACTCTTGTGTATCGCACATTCATCCAGAAGAAATCCACTGGTGCGTCTATCTTGTTATTTTTCGGTTTCCTTTTATTTAGATTTTTCATACTCGGTACGTACAGCCATTTCCATAGTATTTACAGAATTATCCATAATAGGCAGATACAGCAAACACGTGTTTTGCCCCGTTATGATGCCTGTTCGGTTGGGGCTTCCTCAAGGCTGAAAAGTTTAAGAACAGTGATAGTTTTATTAACCTATATGGGTGTTATTAAACTTGTCATAACACAACCTGTGTATGGAAAGATGAACCGAAGTGGTATGGTCCAGTTGTGTGCAGAAATTAAAAAGTCCACTGCGGGAGAGGGTGTAGATAGTAAGATTCCCACTATTAGGAAAGGTGCACCAGTGAACCAGATATTAGAATGTCCAGTTTGGATTTTAATTGGAGAACAAATTTAGAAATTACACCATGTGGAAAAAAGGGAAAAAAAGAAGCATGCTCGCGACTTCAAAGAGGAAAAAAACAAAGGAGGGTAGGGATTTCAAGTGTTCTCTTAAGCCAAAAAATATTTTGCATGGAGTTAAATAGCTATAGAATATGCCCAGAAATCATACTCCAAAACCTCTTGGTCACACTCAATCTAGGCACATTTTCTTCATTACATGAGTCAAACATGAAGCTGTAGTATGGCAAATGTATGATGTTATACAACCTGTTGTCAATACATCTGCATTTGCTATGTTGTTTATGAGCCCGTGTGAGGTGAGTTACTGGTTTCAAGATAAAGGCCAGATGTGGCTCTTTACTCCACAGAAAATCAGCACATTTTCTTTCAGAAGTTTGCAGACAGGAGAACTGGTTTGGGGTTGCTTCATTTTCAAGTAGCTCTTTATGCAGTTCTGTAGACACAGCCTTTCTGTAGTGTGATGCCCCTCACAGCAGGGTAGTCTTTAGCCTGGAGCACCCACCGCAGAGACACAAAGAGGTGTCAACTATCTGCAACTGACTATGAACGGCTACCAAGACAGTGATCAGGAAAGAGAGAAATACTGGTCTCACCTAAAGGACCCTTCTCACTCTGAACAGCAGAGAGGGCCCTTCACCCCCCATCTACCAAGTGAAAGTGCTACAGGAAGGACTTAATCTAATTTCCGTAGGAGCCTAAGTCTCCTCCCTCATACATCATGATACACTTCCACTGTCTGTGAAACAACATCACCCCCTTCTGGTAGACTGGAACAGACTCAGGATTTCCAAAGTGGATCCCACTGGCCTTCATCACACATCACTTTGCTCATACACAAATGCAATGCATATGCTATAGTAGTCTATAATAGACACATACACAAATAGGGACAATATACACTTGGATGGGATTAGGTGACAAAACCTGGTATAAATCAGACTGCACATTAGTGAGACGCCCTCAGCTAGTGCCAAATAACCCATGTCTGGGGAGTGAAGGAAAAAGCTTTACTTACAGAATAGTGATGAAAGCTCTTTATATGAGACCTTTTTTTCTGCACCTTCTTCCCTAGTGCAGCGTACAGACCCTGTACCAATTTTGGGACTCACCAGACTATATTTAAAAGGGCTGTTCTAGACTTGGCACACAACAGGCTAGGGCTCTTAATGTTTAAATGATGTGGACACACGAAATCATGTGTAAACTGTATGCCACAAATACGGAGCACTACATATAATGTTTCTTTCTAGAGCTTATATCCTCTGATGGCTTGGTATCTCAAAAAGTGTTCCCCATTATACTCCTAAAACCGTGCATGAAAAATTTATGTTGATGTACTTCCCCTTGATTCCTCTTTTTTCTTTCTTCAGTGACACTCTTCTTACCTTCCATCCTCTTCATGCCTTCTATTTCTGAGTATAGCCTCCTCTCAGTCTCATGTCTGTCTTAATCATTTTTATTGTAACTCTGCAGTTAGCTGATACCTCATGTCATAAATCACAAGCTTTCCTCTTTACAACCATATTCCTTTAAACTAACACCACCTAATCTCCACCACCCTATCTATTTTACCAACCATCCCCTAAAACCACTATACTATATCACAAAGTAACTTGAGCTTATGAATGATCTAGTTTTCTTAAGAGCACATGACTAATTGCAATAACAGCAATAACCACTTGACTAACCACTAACCCTGGTTTCCAGAGTAGTTTGCTATTCCCTGTACATCGTTTCAACGCCTTCTCAGTGGTCGGAAGTGCTATATAAACACAATTACAGTACGACATATCCTCCTCACCCATTCTAAATTTGTTCAAATTATGTCATGGATGTTACTTTGTATCATTACAAGATTGTTTTGATAATACTGTTTTTTTATCATGTTTCTTTATGTTTTCTGTCATTTCCTCACCCAGACTTACATTGGGGACGTGGTCATCTCAGTAAACCCGTACAAGCCACTTCCCATCTACACACCTGATCATATTCAACAGTACAGGAACTGCAACTTCTTTGAGCTGAAACCACACATGTAAGTATTACAGAGGTACGGTCCTACCCTGGGGTGTAGTGGAGCTCCTTGGGGAAGTGGAAGGAATTTACTGGGAGGGAGATGGCAAGAAAACTTCCTAAGAAGCACTGGGGATAGGAGCCATTAATAGACGTGCTCTCCAGCTGTCCTAGGTCAAGTGTGCTCATCCAGTCATGCTTTCTGTGTGCATTTTGGTACTTGAAGGTTTGCAGTTTTCATTATCATTGCAGGATGGCAAATGTCAAAAATGCAAAGAAAGACTAGAGATTATCGCCTCATATTTGAAAGTTCCTAATATTATTAATAACACTAGAGGCAGTGAACAGCTCATGAGAGCTACTGAGGGTAATGCAAACATTTATCAGCCATCAGTGTACAACTTCATTCTTACTGCAAACCCAGGAACTGTTCAATTCCCTGGCTATTTTCTTCATCGCAAAGTCCAAAACATTAGGCAGTTATTAAAATGAAAATGTGGCAAGTACGCAGTAATCCAGCATCCTTACACAAAAGAAGATTCCTAGCAAGTTTGCGTGTGCTCTACTGACTCCCAATGAGGTGCCCTCATCATGACTGGAAAAGGCACAAGGCCTCTGTTATCCTACTATCGCATAGACTCATTGGCCAACCAGCTGACCTCTTTCATCAACAGCAGTTTCACAGTAGGTAAGGTCCACAGGCCCCCTAATCACTTCTTATTTACATCCCTCCTCAAAAAGAACACTGTAGACCCCAATAACTACCATCATATTACAGGCCTCAAATGTAACTAAAAAATAAAATAGTCACCTGCCAATTTCAAGAATACATCAAATCACGCAAAATCCCTGCAATGAATCAATCCAGTTTCAGACCCAAACACTTCACAGAGACCATCCTGGTAAGCATGAGTGATGGTCTTCAAGGACTAGCAGATGATGGCATCATGAGCCCGCTGTGCTGAATTCAACATAGTTGACCACAGCTTTCTGTTACATGGCTACCGAATACCAACACCTCCTGCCTGGCAACCAGATGGTTTAAATCCTTCCTTGAAGAACACAAATAAAATGTGAGGAGGGAAAAACTCAAATCCCCTGGCCACAAAGCCAGCTGCAGAGTTCCACAAGTCCCCTGCCACTCCCCCAACTATCCCTCTCTTTTAATCGCTTGGTAGAACTTCTAATGGACCCGGTCTGCATCCACCACAGCAAAAGAATAAAAATCGTCAGGCTACGGATAACCTCATACTCAACAGCTCTAAAGCATAAGTGACAGTCGAATATTCAGCACTCCTCAACAACAGTATTGACACCCTGTGCTCGCACACCACATTCTGTGGGGAGTGTGTACCCATCAAAACCCTCAGAGTGTTTTGGGTTGCTGACCTCAGCCTGAAATCACAAGTGGGATTAGTAGCCAATCCATATTCCCACCAACCAGGGCACTATGAACAAAAAAAATGTCATCCCCTCTCAATCATACACCATTGTAGTTTGGTGCATGGTCAACTCAAGAGTAGACTATTCGAATGCTTTGTGCGTTGGGATACCAGCCTACTGAAGCAAAAAGGCTACTGAAGGTGCAAAATACTCCAAGGAGCCTAACTTTTGGCCTGTAAAAAATACTAACCAACAGCATCTCACCTGAAAAAACCCCACCTACAATGGCTCCCAGTAAAACACAGGACTGCATTTAACATTCTCTGTTTCACATGCAATTTCATCTGAGGAATAGGCATTAAACAGCTGCAAAAAATATACTGTTCAGCCACCACAAAACGAAACCTACCCTCGGTAGAAGGTCGTCTCCTCGTCACCCTTGTAAACAGGTGAAAACATCTGGGTTACTGGCAGTTCTCAGTCCCAGTCTCTCAACTCTGGAACACAATGCCCCAGCAAATCCACTATGTCCACTGATGCACTTCGGAAGAAGATTTGACACTCTTAAGTTTTAACCCAGTGAATTATCCCCAGTGAGCCCATTCTTGATTTTGACATCATGTCTGCCCCCTCGCCTGCTCTACCAATGCCATACAGGCCCAGATAGTGTAACTAACGCACTTAAAGTGCAGACACAATTTTGTGAAACGTTATTCTTGGTGGAGCTGCTGAGTCCTTGCCAATTAACAGAAAATGTTGTCTAAAAGCAAAAATATTTATTGTTCTCAAAAAGCAGACATTGGCTTATTAGTCTCTGGTTATCAATTTAATTACTCTGTGAGTGGATATGTTGCTTCTGAAACAGCATAATTCAGTCGCTCACAGTGAGGTTTGCCAGTGGCTTACGCTGCATAGTGTAGTGGGGGGAAGAAAACGGTGAATGGCAAGGCAATAGACAACTGCATGAAGAGTTCTAACAGGCCATAGGCCTTATTTATGGCCAAGTCACACAGTGCAGTGCAGCAAGTCACCTTTCTACACTGCACTGCACTACACTGCATGACTGGGAAAGGGAAGGAATGTGCCATATTTAAGGCAATACGATGCATTCCTGTACTTTTCCCTGCCCTGGCCCTCTTTTGGCTGCCTAGCGCCAACGCAGTCACCCTTGCACCATGGTGCAAGGGTGACTGTGTTGCATGTAGGGTTGTTTTTGTGCAGGAAGGGGTGCTTTCCTGCACAAAAATAATCTTGGGAGGCATAATCCCCTTTCTGTGTGTGCTGCAGAATGCAGCACACCAAGAAAGAGAAAGAAACAAGGACAGATAGAGATATTTCTCCTTGTTACGCTTCTGCTGTGAAGGTGTAATATTTTGGCGCATTCCCAGGTTTCAGAGTAATACAAAACAGCGATTTGCGATGCTTTGCTTTACTCCTGCTTTTTGGAGCCACTCAAAGTGGCTTTGTGTGGCTTCAAATATCTGACTGAAGGCTTGTGTCACTCGCGCACCATGTTGGGTGGTGCAAGAACAACGCAAACCAGGTCATAAATATGGGCCCACATATGTGGATGGATGGATTTAGTACAATTTAGTCCAATCAAAACATCTTGCCTAACTCCAGATCTAAAAACCCCTGGAGTCCTATTAATACACATTTTGGCTCTTGTAAGCTCATTTATCTAATGAAGCATGGGTTCAGAATTTTGAGGAGGAACGTCAGGAATAAAGAAAGCAGTCTTGTGCACCAGGACAAAATGAGTATGTCCTACAGGCAGTGCTGAAAGAGTTTTGTGATAGAATGGCTCCCAACAAAAGAAAACACCTTTCATTGCAAATCCTGGCTGTTATATTCATTTCATAGGCCGGACTTTCCAGGACCTTGCCATGTACTAAATTTGAATGATTAAATAGAACGAATGAATGGGAAGGGTTGTATAAAATGGTTAAAATGCAATCAATAACTTGAAGAGGTTGAATGGAATGAATAAAATGGTTAAATGGAACGCACTGGGTGATATTGAATCGAGTGAATGGAATTGTTGAATGGAATGGTTAACTTGTAATGGTTAAAACTGGCTGTTTGAAGAAATTAGAAAATACTTTAATATGGCCGACATCCCATGTTTTTATGTGGCATTGGCACTGAGCACTATTTGATTTTGGAAAGCATGATATGCTTTCGTTTTTATGTAACATCCTAAAGAAAGACTTTTTGTTTGTGTTTTTATTTCTTACGGGTTTAGAGTGTGCATTTGAAGCAATGTTGCTTCTGTGAATGCGCCCATTCTGCAGCATGTAGGTGTAATTGACAGTGCACGGGACACCTATAGGGCCCCTCATTTCCACCTTTTGACCACTACTCGTGTGAGTGCTTTTTTGCTATCTCAGCCTCGTTATCTTCGCTCCACATGTTACAGTCCCCACTTCTTTAGCTCCCTTTCAGTGTTGCCATTCCCTGGTTCTCTGTTTAACCACTCCATACGTCACTACTGTGTGCGTTCCCCATCGCTAGACTCTCTGATTGGGTGTTGGCATATGTGATGTACCTGCTCAGAACAAACAGGCCCTGACGTCACTGGTTACATCACAAACCAGACAAACTCTGGTATCACAATCACCCTGGCCCAGGTTTCTGCCTCATCTCCTTTCCACCTCCCATTAGTTGCTTTCTCGTGCAGCTTGGCTCTCGATCCTTTCTCCGAGGTGAGTTTGTCTCAATCATCACTGAGCTTTTCTCGGATTTTTGTCTGATTCTCACAGTTCTCTCTCCCAACATTCTCTTTCAAACCTCGGTTTTGTCTCCAGCCTTCTGTCTGCTCTGGCTTTGGCGTCACTTCCTCGTAAGCGAGGCAGCACTTCCTGGTCATGTCCAGCCTCAAGTCTTGGTAAGATGTTTTCCTCTCTAGACTCCCAGTTAGCCTCCAAGCATACCAGATCTCCGGTCCCAGACCCCCGATTAGATCCTGGTATCAAATAGGAGATACTGCACCTAAAGTTCACCACCTAATAATACAAATAACAGGAGCACAATCCCTGGAACCAGGTGATTTGTGGTCCTTTGGCTAAGGACTAAAAGAAGTAAAGAAAACTCCCCCTGAACTCTGATCAAGGGGGCACTTCCTTCTAGAAAGTCTTAAAAGGAGGAGTGTGGAGACTCTGGATAAAAGCCCGGCTTAAAGATCAGAAGGGGCACGACTGCAGGACCAGGTTCAAAATTGTAAGCACCCTTCTGAGGAAACACACATTATCCGAAAATAAAATCGAAAACCGTCTCTAGTGCAAGAAAGCCAGAACAAATCGTGCTTCGATCCTGGAGCTACAGTTCCATTAAAAGTGCAGAGTTCTAACAGGGTGAATTATCTCCTACAAAAAAACAGAAGAGTGAAACTGTCAGTGTTGCAACAGATGTGACTTTGATTCCCTTAAGGTTAAGTTAATGACGTGCTCGCTTGGCCAGGAAGTCATTATTCCACATATGCTGATGTGCACAAGAGACAGAGCCAGGATTACTTTACACTAGCAGGCACTTGGCATCGCCACCAGCAGGACGAAGCGAGGAGGTATGGGGCATTTTGTATGCCTAGTTGCTGGACTGAGAGACTGCTCAGGGATTAGTTGAAGGGGCTGAGAACAGTGACCTACATTTAAGACCTGACAAGAATTGTCCTCTAGTGAATGGTGTTGAAGCCAGCTGGGAGGCCCACCTGTTTGCAGAGTACAAGTACAGGAAACCAACAATCTGCCAGGCCCTGCAATCCCAGCCTCTGCCAGTCCTGCAGGATGTGTAGGGTGGAGCAAGACTGAAAGAGATATGCGAGGACAAAGGTTGTCGAGTAATGACTTTCCATGATCATACGTTTCCATCATGTGTGAAAATGGTCAGTCTCATGATTAGAGGTGCAAAGGTCTCCTCTAGACAAGCACACCTGTAGATCTCCGGTGGTAAATGTGGGTCCTGTTGCTCAGTTTTCTGGGAGCTGCCCAAGCCTTTGTTTATCTCCCACAAAGAGTGACAGCAGAAAATGACCACCAGCCAAACACCCCCCAGATGTGCGATAGACCATTAGCCCCTTCCCAGCTGTTTCTTGAATAACGACCTGACTCCCCCTCAGTGAACATAAAAGGGGGAGAATTACTGGGATATAAACGGCCTCAGTTTATTACGTTGTACATCACAAGGCACACAAAAACATCGCAGCCTCTGGTCATATAAGTTCCATGCATGATATAGGGTTTCTGTGTCCTTCAGGTAATTCCATGGTTTGCTTGTTACATTAATGGTGCCAGTTTTCCTGCACAGCCTTCTCCATGATGGCCGGTTGGTCAGGCAGTCAGTGTTTGGCAGCTAGGCTTCCCTTGCTCCCAAATCACAGTGGGCAGCACCCGGCCTGCAAGTGCCATGTCCGCCCGCTGCTATCCCTTTCTGGCCCTTGTCTGCTCCCCTGTGTCCCTGCCATGGAGCATCCCAAGGACACTACCTGAACAGCTCTTCTTCTTTAGGCTATTGTGCTATCTGACTGTCTGTGTTTCACCTCCGCTCCCCAGCCTAGCCCCAGACCTGCGACTGTGATGCCTGCTCCTGCGTTGTGGGTGGGCGGGTCAATGTGAGGTCACTTTCTTTGGGGGTGCTTGCCTGCATCCCATTTTACACCCTGCGGTGTCTGTTGTCTCCAGTCCCGATTGGCAGCTTTGAACCATGCCCACCAATCGGCACGCATCATCTATGTGGGCTTGGGCCTCCCGTGGCCAACTGGTCACCTCTTGGGAGGCGTTTGTCATGGGCCCCAAACTGGTCTGCTGCACTGACTGGCCCGCAAACCAGCCCCTCCCAGATGTGCGAGAGACCATCTGCCCCCCTCCCGGTCTTTACTTGAATAACCCCCACCCCACCACCGGCCCTCCCCTGCACAAAAGGGGGAGACATTAATGGGATATAAACAGCCGCAGTTTATTACATTGTACATCACAAGGCACATAAAAACATTGCAGTCACTGGTCATGTAAGTTCCATGCACGATATATGATTTCTGTGTCCCTTCAGGTTATCCTGGAGTTTACTTCTTTCAGTAATGGTTGCCAGTGTACCTGCACAGCCTTTTCCATGAAAGTCCCTTAGTCAGGTAGTCAGAGTTAGGCGGCTAGGCTTCCCTTGCTACCAAGTCACAGTGTCCCCCCGCCACCCGGGCCTGCCCAGGAAGCAAGTGCTGTGTCTGCCCGCTGCCACCCCTTGCTGGCCCTTGTCTGCTCCCTCTTGTCCCTGCCATGGGGCATCCCAAGGACACTACCTGAGCAGCTCTTCTTCTTTATGCTATTGTGCTATCTGGCTATCTGTGTTTCACCTCCACCATGCTGCCTGTAGTTACCCAACTACATGCAGCTTCCCCTTTTTGCTCCCCTACAATAAACCTATTTGTTTTAGCGCTCCTTCTATGTGGTCAAATGAACGCCACATGACTCATAATAGCCCGGTGTCCTGAGGTTGATGAGCCGCTGCCGAATAAAACCCCAAGAGTTTGCCCAGCATACTTTCACCATGGAAATGTTCAGTTTTCTCCTGGATCTCTCCACTGCCCCATGACCCTTAGCCCCTCTCCACTCTGGCTTCGCTATGACTTCAGACCACAGGATATCGGTGGGGTGTAACAGCCGTGAGTCCTGATACCACTGCTCCCAACAAGTTCGTCCTCCCCAGGCACGTTAGGTCATTTCCCCCTCCTCTTCCGAAGGAAGGTGCTCTGCACGGTAGGAAGTAGCTGGGCCCATCTCATTCCAGGCTGACCCAGCCATGTCACAGATGTGTTCCGCAACCAAAGCCCTCTGTAGTTCTTTTGTGCTGACGCCCACCGCTGTGCACGCATGACGTACGAGTGGGCAACAATCCACATTCCTCACCCAGTGCCAGGGGTGCCTGCCTTGAAAAAGGAGTATAAGACTTAGGGGCTCGCAGGCCGGATGTAACCCATGAATGCGCCCGATGCCCAGAGGCCGAACTTTTTTTTTCATCCCTCGCTTGACCCACTCGCTGCTGCTGTCGTGGCCACACCTATGCAGAAATAGTGAGAGCCCTTCTGAATGCCTAGCCCAATGTAATCAATCCTTCATGCTGCACACTGGGAAGAGAGTGCCCTCATCCAAGCAGTTTAGGCTTGAATATTTCCCTCCCCCCCCCCAGTCTGTCTTTGTCTTATGCAGGTGGATTGTTACATACCTGTCCCCCAAAAGCACATCCTAGCCCAGGAGGCATGCCTCCCCTCGGGTTGTCCTGGAGGGTGCCTTGAGCTCACTGACGCAATAGGCCCCAAAGAAAGCCAGTGTGAAAGTTGCCTTAAACAGCAAGCTTTCATGCCCTGTTCGGCTTACCTTGGGTAGCGCTGCTATTAGCTTTCCTAACATGGAAAATTCAATGGGGAGTCACTGGTACTGGTGCCTGGATTGTAGCCTTCCCCATGCTTTCATGGCGGCCCTACAGTAGAAGGAATTGGCAGGGTTTATCCCCGAGGACAATTTTGCATAGTAGGAGAGTGCGCTGAGGTGGGCCTGTGCCCATGCCTTGCTCCTACCCTTGTGAAAGACCAAATATATGTGAGCTTTTGTATCTCTTCAGTAGTAACCTCGCACGGCCCCCTCCTGCCAGTGGCTTTCT
Source organism: Pleurodeles waltl (assembly GCF_031143425.1). Taxonomy (NCBI): domain Eukaryota; kingdom Metazoa; phylum Chordata; class Amphibia; order Caudata; family Salamandridae; genus Pleurodeles; species Pleurodeles waltl. Next base: position 78,005,867 of record NC_090443.1, on the reverse strand, counting down.
GGAAGACCTCCCCGCATTTGTGTATCTTTCTGCTGTCTTGGGGGCTAATGTGTTGTCTACCAGGATTGCCAGGATGGGTCCATCAGTCCCCACAGCTGTCCGGGCACCAGAGTCATGTGCAGGTCTGCATGAGATGGCAAATACCTGAACCTCTGACATTGGAAATGAGATATTGCAACAGCTACTCAGTTCTCATAAGACAGAATATGCCTAGTCCTCAATGCAGTGCTATCCCTCAGCTAACATCCCGTCAGGTTGTGTGATAGGCGTAATATCAGGGTGCAGGTGGCTGTCCTGAGGTTTAGCGCTTGCACCACTGCATGATTGTGTGACCATAGCGTGATCTGCCTGTTTGCCAGTCTATCCCCCCATATGGCGAAGGCGATGAAAATGGGAAGAGTTTCAATACCGTGATGTTCTTGGTGATCCAGCACGCATGCCATGAGTTGGGCCAGCATGCTGCTGTCCAGGCTGATCCCAGGACTGCCCTGAAACCCTTGCCCTCGGCGGTATATGTGAAAAGTTCAAGTTGCCTTGCTGATACCCAGGATTCCCTCCCAACTAGAGTTCCATTAAGGCTGCTTAGGAAACCCAGCCATTGCTCGAAGTCCTTCCTGACTCCTTGAGTGAGGTGTACCCTATTAAGCTTTTCTTTAATCCCCTTGCTTAATCAAACCAAATGCCTTGCGAAAGGCCTGCCTGCCGAGATCACCCTATTTTTTCAAAACTGAGTCTGCCTAGGAGTTGCTGTAGTTCGCCTAGCATCACCTTCTTTGCAAGCATGGCTTCAATGTCCTGCCACAGTTCTTCTACCGTGGGTTGGGGAAGCCTGCACACCCCTTCTGTTGTGTCCAGATTTGCGCGTAGGAATGATAGCCTAAGTTCCTTAGCTAGCGTCACAAATGCAGTGTCTCAGTTCCTCACACTCATTGCTGCCTGCCATCCCAATGAATAGGAAGTCATCTAGGTAATGCTTGTATCCCCCTTTTGAACACCTTATCTTCAAGACCCATTACAAGAAGGTGCTAATTGTCTCAAGGTACGCACACAAAATGGTGCAGCCCATTGGCAGGAATTTGTCATAGTAAATATAGCCATCTAGGTGAAAACCCAAAAGGTGATAGCTATGTGGGTGCACTGGCAGGAGGTGGAACGCAGACTTGATATCAGTCTTTGCTAGTAACACACCCTTTCCTACAGCTTTTTTCCGATCCACCGCATCATCCTCCATTGCGTAGGATAGTGAGCAGCGACCTAGGTCAAGCCCATCGTTCACTGACTTTCCAGGGTTATGAAAGGTGATTAATCAGTCTGAATTTCCCTTTTTTTCTTTCTTTGGGACAACCCCAAGGGGGGGACACTACGAGGTTTTTTTAGGGAGGTTGCAGAAAGGGCCTGCCACCCTTCCCAAAGAGAGCTCCTTCGCTACCTTTTGCTTAGCCAATGCTGGATTTGGGTTCTTGCACATGCGGTGACCCTGAGGACCCTGGTCTGGGTTGGTGAATCCTACCATAAATCCTTCTGCCAATAGCTGCCCACCCTTCTTTCTTGGGTACCCACCGAGTAAGTGTAACCACTGTCTTGTGTGGATGGGGGTGGGTAAAGATACAGGGATTTCAGGGGGCCCCCTTACTCCCGGCCTGTCTCAGGTGACCTATTTCTTGTTGCTGCTGTCCTTCTCTTGGGCCTTTCCTGCTTGCTTTACCCCTGAAGGGCAAAAATTATGCTCCTATATGCTCGCACCCTCTGTAACCGGCACCGCGTTATTAGTAAAATCCTCAACGTCCTGCTGGTACCACTCAATAACTGGCCAAGTCCGAATCTTCTCACAGAACCCTTTGTCATAACACAGCCATGTGTCCCCTTGGTACTTCAACTGTGCTGCATGCACTCTCTGTTCCTGAAGGAATAGAGCTTCCGCACTTTCAGGGAATTTTCCTACAAACACGCAGACTAAGGTTTGGAATGCCTGCAGGCAGTTTCCTATAGATGTCTCAACCCCCGGCCAGTGTCTCTCCCTTCTATCCTCATCTTTTTTGTCATGTGTGGTTAAGTCTAACTCAGTCCTATCCTAGCTTACCAGATTGCAGCTTATAAAGGACCTTTTTGTTGAACTGCAGGCCCCCGCGCTTCCCTATTTCTCACAAGACCAATGTTTTAGCACCAGCCACAACTACTACTCAAACTGATCCTTGCCTACAATCACCACAGCTCTCCTGCTCTAGCTCAAGGTGTAAAACCCACACGACAAGCAGCGCAGTAATTTTCCTTTTTCACAGGTAACGGTTTGATCTTAGGGAAAGGTTTACTCATTTAATAATCAATATCCATCAACTGATTAATCTCTTGTTCTGTTCTTTCGTGTCCCTTTTGTATTGCCAGCATTTGCTTTGTTGCTGTCATTTCCATTTCCTCTATAGTCTTGCCTGTTTTCTTAATACAACACTTTATAAGGCACGTAAGCAGCTGAGCAATCACTATAAAAGCATCTGAGCAATCACTATAATATCAATCACTATAATAGCTATAGGTCCTGGAGTCACTGCAAGTGCTGTTTCTGAAAGGTAAGTACCCCAGCTTCCCAGTCAAACACTATTCCTATAGGCCTGGTGCTGACATCTCATACAACCTACCTACTACCTTCTGATCCCTTCTATTGGCTTATGTATATTCTCCAAATTATCAGGAATGAGAATACAACACTTTTGCCAAATTACCTTATAAGCTCCCTTTGCTGGCTAGTACTTAACCCTCTACACCCTGTTCTAAAGGTTGGCTAGCACCCAGGGGTGCAACTAGACCCAAATTTCGGGAGAGGCCGACATGTCAAACGCTAGAGGCGAAGCCTCAGGCTTAAAATAGCTTGTGGTTGAGCCCCTTATTTTTTTGCAGTTTTATAGAGTGCAGACCCAACTTAAAGGCATTAGAGTGCTTTGCATCATCACCATTTATAGTACACAAGGCCACACTCATTTTCTGTAGGTACAGGGAGATTGTGATTTGCCCAGAATCACAGGATGTTAAGCGATGCCAAGACTCAAACCTGGTACCCCAGTTCCAACGTCGGCAGCTCAGCAGCTCCAGCCTTAATGCCACATCTCTTCCTTGTCATAGTTACTGTAGTAGTAATGTGTTTAGGGGTAATTTTATGGACAATACATGGCAGATAGTGCATTTTAATGCATGCTGGGAACAAATTGAAGATTATGCCTGTCATTTAGGGACTTTTAGCAGAACAAAGGTAAATGTATTTAACTACGCATAAAAGAGGTATGGAATAATATAGAGTGACATTTCTGGGTCTAATTCTAGTTTCATTAAAAATTTGTGACAAATGATAGCACTTAGGGGCATATTTATACTCTGCGCCGGAATTGCGTCGTTTTTTTTTTACGCAATTCCGACGCAAAACTAACTCCATATTTATACTTTGGCGTTAGACGCGTCTAGCGCCAAAGTCCATGGAGTTTGCGTCATTTTTTAGCGTGGACACCTACTTTGCGTTAATGATATGCAAGGTAGGCGTTCCCGTCTAAAAAATTTACTCCGAGTCATGTGCGCCGTATTTACACTCCCGGGCAAAATTCACGCCCGGGAGTGGGCGGGTCAAAAAAAATGACGTACGGCCGCTTTTGCGCCGTTTTTTATCGCCTGGACAAGGCAGGCGTTAAGGGACCTGTGGGCTCGGAAGGAGCCCAGAGGTGCCCTCCCATGCCCCCAGGGACACCCCCTGTCACCCTTGCCCACCCCAGGAGGACACCCAAGGCTGGAGGGACCCATCCCAGGGACATTAAGGTAAGTTCCGGTAAGTACTTTTTTAAAAACAAATTTGTGGCATAGGGGGGCCTGATTTGTGCCCCCCTACATGCCACTATGCCCAATGACCATGCCCAGGGGACAGAAGTCCCCTGGGCATGGCCATTGGGCAAGGGGGCATGACTCCTGTCTTTGCTAAGACAGGAGTCATTTCTATGGGGGTTGGGAGTCGAAAAAAATGGCGCAAATCGGGTTGAGGCGAAAAATTTGCCTCAACCTGACTTGCCCCATTTTTTGGCGCCCAAGCTCCATATCCCCCTACGCCGGCGCTGCCTGGTGTACGTCGTTTTTTTTCACGCACACCAGGCAGCGCCGGCGGCTAACGCCGGCTAACGTCATTGATTAAATACGGTGCCCGCATGGTGCTTCAGAATGGCGTTAGCCGGCGCTAATTTTTTTGACGCAAAACTGCGTTAGTGCAGTTTTGCGTCAAAAAGTATAAATATGGCCCTTAATGCTTCCTAGTCTGTTAGCACAATCCTTGATTTCTCTCCATTTTATCTATAATAGTCCACTTTAGCTCACAGTCCCATGGAAAGCTGCATCTTGCAGCTCTGCCGCCATCACTTTTCATGTGGAAATGCTTATGGGCAACATATCACAGACTAAAGTAACGAGGAAGAGGCAATGGTCTGATATTGTTTTGCTTAGGTCCTCAGCTACATCCACTAGTCTCATCTGCACTACCAATGTGGTGTCTGTGTCACCACCAATTGCAAGTGAGCTGTCGTCTGAATCACTGGTGCAGGCAAGCTTAAGGGTTCATGGAGTGCGACCACTCTCTCATCTTGCGCAGAGTAGAGGATGGTCTGCAAAGTAACTGCTGTTTTCCCCTTTGTTGTGATCACACTCTATGCCTGTAATGGGACTAGTGCATAGGGCTTCCCCGGTTTGTCAGTGCTTCAGCCCATGTTCGCTCTGCTGATGCATCAGAGAAGAAATTCGATTTTCTATTGTGCACGACTTTCGGGTGTGCAGGGAATGATAACATGTACATAAGGTGTGTTTAAGGGAGTTATTCCTTAACTTATAGAAATATTTTATTTTGTTGCACTGCAGTTTTGCAGGAAAAATCAGTACTTCTACATCACCAATTGTGTAAGCAATCCAGTCTCCTCAGAAGCTTTAGTGGGGCTCAAGACAAAACCATTCGTGATGCCCTGACAAACAGAGTCTGGTTTCCCACTTGACCAAACTGTGAGACCCTGAAAATGGCTTTTCTTCATTGTTACTCCTTTTCCATTATCACAGTTAAGCGCACCTTGAGATAATTCAGTTCGGGGTGCTGACTGTACAAAATCCTTTCTTACATATGGTTTAATAAACCATAATGTTGCTCCAGACATTACAATAATAAAGACCTTATAAAGGAGGAACAAGACATCTGACTTGCCTCTAAGATGAATATTAAAAAAGCAGAAGATTAAAAATGTCATAGGCATGCAGTGTTATAGTTACACAATGTACACTATAGAAACGGGTTTCAAACCCAGCTTCGCAGGTTGACCAAACCATGTGACACAGGCAATTTATTGTCTTCTTTGTGCCTCCTCCATAAGCATAACATTTGAGAGCACCTTGAAATAAATCAGTTCCGGGTGCAATTGTATATTGCTTAGTAGACAATAATGTTGTCCAATCTATAACAGCAAAGGTTTATACAAAAGGCACAAAACAGCTGACTTTGCTCTTGGGTCACTAATAAAACTGTCACTTTGGTCGGGGTGTTGTCAAATCCAATGCAGGCCACTCGGTGCAGTGAAGTAATCTAGCATGCTTAAATGAAACAATCCAAAATACAAATTTTTATTTAAAAAATGTGTAAATTCATTATAAACAAAGTGACACTCAGCCAACAACACTTGCAACAGGAAGGGAAGGGAGTGGGAAAGACGAGGCACAGATAGGAACTGATCTCCTCTCTGGCACAGCTCTGCTGTGGATAATCCTGGGACCTATCATGGCCTTGCTACCATTCCCTACTGGCGCTGTCTGGTAGTGAGGCATAAGATCTTTGGGTTTAGGGACCAAAGGTTGTGAACCACTGATCAAGAGTATTCCCATGGCTTCACTCCACCGAGCCTCTTTCCTTCTCATGCTGGTTCTGTCCCTCTTACATCCACATCTCGTCTCCCCTTTTCTCCATCTATCTTTCTCCTCCCAACAGCTTCTCTTCTCTTACTGATTCCGCCACTCCTACATCTATTTATTTGTTTTTGCTTGTTCTAAACTCCCCTATATCCACCGCTCCCTTTGATGTCCTACTCTTTAACTCTCACCTCTCCCAAGCCTCTCATCTTCTGTCACTGGTTCTGCCCATCCAACACTAGAGGTAGGCGAGCCACTGAAAGCTGAAACCACACTCAAGACTGGAGCCTGGCTCAGCTCAGGGTCCTGATGGAACCTTGAGCCCATACCAAGCTGAGCTTTCTTGTTGCTTCTGCCTGTCTTCCTCCACCCAGTATGTGGCGTTACGGTTAGAGTGTCAAACTGAGAACCAGATTTGGGACTCAGCGTTGGTTCAACATCCTGGAATTCTAGGTAAATATAGGATTCTGGGTAAATCACTTCAACTCGCTGTACATATAAACAATGAATGCTCCCCAATACCTTCGGGTAGGGTTTGCGCTTTTTTTAAAAAACTGCAGAAAAATGCACTAAGAGGTAAAAACAAAGCCTAAACATAAGGAAAGGCAAATAGACACCCATTTACTAGCTGATTTGTGTAAGATGAAAACAGAAACCATGGATAAGTTGTGGCTTGCCCCATTAAATCATGTTATCTTAGATAAATATTTTATTTCGCCAAAATCTTTTGCTTTATTATTTGTGTCTGAAAGCACTTTCAAATACAAGTTCAGACTACCAGTTGTACAAAACTATCACATTTTACAGGTAGTTTTCTCTGCATTGCTGGGCTGTGCCCTATAATGTAAAAGCTTCCACATGTTAAAGAAAGACACTTTTTGGAATTTTGAAGATACTTTATCGTGATTTACATGATGTTTGCTATATGATTAATACCCCAATTTTTTTTCAGGGCTCAGCGCATCCACAGACTCCAAGATCCCAGCCAGACCTTTGGGCTCTGGGTCTGCCCTCCCTGTTTAATTTGGTGGCTCACTCCCCTCTAATATACGCCCTTCTCTCGCCTTCCTCTTTTCCTCTATTACTCATTATAGTTGGTTCTGCTCCTCAAACATAATTTCTCCACTTGACTCTCTTCTTGCTCCACCAGTTTCATACTTTGTCTCAATGGTTCTGCCCCATTGACATTCAGTTTTCCCTCCATGATGTGTTTTTTCTTAGGAGTGCCACCCGCCCAATCTGTTAGTAAAATGGATGGTATTTTTAAGAAAATTCCAATAAAGTAAAACCAGGAACCTCAACAAAGGCTAGTATTTATTCTTGCTTGAAATAAAAGGTTTAAATAGTTAATACAAGCATAAATCGAACCTCAATTATTTTCAAGTAATCTACTTAATCCCTAAATGATTATTAAAGCTAACGAAGACGGAAATGGGAAATACAAGGCATGCATCCGATTATTCTACAAATTGATATTGAAAACAAGCTGTGCAAAGGAAGCAATGCCCATTGTGAATGGAGCTTATTCCCTTTCTTTTTTTGTGCACTTTTCAGTAACCCTTTTGTTTATTCCTGGAGGACGAGGTGCCTTAACTCCATACCAACCTCCTACCTTCTAGCTCATCTCATCGCCATTGCCATGCAAGGATGCGCGATTAAGCCATGAAAGGGCTCGGCAAGGGAATCAGTTAAAAGACAGAAAAATAAATACATGCAGAAGTTTTTTTTTTCTGTGCTGCCAATAGGCCAGTACAATATCCTGGGTTACCGGCCGGCAGCCCCAGCCCAGCCCACATCACCTGACCCTCTGCAGCGCTTTCCGCCTATTGGCCGTTGCGCGCTGGGTACATACCAAGTGCAGAATCAAAACAGGCGATACACTGCCTTCTCCATCCCCTCCAACACTATGCTGTCCATGATCCCTTAATCACGTGACTGGGATGTGTACATTCTCTGGAATCGTTCTTTCTTTATGATTTATCATTATGGCCTCATCACCCACTGGTCATTTATATCATCGCCACATCCACTGCACATCTAACCAGTCCACTAGAAACGGATAGTAGAAATAGTAATAGCAACATCAATGGTAATACAATACTAGTGATGCTATACTATTCATTATATTAACAGTATTGCTAATATTACTTTTGATAATGCTGCTAATACTAAAAAATAATACATTTAGCTCACAATGTTTGTCTGGGTACTGCTATGTTATGGCATGCTTTCAGTGTCTCTAAGTGACATGAAGTGGCTTTAGGGTTATATTTAGCACTACAAGACACCTAAATAAAGAAACCATAATTATACTTGTGCGTATAATATAAGTAATATGAATGAAAACAGTGCAATAAAAACGAATCCTCAACCTAATACTACTAATAATACAGATACTGCTAATAGCATGTTTAATAGCAATGCTGATGCAAATTAAAATAGATTGATACTGCTAACGTAATATTTAAAAAATGGTTACCAGTGGTCATTGTTGGGTCGCGCTACACAGCAAGCGCGCTGCTAAATAAACACGAAGAGTCGTTTTGTGCATTTAACAATACGTCTTTTTTTTATACACACCCTTCTCCACTCTAACTTCCCGCCTTGGCTCTCCTGCTTTTATGCCCTCCCCTACTCCGTCATGGTGCAATCCATCTTGCACCTCCCGTGAAGGGGTAGGGCTTCAAACCCCCCTCTCAGATCTCTCCTGGTAGTGTTGACCATTTCCGGCGTCAACACTACATCCCTCCCCAACGGGGGAAAAGGTGATAACCAAAACTTTTAACAGAACCTTTCTTTTCTTAAATGTCTCAAACTCTGTGACTACCAATGTACTCGTGGCTCTGCTTGAGCAAAACGTCTGTGCGATCAGTCACCTGCAAAATCAGCGTATCGCCGTGATGGACCTGGGTTGTGTCTGCCGGATCGCCCCGATGCTTGGGCTCCTTCTTCATTGGGGTCGGGTGTTTCGGTTCCTGTCTTTCGGGCTTGTCCTCGTTCCGGTGACAGTCGATCTTCCAGACGCTCCAGGCTGTGCCTCGGTTCCCCTGGCGCGGTGCCCCAATCGTCGGGCTCTGTGTCCGACTCGGCCCTCGTCTCAGTACTGCTTCTGTCCTCTCCGCAGGGTGTCTGTGGGGTCAGCCGCTTGAATAACGCCACATTTCGGGTTACCACTTCTGGTCCTCTTTGGGCTGTCACCATTGTGCCTTTTACGGCGGTTACTGTCCATGGTCTTATTTCAAAATGTAGGCGGAACTTGCTACCTGGGTGACGGTCTTTTACCAACACCGTATCTCCTATTCGCATCCTTTTTTGTCTGGCTCTCCTTTTCTGGGAGGCGTACGTGTTTGCAGCGTTCCTCCTGGCTGTTGACTTGTTGGGTGGTGGGGTACTCACTGCCCAGGACGGGTGGTGCGGGATGGCGTCCACTACTGTTCTACCGAAACAGAGTTGACTGGGAGTGACACCTGTGGTGGCGTGCAGTGTCACTCTGTATTCCCTCAGGAATGCATAGATCGCTCTTTCCGTGTTTTCTGCTTCCGCCACCGCTATGCGGATGACTTTGTTGAGGGTCCTCACGAACCTTTCCACTTCGCCATTTGCTTGCGGCCATCGGGGTGTGATGCGTCTGTGCTTTGTGTTCATTGACGCTAGGAACTCTTCCCACTCATGGCTGTTAAATGGGGGTCCATTGTCTGTGCGTATCTCTCCGAAAAACCCGTGAGTGGCCATGAGCTTCTCGAATTTGGGGATGACAATGTGTGCTGAGGTTGACTGCACTATCTCCACCTCAGGATATCGAGAGTAGTCATCCACCACTATGATCATGTGTGAGCCGTCAGGCAGGTGCCCAAAGTCTGCACTCACTCTTTGCCACGGTGCCGTAGGGCCTTGCTCCGTTATGATGGGCGCTGGGGGGTCGGGGTTGCCACTGGCTTGGCAGACATTGCACTTTTGAATTGTGTCCTCCACTAGTTTGTCAAGACCCGGGAACCAGATTTTGCTCCTGAGACGGGCTTTGGATTTGACGATTCCCTGGTGTGCCCCGTGGGCCAGGGCCACTGCTCTGTTTGTGAGGCTAGACGGCAACACGAGGCGGAGTCCTCTGAGCAGACAGCCTTCTTCGCTTACAGACAGCTCTTGCCGCACATTGAATAAGGCATGTAGACGAGCTTGGGCTTGTGGCATGCAGAACTAATCTGGCCTCTGTAGAGGTCTCCATTCCCCTGTGCGGGTGGCTACTATGGCTAGTTGTAGACATTCATCTTGTTTGGTCGCCTTCACCACTTCGCTGAGTGGTATGGGTAGCAGTCGTGCTCGTTCCACTACCAACCTCACATACTCCTCTGTTTCCTGGGCTTCCTTCACTTCCTGTGACGTGGCTGGGCGTGCGTGTCTGGACAGAAAATCCTCTGGGTTCTTTGTGCCAGGGTGGTATATGACCGTGAAATCGTATTCCTGCAATTGCAGGATCCATTTCTCGATTCTTGGAGGTGGCTTGGAGGATGATCCTTTGAACAGGGGCAGCAGGGGCTTGTGGTCAGTCACGACCGAGAAAGAGTTGCCATAAAGGTATAGGTGAAAGTGGCGGTACCCCCAGTGGATGGCGATGGCTTCACGTTCAATTTGCGAGTACCTTTGCTCTGTGGGTGTTAGTGTACGGCTAGCAAAAGCAATGGGAGCCCACTCTCTGCAGTCCTGTTTTTGTACTAGCACTGCTCCTAAACCAGTGGGGCTTGCGTCGACTACCAGCTGTGAGTGTCGCTGGGGGTCGAAGAACACCAGTGTGGTGTCGGCTGAGAGTGCTTCCTTGGTGGCCTGGAAGGCAGCTTCTTGCTCTTCACCCCACACCCATGGTTGGTTGGATTGTGTGAGTTTCCTCAGGGGTCCTGTGATGTCAGCTACATTTTTCATAAATCGCCCGCAGTATGTGACCATTCCCAGAAAGCTTCTTATTCCTGTGACTGTTGTCGGCGCTGGGGCTTCCTGGATGTCCTTGACCTTCTGGGGGTCTGGTCCGCTCCTTGCTTCGAGAAACGATACCCAAAGAAACAGATTTCCTCTTTGAGGAAATCGCATTTGTCCTTGTGGAGTGTCAGGCCCTTTGTTTGTAGTCTAGCGAAGACAGCTCGCAGTCGTTTGAGATGTGTTTCGATGTTTGGTGCGTGGACTAGGATGTCGTCACTTACGTTCAACACTCCTGGGAGGCCATGCAGGACTTCCTTGATGACATGTTGGAAGACTTCTGCAGCACTTGATACGCCGAAGTTAAGTCTTTTATATCGCCACAACCCATTGTGAGTGGAAAAAGTGGTAATGGGCCTCGACTCGGGGTGTAACATGATCTGGTGGTAACCCGACCGAAGGTCCACCTTAGAGAACCAGCAGGATCCTGTTAACTCACTCAGGATGTCGTCGATCGTTGGGGTGAGGTGGCGTTCTCGTTTTATTGCCAGATTGGGCATGCGCATGTCCACGCATATCCGGACTGCGTCGGGTTGCTTGGGCTTCTTTGCGACCACGATTGGGACACCCACGGTGTGGAGCCCGTGACTCTTTCAATGATCCCTGCTTGTTCCAGCATGTGGAGTTCCACTTTGGGGCGGAGGTGGAAGGCAACGCGGCGGTGTCTGAGTGCTGTCAGTGTGACGGATTCGTCGATGTGAAGCCGCAGCGGGGGTCCTTTCAGGCAGCCGATGCCTTCAAATAGAGTCTTGAACTCTTGTGTGAGGTGGAGTAGTGCGTGTGCATGTATGCTGAAAGCAAAATGCACCAGTTCTAGGTCTTGGGCCGTTTGGCAGCCTAAGAGGAATCCAGTGCCATCCTTTGAGACGTAGACTTTTGTGGCTTTTCCAGTGTCCTCATGGGAGATCTCAGTGGTGAAAGTTCCTGCTATTTCTAGAGGGCAGCTGTTTCCGAAGGCGAACACTTGCACGTTGGTGGGTCTTAGTGGTGGCAACAGCTTGGGCAGGTTGTTATATATGTCCATGGCCATCAGATTTATTGAGGCTCCAGTGTCTACCAGCGCCGATATGTGTGACCCTTGGATCCTGAATTGGCAGGTGGGAAAACAGCGGCCCCCGATAGTGTGTATGATGTGCACCACGTGGGATTCATTGTCCCTGTCGCTCTCTGAGTCTGGGTCCCAAGTGGTTTAAACCATTTTGACCGTTTTCCTGGAAGCCGTGGTTGTCTGTTTCGGTGCAGATATGCACACTTTCGCAAAGTGGTTTAGTTTTCCGCAGGCACTGCATATTTTGCCCCATGCCGGGCAGGTTGTTGGGTGTGGTGCTGGGCCTACGCACCATTTGCATGCTCTGCCTTTGGGTCTCCCTTTGTAAGAGTCTTTTTGTTGCACTGCATCAGTTGTTACTGCGTTGGCTGTTTCTGCCTTTGGCTGGGCTGCGGGGGCTTCCTCCATATGCGCTGCTCGGGCCCGCGACAGTTCCTGCGACCGTCCCAGTGTGAGGATGTCTTTCATCTGCATGTTCGGTTGTTGCAGGACGCGTTCTCTAAGCTTCGATGATGAGCAACCTTGAATGAACTGTGCCCTGATTTCGTCATCCTCGTGAGGCAGTGTGCAGGTACTAGCTAGTTCTCTGAGCCTGGCATAGAAAACGTCGACTGACTCATCGGTCACCTGTCGGGCTTGGCGCAGGAGGAATCTTTCGTAGTCCGGGTTCGCATAAGGTTCAAAATGTGCTGTAATTGCCCCTTTTAGAGTTTTGTACGTTGACGGCCTTGCTTCCGTAACTGACTTGAAGATTTTGTGTATGTCCGCTCCACCGATGTGGAGAAGGAGGGGTCTCTTCCTTTCTGCTTGTATGCCCAACGCCTCAAAGTATGTTTCTAGGTGCTCCACCCAGACTTTCCACCTTGCTGCTTGGGTGGGGGGTGCGCCTGTAACTGTGAAGGGCTCTAGAGGCGGTATGCCAGCCATGCTTGCGTGTGCAGTGATGCGGGTAATGTCCTATTCACAGCGGGTTTTTTTTTTTTTTTTTGCAAGGGGTTTGCGCAGTGCACTTGTTCTGTCCTGAAGGTTTGGCTTGTCTTCCTTTGTTTTTTTTTTGTGTTATCAAAGTTCGTGCCCTTCTAGGATAATGCTCTCTTTTGTGCAGATCGGCGCAGCGGGCGCCTGGGGGCTCAGTGCTGCCTGTGGAAACGCACAGGGCCCGTGCGTGGCAGCTTGAAATGCAGATTTGCGCAGCGGAGCGTTTCGGAGCTGAACGGCACTGAGGGTGTGTCAGGGCTTCTCACCTGACACGTGCCAAAGCTCCTCCGTGTGCGGCCTGTAGAGGGAGTGCCTCCTCCAGTAGGCGCGCGGTCGCCAGGCAGCAAGGACGCGGCCTTCTGCGGCTGCAGAAACGGGCAGGCCGCAGACCGGGGACAGAGGTGTGGCAGGGCAGCGTCGGGCACGCTCCCGTGTCAGGTGTCCGGCGGCCTCTGGGGATGACGGGCTCACCTGGATTCGGCAGCGTACTCGAGGTGAGAGCAGGCGGCAGTCTTCAGGATCGGGTCCGGGCAGTGTCGGGTGTAAATTGGTGGCGCTGCTTCACGCGGAGTTCTGCTCACTCCCGTCGCCAAATGTTGGGTCGCGCTACACAGCAAGCGCGCTGCTAAATAAACACGAAGAGTCGTCTTGTGCGTTTAACAATACGTCTTTATTTTAAACACACACTGCTCCACTCTAACTTCCCGCCTTGGCTCTCCTGCTTTTATGCCCTCCCCTACTCCGTCATGGTGCAATCCATCTTGCACCTCCCGTGGAGGGGTAGGGCTTCAAACCCCCCTCTCAGATCTCTCCTGGTAGTGTTTAGCATTTCCGGCGTCAACACTACAGTCATTACATTGACACGTCAACACATCTATTTGCGTGAACACGTTACAAATGCACACTGAATACAATAAATTATTATTACACTGTTAGTAGTGGTAGGAGGAGTAGTAATCATAATAACATTAATAGTGAATCAATCACAAACAATACTAATGCTGCCAATTACTATAATAATAATAATAACTAATCAATGCTATTCTTACTGCTGCACTATTAATAATTATTGTTACCGTAATAAGAATGGCAGTCACAGGTGTATTACCCATACTGATACAAAATTAATACTAGTGTTAACATTGATACTTTCTCTAAGTGTAATACAAATATGGCTAGTTTTGCTACCTACCTCTAGCAACAAAAATACTATAAATAATTATTCTTTTAAGAACAACACTAATGCCGTTACTGCTGATACTAGCCCACGTATCTACACTTGCTGATGAAAGGAATAAACACCGACTCTGTGGTATCCATGCTAACAATCTTCCGCCCTGTCCCGGTAGTGTGTACATCTCCTCTGGACAAAATGAGTCAGTTACGGGATGTTTGTCTTGCACGCTGTGCTCACCAAATAGCTACTTCCTCTGCAGTTTGCCTACTCATTAAGGTAGCTGTGTCTCGTGGGAGGGACGAGCGGAAGATCCGGTTCCTCCCCCGAGGAACAGCTTTCCTCTAATTAGGTCCTTCCAGTGAGGTGTCACCTTATGAAAGGATTGGCCTCGCAAGGGGAACTGTTGATCCGGAAAGCTGGGGTACATATCCTAGACTGCACTGTGGTATCAACTTTTAGTGTCAGTTGCAGACTTGCCGATATTTAAAATGTCCAATGGGGACACTTGCAAGAACAGCAGAGAGAACTCATAATTTCATGTTAATGTGCAGTGGAGGCATGGCATATACATATCCATCACCATTCCTCCATGGGCCAGTCCGGCTCAAGGTAGGTTACCAAAATCAGTGGTGCCCAACCAGTGATCCGGGGATCCCTGGAGGTCTGCGAAATCTCCTCCGGATGTCTGCGACTGCTTAGAAAATTACATAATATTAATAGATTAGATCCACACCTTTCAGTAATGACTCAGTGGGGTTCCCCAGATTCCAATAAAGATTCATTGGGGGTCCCGGGGCTCCAGTAATGATAAAGTGAGGGTCCACAGAAGTCAAAAGATTGGGAACCACTGATGTAAATCACCAAAGCATGTCCGTAACAATGCTTACCTCTTCTTCTTCCTCCATAGTTACGCAATCGCTGATGAGGCCTACCAGTCGCTGAGAGACAAGGACCAAGACCAGTGCATTCTCATCACGGGAGAGAGCGGTGCAGGAAAAACAGGTGAGGTGTCTCTAGGCATAGGACCAGACTGCTTGAACACCTTCTCATTTGGCACAAGTGACAAGAGCCTGTGCACACATTAACTCTTGAAAATACCCTGGCCGTAGTAATATCACTGGAGTACGTGTATAGACTTCTGTCTCAGCCGCAGCTGAGAGATGTTATGACAGTCTTGGTATCTTGCCCAAGTACATTGCAATGTATTGTATGTGTAGCATGTGTGTAGTGCTTCAAACCAGATTGGAGATTTTTAGAAACACCCAAGTTTTACATCTCTGACCTGCACACACCATCGGGGAACTAATAAGAGTCCAGGGGGCAGATTTATGGAAACTGGCGCTGTGCCCCGTGCAGCGCAACTTTACTTTCGCCCCTTAGCGTCCCCCTACCGCCACAATGTGTGCGCCATATTTCAAATATTTCAAATATGTCGCACCATGGCGCAGGGTAGGGGGCAATAGCGTCATTTTATGTGACGCTATTGATGTACTCTGCAAGAGTTGTGCCAAAATGTTGGCACTAAATAATGGTATGCCCCCTTTTAATACCTGCTCTGGGCAGGCGTTAAAAGTGCCGAAAAAAATGGCGCAAGAAAATCTAATAGATTTCCTTGTGTCATTTTTTCAGGGCCCCTAACGGGGGAACGCCCCTGGCGCAGGCATAATGTGGCGCAAGGCTTTACAAAGTGGTGCAATGCTTGCATTGCACCACTTTGTGAATATGGCACGTGGGGAATGCCACCTTAACGTCACATTTACATCTAAATAATTGCCGCCAATGTGGCAGGTTAAACAGTGACACTGTTACGGTAACTGCATATTTTCACGTGCCCCTCAATATTGGTGTATAACGTATTCGTGGTTCTACTTAACGTAATTTTTGGCTCAGGGGGCACAGGAGTTAAAGAAATATGTATACTTAGGATAATATGGCAATCCATGATTAGAATTCAGGTATGTTACCTCCAATGTCTTCAATTTAGCTAGTAGGTCACATCTCAACCCCATTGCTATACAAGCCCCGATGATTCATCCTACCTGACACTAACACACGCACAAACAACCCCAAGCACCCCTCCCCTTCCCCCCCCCGCCCCCCCCCCTGTGTTTGCTAGGTTTCATAGCTTGCTGTTTGTATCCATTTCCATCCATGGATTGCCAGCATTGTGCATTTATAAGGTTTCTGTGAATATTGTTTAAAAAAATGTGCAGTGGTCACTTACTGCGGTCAGAGGACACATGATGTCCTTTAATTAGCCACTTTGGGATCTAAAAGTATTGTTGTCTCTTCCACTGCCAGTGTGATGTTGTGAAACTGGGCTACTTACCCTCGCTGCTGCTTTTGGTATATTTTAATACAGAATAAGCACTGGCAGTGGCGTAGCGTGGGGAGTGCAGGGGGGGCCTGTCGCACCGGGCGCAACATCTTGGAAGAGATTCGAGTGCTAAAATCCACGGGTTAGGGGGCGCAAATTACTTGCCTTGCCCCGGGTTAGGGGGCGCAAATTACTTGCCTTGCCCCGGGTGCTGACAACCCACGCTACGCCACTGAGCACTGGTATTTAATGCTGTTATGTTATTAAAAAAGACTCCTATCAAGTGTAAGACTGACCAAATGTCAAAAAAGCCCGTTATTGTGGTCAGTCATGTTCACAATTCCAAAATTCGGTATCTGTGGAAATGAAACGTGACACTGCTGCTTAGGCCGCCAGGTTGTCTGATAAGCTGATGTTGCTTTGTTTGCAGAGGCCAGTAAGCTGGTGATGTCGTACGTGGCGGCTGTGTGCAACAAGGGAGCGGAGGTGAACCAAGTGAAGGAACAGCTGCTGCAGTCGAACCCCGTGCTGGAGGGTAAGATGCGTAGGTCGGCGCGGGAGGGGAGCAGCGGGGCACCTCAGGTTTAGCAGTGAGCGCAGTCGGTGACTGCGGCTCCTCTTTCTGGAATGACAAAATGGAAGGGCGTGTCTCAGGTAGAATAAAGGCCCTTTTGGAGCTGGTATCAACTTAACTCGATTAGACCAGTGATTTCGGCATTTATTTTTCTGCAGCAGGCATTTACAGTGAACAAAAAAGACATATGAGAAAGACAGAGCAAAGAAATACGGAAAAGCGCAACAAAAGGAGGAAGCAGAAAGCTGCAAGAGTGAGCTGAAGGCGCTGGAAGTGACTGTAAAAGGATTAAAGAGGCCTGAGATGACTTCAGGATAACGCTGCCACAGTATTCGTGTTCACAC